>NC_060250.1:35344645-35655149 GCF_921293095.1 Ischnura elegans | reverse complement strand
CGGTCATTGTCCATGCCTCACTTCCGTATAGGAGCATACTCCAGACGTAGGTTCTTATAAATTGTTTCTTTACATCCATATTTAAGTTTCCCGCTGTTAGCAGGTCTCTCTTTTGGTGGAATGCTCTTTTAGCCTGGGCTACTCTGCTGATAATTTCTTTCTTGCTTCTCCCGTCACTAGTTATCTTGCTTCCCAAATAACAGAATTCATCCACTTCTATCAGTTTTTGCCTCCCTATTTTAATGTTGGTCTTGACTTCTTCTCTTCTGCTGCATACTAAGATCTTGGTTTTCTTCGTGCTTATTTTCTTCGCAATGCATAATAATAATAAAACTTTTCCATTACATTACAATAAGCAGCAATTTTAAATACATGTAGGATTGTCAGAAAATTTCTCAACACAGAGTAAAAAGACGAGAGTGCTTGGTGATACCCGTACCTCCTCGCCTAAAACCAGCAAAAATGCAGTGAAACTAAAGAATAATAATAATTTCATAGAGTAAATTTAGTTTCGAATTTTTATGAGTAATTTATAATTTGTGTATCAAAAACGATATCGAAATCTATTTTGGCCTCCTCTGGCCTTTCGTGAATGTATAGATGAATGTCAATTTGAAAACTTTGGAAAGCACTACTGACGGCCGTGCGACAGTGTTTTCGCGACCGAAGGCGAAATTTCCTGAAATAGCGACAAAGACCTCTCACCGTGCTCAAATGGAAAGGGTTTCGGTCCTCGGCGAGGCATCTTGCATATTAAACAGCGTCAGGCGCGGCGGCGCTGCTGCTCCCTCCGGCTCTTTCTCCGTCTCAAGCCCCCTCGGAGTCCCAAATGCGTTCGTAATCAAGGCAGTAATTAAGTTAAACATTGTCTCTCCCTCTCTCTCTCTCGCGATCCCGCCGCTCGTTCGTATTTGAAGTTTCCCCCGCGTGAAATGAAACTCTAGGTCAGCTCTGTGTCTAGCTCATTGAATGAGAATGTAAACTTTGCCGAGACACACCGCGTATCTTAATAATAAAGGGTCACATTCATATTTTGAATGCCAAAGAGTGACGCGGCTCTTCATTTCTCTCAAAGTTATATCATGATGATGTCGTCCCTCCCGTAAATTTTTAATTGGCTGTTTTTTTTATTTTCGTTTTCCGGTTTACACCTATTCCTTTTTTCCTTTTGTATTGTAGCTGAGTTCTGTAGAGTTTGTTCCTCTTTAATATTTTGTGGAATAATGTTTCTTATAATAATCCGTCTATTTTCACCCTATATGATCCGTTCATACATGTGAATGGTATCAAACTAGCCACATAATGGGGGTTCGTTGGGAATTATAAAGCCAAGAAAAAGGGAGGTAAAAATGTTGAAAGTGGTTTACACACGTTTTTTAGCTCAAGTCGATTTCATTCGTCCAGTTTTGTTATTTATTGTAAAATATATAATTCGTTTTCACATATTCTCCTCATTGAATCTTCTGAATGTTATATCCATCGCACCGAAAAATAAAGTGCGCTGTTACATCTGGAATGTCTTCATTAAATAGTTCATGAGTCGCTTCTTAGGGGCACAGTCAATTGCTACTATGATGTGAAGCCATATCTTCACATAGATTTTTCAACGGATATCGATGGGTGAGTTTTTCGATCCACGTAGACACTTTTAATCTCAAGTATACGTGCATAAAATTTGGCTTAAAGGCTCATTTGAACTAATGTAACCGATCCAAGAGGGGTGTGTTTGACTCTTGAAGTTTCGTTTGTATAATCCTTGTGGTGAAAAACTCAATACGTTTCATTCCTTTTGAGCTCCCTCTTTCTCAGAATTTTCATGAGAATACTCCGTGGAGTAATCAAGATGCACTATATTCCAGCCCTATCAAGGTGAATTTTTGGCATTATTGTATTTTGCTTATTTTAAGTAGAAAAAAGGCTTGGGTCTCAAATGAACATTGGAGACATAAGACTGTGAATTCTCTAAACAAAACTCGCATTCATCGATATTAACTTGTATATACAGGGTGGGGCAGAATGGACTCCCTAGTTTCAGACAATCACTGTAGAGTGCGCAGGTGTGTTAGCGGGGTGGGAGTAGTGTCGTTTGGTGGGGGAAGCGATGCCATTTTTTAGTAATTGCCATGAAGTGGTCCGGTGAGCATCGAGGTTTTGTCATAGAAACGTTCTTTATAAACAATAATAGTGTATTGGCGACACAGAGGGCTTTTCGTAGGCAGTTTGGTTTGGCTCGTCATAAATAGGTTTCTGATGCAAAAACCATTAGGAAATGGATCACTAGCGTGCGGGCGATAGGATCTACACTTCCTAGAAAACCAGCAGGGTGACCTAAAAGTGTTAGGACACCTGAAATCACCGTGGCAGTGAGAGCGTCCATTGAGCAGTCCCCATCGCGCTCTGCGCGGAAACATGCTGCTGCCCTTGAAATATCGTCCAGAACAGTAAGGCGAATTTTACACACTGACCTTCACTTACACCCCTACAAGATGATGGTCGTTCAAGAATTGAGTCCACAAGACTGAAACGTATGGATGCTTGCAATGCAATTTTAACCTCTGTGCAACTCCACGCTATTCTGTGGTCTAGCGATGAAGCGCATTTTCACCTCTCCGGCACAGTTAGCAAGCAAAATTTTCGGTACTGGGCGACTGAAAATCCTCATGAACTTCACCAAAGACCTCTTCATAGCCCCAAAGTGACAGTTTGGTGCGCTGTGTCCTCCATAGGCATTATTGGGCCTCACTTTTTTGAATCTCGAGGTTTAGCTGTTACTGTTATCTCTAAGCGTTATTATGAAATGCTGGAGAACTTTTTTCAACCTGAAATGGAAGAGTATGGTCAGCAATATGGCACATAAGCCTTTTGGTTTCAACAGGACAGTGCCACGGCTCATACCGCCCTTCGTTCACGCCAAGTTCTGCAAAGACAGTTTCCCGGCCGCCTGAACTCATTACGAGGCGAAGTTCCGTGGCCCCCTCGCTCCCCGGATTTGAGTCCATGCGATTTTTTTCTTTGGGGATATCTCAAAGCTGAGGTTTAAAAAGTCCGACCAAGGACCTTGGAAGCTCTTAAGGAGGCAATAACAGATATCATCGTTGGAATATCAGAAGATATGCTGAGAAGAGTTTTCGAAAACTTTTTTGAACGACTCAATATGTGCATCGCTCGCCAAGGTCGTCAACTGGATGAACAAATTTTCAAATTCAAATAAAAATAAAATGGCATTGAACGCAGTTTTGGGAAGTATAAACGTTTTAAAACTATCTTTGCTAGTTTTTTCACAATTTACCCGTCAAATCAGGGAGTCCATTCTGCCCCACCCTGTATATGCAATAGGCAAATTAAATAGGCAGATGTAGTCTTTAGCTACCCTCCTTTTTTCCTGGCTTTGACAATCAAACCTTTTCAACAAGGTAACTAAGATGACACATAATTATCTTTTTATTGGGATATATTGAAAAAATAACACAATTTATTACTATAATAGTTAATAATAATGTTTGGAATCTCTCCTTTGAATTATTTCAATCTCTTAAATATATTTTTTGGTATGCGGTGGTCAAACCTTTGATTCACATTCCGATTTACTTCTAATATTAGATGGGTCCAATATTTTTAACTCTGATATATTTTTAGATCATATTTTCAGTTAGTGAATAGAAATCTTTGTTGGCAATCTCTAGTAATAAATTCGTGGATGTATGGTTGGAATATAAAGGGTTCTCTTGAGTTTCCCATAAAGTTTCGATCGATCAAACATTTTCAATAAGGACTAAGATGACACATTATTATCTTTTTATTGGGATATATTGAAAAAAATAATACTATTTATTACTATAATAGTTAATAATAATGTTTGGAATCTCTCCTTTGAACTATTTTAATCTCTTTAATATATTTTTTGGAATGCGGTGCTCAAACATCTGATCCACATTCCGATATACTTCCAATATTAGATCGGTCCAATATTCTAAACTTTGGTATATTTTTAGATCATATTTTCACTCAGTGACTTCTCTTGAGTGGTAAGAGTTTCCCGTAAAGTTTCGATCTATCTCTGCCTTCTCACTTCTACTCTTTCATTTTCGCGCTCCGAAAGGTCGCTTCACTTCCTTTGCCTTCGTGGAGCTTGTTCGCCTTGTATTGTTTCCGGTCGGGGCGAAGTAACATTAAAAGGGATGAGAAAAAAAGGTTCCATTTTTTTGGCTCGCGAAAAAATGTGTTCAAATTCGCGAAATGGAGGAAATCGGCACGGAAGACGCGGGTGGTCTTGTTCAAACCTTTGTCGAAGATGGATTTTGGGAAAAAAAGATCATCGTACATCGGTTTTCATGAGAATCGCGAAAGAGCGAGGAGGAAAAGGCTTCTGTCTAAATTTCTCTCCGCATTTCTCACTTCTTTTGCTCTTTAGGATGCGCAACGGAGGCGGAAAACATCCATTTTCGTGTTTTGTTAGTAATTGCCTTTTTTTTCAGCGATGTGGTTGCGTGAAAGCCTTACTCGTGGAGATTTTCTCACGTAAACATTTCGTGTCAACGTGAATCTTATTGTACGTGAACATATAGTTTCCATTAAGATGAATAAATATTTATCCATCGTATTTTGTTTAACGTAAAGATATAGCTCTCAGTTAGATGAATAAATATTTATCATTCTCGCCCATTTCGTAGCGCAGGGTAGCATAAAGAGCTCTCTCATGCACAAATAGATACACATTTCGCTCTTTATTTATGAATACATTCTATATGGCGTGTAAATTATGCTTCCTTGTCAATTTACGTATTAATTGCGCAATCATTGAAGAAAATCTTACTGTATAGTCCTATTTTCGCCCATTCCAAAACGCAAGCTAGCAAAACGGTTTCTTTCATGCACAAATATGTCGTTCTATGTATATGAACAGATTTTATGTGGCGTGTAAATTATGCTTCCTTATCTGTTAACGTATTAATTTCGGCATCATTGAAGAAAATATTATCATTTACTCATATCTATTTCATGATAAAAAATTCTTTAGTAATTGAGGTGAGGTACAGATGGAAATACTCCTAAGGAATTATCATATCGAAAATAGTCTCTTATCCATAACAATCCAGAATTTGGGAACAGGCTACCGTAAATGCGATTTGAACGAAGATGAAAGTAATCGTTACATGCTGGATGGTGATTTTTATACTCTTAACAATCTGTGTTTGTTAAAGTGAACTGTGGTGAAAATTTTCGGAATATTATTGATCACTTGCGGCATTCAACTTACGCATTTAAAATATCAAGTTAATATCACCAAATTTATGGCACAAATACCAAGGGCATAGCACAATGTATTATTGTTAGGATACGCAATGGAATGGAATCTAATAATGTCAGACTGTGTACTGCGTTATTAATTTGCGCTGAAAGCCGTACGTTCATCATCATAGAATGTGCTATTTGCTTGACTTGGATAAATATTTCTACATGTCGACAGTGGCGGATCCAGGATAGGGACAAGGGAGTGGGGGGGGGGCAAAGTAGGGGGCAACATCCCAGCAGTAGTGGGGGTCCTAAAAAAAATACCATTCTATATAGTGTAAATTGGATACTCAAGGGGGACCTATAACCCCCTTTATCCCCCCCATAGATCCGCCACTGCCTGTCAACATCTTCATCGCGATATCAGCTTTAAGTTTATTTTGCCGTAGTGACCCAAAAATTATATTGTAGGTAGCCGGTATTTTAAATAAGCATCTGGTGACATAGAGGTCTCATTTCTTGATCTTCGATTATTCTGGATTAATTACGATGGTAGGTATTCTGTTTTTCGGTATTTCATATCAAACCTTCAGGTAGTAGCTGTGTACGCGGACGCTCGTGATCCAACTTCGTAATCGGCAAATCGCTCGCTCTGCTCAAAATGTAAATCCTGGAGATGGCTCCGCTTATCTCCCCAAACAGCAAGAGACCTCCGTATGCATTTGCCGGCTTATCCATCACGTGACTGTCTTTTATTTTAGATTGCAGCGGCAACAGCCACGGAAAACTGCATTACGGCCAACGTGCAACTCCGAAAACGAATTGCCGTTATTTCTCCCTCGCGGCATAAACTCCTCGATTAAACTGCCCTCGCCTGGATAAGAGTGGTGCGAAAGACCATTGCGATTGTTCATGGTCATCGAGCCCCTTATCGCTCCGGAGTACGCCAATGGCCATGATGAATGGATGACACGGGCAACACTCCACGCTTGATTAACCGAAGTGCCGGTGAACCTATTCGGTTGGCCATTTTGGATGCATAGCGGTGACGAGGATTCATCAGTCTGCCAATTTCTCCGGGCGTCCTTTCTAACCACTTTCATCCTTTTTCGCTCTCCAGAGACCAAGCTTAAAAGTGCTCTATTGATGAGACAGGTTACCCCATACCTTTTCTCACATTCTCTTTTCCCGTAGCGATTGTGGAGGGTATATTAAGGGGAGTGGTTTTGATAAATACACCTTAATACATCGCAAGCCTCATAATTCCCGAATGGCTATTGGATTTTAATATTTTGATTGAAGAATGTAAAAATATATACAGCCTTGATAGCAAAGTTACAGCTCGATCAGCCATACTTCAAAGTTACGTAGTTAAGTCCTAGTTTAGCGCGAGTTAAGTCTCTCATCATTAGCCCTATCCTATCCTAGGATTGGTTTTACGCAGCTCTCCATTCCTCGCTTCTATCCGCTAGCCTTATTAGTTTTATGTCAGGGTCGTAGTTTGCTCTCAATCGGAAATTAATTTCTATATTATAGCGTTTATTTATCGCGCTTTTTACGTTAGTTATCTTCTGGAAAAATGAAGAGCTAATACGAACGATATTAAAAAACACACCGATTAAACTCGAGTAGTTCTGTAGATAGCTTTCGTAGCTGTATTTTTAGATTTTTGGAATTAATGTGTACGGGGACAAACATTATCTGGTTTCCATCTGATATTGATTGTTCCCCTAAGAAGAATTAAGTAATAGACAAATTATGACGAAAAGGACTGTAATCTACGTTTTTCATATCCTTTTCATAATTACCTTCATGGCTTTTTTGAACATTGAAACAGTGAATCAATAGCCTATCGGGTTGAACCACTTATTGAAAAAAATATGAATATTCCTCAATAGTGAATAAATTTCGTTCCGCACTCGGTCTCAGCCACTACCTTATGTTATAAATAGGTAATCACGACCGTAATTGGCATAATTCACTCATAATCAGTTTATAAAATAAGTTTGGATTTCTAATTGAATTTAGCCTATTTAATCTAGTTGTTGGCCACGCATTGAACAGGATCATTAAATCCTCTGAGTTTGACAAATAATGGTTGAGTGCGGGTGAATTTGTTTAGTGATGGAAAAATCGATTTCACTTTAATTGAAAAATCGAGTTTTAATAGTCAAAGATAGAAAAAATAGAAATTGAGCCATGGTATTCGATTTTCGATCCAAACTTGTGTCTCAACTTTGATCTTGACCATTTCGTTTTATCTCAGCATCTTCACTACTGGCTAATCATAACGTCATCCGTCCCTAGTGAAAGACTTTTTATCTATTTTATATGTTTTATCTGTGGCCAATAAAATTGGAAAGGCGCGCCCCCACCTCGATCATCAAGAAAGAATCTCATTTAGTTGATTTTTAAAAATTATTTTAGTGGAGCCGAATGGTTCCGAACGGTAATTCCAAAACTTTAATATGCGTGCATTGGTAGATTTCTATTACTAGTAATTCAATTATGCAGTCTGAGTAGTTTTTCGAGATTTTTCTACCACTCAAATGTGTTTTTTTAGTGTTTTTCGAACGGATAATAATAATTATGTTTCTTTACTAACTGTATTTCTAAAAAAAAAGTTGATTTTTGCGAAAAAATCTATATTTGGTCCAAATTTCGATATTTGTTGAAAAGTAGATATTTTCTTCGCTGTCAAAATTCGAAGGCTCGAAGCATTGTTTTCAATCGACATTTTTCCATCATTAGATTGGTTTGTTAAGGCAGCAATAGAAATAATATTCTCCCAACGAGTTGCTTCCGGATTATCCTCTTGCACTTCAAAAAGCCTGCCTCCAAATTAAAGTACCAGATTGCCCTAAAAATAAAGCGATATTGAAGAGCAAGTGTAGATTCATTCGCATCGATATCATGACGATGGGTTTAACGTTACATATTTATGTCACCTGGTTTGTATCCTCTCTTCGTCTTCGACATGACCTGAGTCCGCGGAAGGAAGTCTTCTGCTTTCCAGCGCTGAGGGAAAGACCTGTCTAAAGTTGAAAACGCAAAATTTATGTACGATAGGCTTTTAGGAGGGTCGGGCGGACAGGTGGAGTTGGAGCGGGGGAGGGAGGCGGAGGTCTCGACAGGAAGATTTGTGCTGTGCCTCGAAGAAAACGGAATTGCTCCCACCCTTCTCAATTTTTTATTCCCTTTTCCCCCGTTCTTATGATAGATCTGTAGTTTTATTAACTAAGTGGTTTGCTGGATATTTTTAGAAATGGGGTCATTCACTCAAGACTAGGATCCACGGAGTTACGAAATCGGAGTTACGAAATCGATAGACGGGAAAATTGATTTTTAGCGGAAAAAAAGCCTTCTACATCCAGATTTTTTGTGAAATAAAAGAAAATGAGTCATAGTTTTTTATAGTTTTCTATTGAAGGAGTTGAATCAATTTGTGAGTCGCAAGGTAACGTGACTGCAGTGTAGATTTCATGGCAAGTGGGCCACTCCACCGATTATATTCAAATGTCTCCACTCCTTAACCTTTGGAAGAGTTAAAATAAATCTGCATACTATGCAGAATATTTTTTGCCCTAATATTATTTATGCATCGTTCGGTAAAATGGGAGTTTATTTCAATTACTATTAATTATGATGCAACCTAGCAATATAAGAGCCACTTTATAATTTCAAGTAGAAGGTTCAAAATATTTAACTCTTTACTTTGACTAGATATGTCTGCTTCTTATAGATAAAACTGAGTAGTTCCTCCGTTCTTATGATTGATCCGTATTGTTATTCACTAATTGGTTTGCTGGATATGTTTAGAAATGGGGTCGTTCTCTCAAGACTCCACTCCGCAGTTATAGGTATCAAATCTATAGACATAGGGAAAGTTCATATTTGGTGAAAACAAATCTTCTACTTCCAGCTGTATTTTGTGAAATAAAAGAAAATACATCATAGTTTATTATAGTATTCTATTTAAGTAGTTGAATTAATTTTATAAATTCGCGGGAAAGCAAGGGAATTTGACTGCAGTGTAGATTGATTTCATGGTAAGTCGACGATGCCCCGAGTGATGTCCAAATATATATTTCAGTAAATTCTTTAACCCTCCGTCAATCGCGTCACATTTTGGAACGCTCTTTTTGTCGCGTGGCGTCTCGCAGTCACTATTTTGAAATGATCAAACAAAGTGCATGAAAGTAGAAATAAATTTTTTTTAAGTACAATGAATCATTCATTGAATACTTAATTTCATGAATTATCAACAAATTTATGCATAATAATGGTGGAGATATTTGTATTCATAAAAGACTATTTTGACGTTTCTCACAGTTTTTCTTTCATAGAAATTATATCAAATTGATTATTAAAAAAATTCGTAGCAATAAGAATCATATGAAGAATCAGAAGAATGATGAAGATAAAATGGATTGACCGTGTGAGTAACCATGAAGTGCTAAGGAGAGTAGGAGAAAAGAGAAGCCTCCTAAAAACATTAAGCAGAAGAAGGGACAACTCAGTTGGCCACATTTTGAGGCACGATGGTCTGATGAAGACAATCGTTGAAGGATAAGTGGAAGGGAAAAAGGGCAAGGGACGGCCCCGAATGAGTTATATCGGACAGGTTATAAAGGATGTAAAAGAGAATAAATTAGTAGCTATGAAGAGATTAGCGGATAGGAGAGAGAAATGGAGAGCTGCGTCAAACCAATCTTAGGATTGTTGACTAATGATGATGATGATGATGAAGAATCATATCCAAAATTCAATGCTTTAGAAAGTTGTTAGTTTAAATTATAAAGGTATTTAAAAACTTTGCGTTGATATCACGAAGCTATTACCATGTAATGTATGGTAACTCAAGTCATCACGTAGCGTCGACTAGACTCCAAGAACAACAAAATATCAAAGTTTGTTCCATAAGTGTGACAAAACATATAATCATATTGGTGACTATTTCAGAATCATAAAATACTAAGGTACAAGGAATATGAGTTTCCTAAACATTAAAATACGATGTGGACAAAGAAAAATAAGTGGTCTGGCGTCTAGTAGACGCCACGCGACCAACGGATTGTTAACCTTAATTTTTATTATGGAAAATATAGGATAAAAGTGGAATTTATTTCAATAAAAATCAACGATCATGCACTCTATTCATATTGGCACTATCCTAGAATTTCAACTGAAAGGTTCCAAATATAATCCCGTTTACATTCACTGGAGATGGCTACTTCTTATAGACAGAACTGTGAGGGTTATTAAACTTGTGTTCAACTGAACCCTCCATTTATTAATATAATTATTATCACCTCGTTGGTAAAAAAATATTATACACCCGTAGTCTCCTACATTTGTGCAATGGAGGGGAATAATTCTTAAATGATGTGAGAAAAGCAGGCATAAAATGAACTAGTTGCTGATGGTAAAAAAGTTTTAGCGTTGAAAGGTAGAAGTGACAGTAGAAAACTGTCAATTAAAACTAGTATTTCATGAAAAATTGTTTGTAAAACGACTCTTGCCTTAAGTTTGCATATTGAAGCTACCAATTTCAAAGCAATCAATTACTGATAGTATAATTAGCAATGTCATGTATGTCTACAAAACTACCTATGTCTACAGCGGGAAAACACCTTCTTTAACTTTTTCGGCTTAGTTGTCGAATTATTACAATGTCCTTTTTAATTGTTACGTCTTTAAAAACAGTCGTAAAGTTTTACGAATCTTATAACACATTGGTCGTGAAATAAACTTACCTTTTCGGTACATGTACTACCCTAGATACTATCCTGTAGGATTTTTTCGGTGTATTTCGCCTTTACTCATCTTATTTATGCGTGGCGATTTGTTCGAGCTGCTGAAAGTCGTATGCTATTCACTCAAGCGGAGCCCGAGCAGAGTCTGTTAACATGTAAACGGCTGTGAGTTGACGTTGGAGAGAAACATCTGGCGGAATACTCCTCTCATTTCGGAGACTAGTTTTGAGAATTTTTAGAATTCAATGGCGCTATGTGCGTTCGGCGGAGAGAGAGAGAGAGATGCTATGAAAAATGAGACGTTTTTCACGAACCATTGTGCTCATAGAGGGAAAAAAGGAGGGGGTGAAAAAAGAGGGTGATATCACTTTTCTGAGTGGTATGCTGGGGGAATTATGTCAGTGAATGATACACCCCGCTGTTGACATAGTTTTTCTACCGTCATTTATGCAATCAGGAATTGATTAATTCGAAATATTTAGCTATAATTCAACGAACTTAAAGTTAGAGTCATTATTCAAAGCCTTTTTTTTATTATATTAGCAAGGACACAGTTTTCTACTATAGCTTCTTCCTATCGTAGCTAAAAAAAATTGCCATTAGCAATTTTACTTTTATTTTCACAAATAATTTATGAATTCTACCTCTCTGTTCTATAAACACTGGAGTGTACGAATAAAAATTATTTTTTACGATGCCTGGGGGTCAGTGAGTCATACGCCCGTGCGCGTTCAAGTTTTTTTTTAGAAAATTGCGACAATCTGTGATGCATTCACGGCATGCATCGGTTCCGAACAATTTTTGGCGGCCGAGGCGACCTGGACACTTGGCCACTCCACCCCTTGACAATATCAGAATGATCGGTCTTTTTTTCATAACTCTTTGTCCATATTCCCCTTGTCCTCCTCTCACATATTATCATGACTTCTGCTTGAAACGTACGGGGTGCGTATGAATGGGTTGAAAAGCAGTTTACGGTTCACGAGAGATGGCTGTTTCGTTTGCCATTCATTCCAACCTTCAATACGTAGCCGTATCGCTGAATGCTGTGCCGTCACACTGAAAAAAATAGTCTTGCCGTCGTATCAATGCATTTCTCCTTGTTGGTTATGATTTCATATTTTTAACTCGTCTAAAATTTTACTGGAGAGATTCCCAGGAACGTACTCACAGCAGCAGCATACTATTTTTTTTACTTCGGTGGTTGTAGCGTAATCTGATCTAGAACAAATGCTGAATAGTACAGACTTGAACATCTATGAATTGATGTTATGAGGCGTATGCCTTTCCCCTGGATGGGCTCTTCCATCCTCACATGAAGGACTACTGACTTATTATTTCGCAATAACTTTTTCATGGAAATTATATTGCTTTATGACGGCGGAGATGTAACTTTAATTGCAATGAGTTTTTAACCTTAGCTACTTTAACGTTTCAGTTGAAATCGTATTTTGAAATGGAAATATTGCTCGAAGGGAAGAATTTTTTAGAATGTGGTGACACATGTGAAGTGGTACAGATATGCTGGGGTTTTGGAGTTGTAGCCTCCTCCTGCTGTAGCGCCAGCATGGATATTTGGTTGAGGTTATTTTAAAACGAAGACAATCGAGGTAAATATAGTGTATGTTGCAATATTTTAGGTTTTCCCAGCGTATAGAAAAAACCTCGGGAGTGTACAGCGTCCCGTGTGAGTGCGGTCACGTTTACATTGGGGAAACTGGCCGCACAATCGAAAAACGCCTGACGGAGCATGAAAGATGCATACGCCTGTTTTATCTGCTGAATTCGGCGGTAGCGGAGCATTGCTTGGACCTCGGTCATAGGATTGACTTCAAAAATACGAAGGTCTTGTGCCGCACTAATAACTATTGGGATAGCATTGTAAAGGAGGCAATTGCTATTAGCCTTGAGGAGAAGAGCTTAAAGAAAGATAAAGGCTTCCAACTGAGCAGTGCCTGGAATACCATAATTAATCGATACATCCGCACACAACAATGACGGCAACCAGGGATATGAATAAATAAATAAACAAGTGCCGTAAAAAGTACCATTAAGAGTAAACCCCTGAAGACGATGGCAGACTCAGCCGCTGAAACGTTGGGAGAATTAACCCAATACCACACGCGGTGGGAATCCCGAGATATTTTTCATCAATAGTGTATGTTATTTAAAATCATAATAAAAAAGTTCATGCACTTGTTTTGCGAAATTAGATCACTGAAAGTATGCATAAATTAAACATTGGTAATTTAACAATTTTTAAAAATTATAATGCCATATTTTTCAGGTAGCATTATAAAACTATCCCCTAGTTGAATTTTAAATAATAAAATTGGAAAAGCTTGCACTGAAGGTGTTAGATTTATCAGAGGCATCCCATCGATACTATTGTGCGTATCAAATGAAAATCTCGTTTGATATATAACTCGATGGGCCTTATTTACTGTAATTCTCACTCTTAACAGGGAGAAATTCAATCGCCAAAATAATATTTTGATAATTTCCAAGGCCGAGAGGTACATCGCAAGAAACTCGATGAATCCTCGTCCGCTGAGAAAATATTTGCTTACATCGTACCGTTTGAGGAGAACGTGTGCTAGGCGTTTACATTCAATTTCCCTTGCGGGGTACCGAATCCGACTAAACCGACCGTTCCTCAGGTAGGATGATTTTTGTGTTCTCTCCCCAGTCTCTGCGATGTAGCAGGGTCCGGAATGCCTCTGGCGCGGGTCATCCTTTGTCGATTACTATCTTAGTCGATCGGCCGGAACGAGTGACCTGTAGAGCATCTAGTGGTTCAGTACTTTGAGGGCTTGACCGGCTTGTGTTAGTTTATTTGTTCTCCTCCCGTAACTCCTTCGGATATTTATTGATGAAGACCTGAACGAGACCACCTCGCTGAGTTTTCGTTGCTGGAGACGAGATGAGGAGACTGACCGTGATTTTATTGTCGAACTTAATCGACATATCGAATTTTCTGAATGAACACAGTCAAGGGGGATCCAGGATATTTTTCTGGGGGGGGGGGGGGGGGCACAAAGGTCTGACAGGTCATATCATGTTTGAGATTAAAAACAAAATACGACAATAACAGCAGAAAATATTCTCTTTATTTTGATGTGAAAGTTATTATTATTAAATTAAATTATTTTGGCTCCCTAATAATCAAAATAAAACGAACAGCATTGAAAATTTTGTCTATTTTTTAAAAGTCTGGGGCCCCTATTACCCCCCTAAATCCGCCTATGACCACAGCGCTCTGTATCTTTTTAAGTTCGATTTTATTCAAACAGATGATGACGTAACATTTTCGACGAATTTTTAAACCAGTTTCGAATTAGTTGTTTTAATTCCAAACTGGAGTAGCTCCAAACATTTAAAAAATTCTAATATGTAGAACTTAAATAACGAGTTTCACAAATCGCTTCATTCGCTGCTAATTCGAATTTATCTCAGACAGTAAAATTTGATACTAATAGGCTCGTCGTAAACTTTTTCAGCTCTATTTGAACGTCATTTCCATAAAAATTTCAAGAAAATTTTCCAGAAAAGGCTGCTAACTCGATAATATTTATGGTAAGGTTTAATATTTGTAGGTTCATCTTCAAATTTTTCAACTCTATTTGGACATCATTTCTGTAAAATTCTCCATGGAAAGCGGGAAATTTTTCTGAATGTTATTTGCGAATTCACCTTCGTGTAAAAGCTTTCTAAATCTTAGATAAATTTTATTTTTATGCCTATTATTCATTTACATTCATTTTTCTGCTCCTTCTTCCAAGGCGTGGAAAATTTATTATTGTTAGAAAAAAACATCGTAAGCATTTACCGGAGAATAAAATTGCTTCAATTTCCAAATATAAGGTCAGGTGATCCATCCCAATTCCTATAAATAATATGCCATTGTTACATCTTAGGAAACGATTTGCATCTTTTAATCAAATTCAATGAATTAAGATGTTTTTGGAACGTAACTTTACCCAACTCGCCAGTGTCACGGCCTCAACTCCTCCGTGATTCGACTTTGACCTTTGGTGTCCACTCAAGCCGCCTCAACCTGTCTTTATTAGCTTTAGATGAACGCTCAAATTGGGTTCGAAGCGGTCTGTGTGGCCTCACGGTCGAGCGTTCAGTGCAGCACCGACTTTCGCGGTCTCATCTGTGGTGATCGGCGTCCTCCTGGCCCATTTCCATTGAACTTTGACCGTACTATGGCAAAATTGAGTTCAGAGAATACGTTGTGGCATAGGGTCTCTAAGATGCAGAGACTGGGGCACATTAGTAAGATGCCTCAGATTGCCCCTTTTATTTGAAAATTAATTTTAAATTTTACGATGGATGAAAAACATTTTTAACTCTACATTTTTAAACAGTAAAAATATTCCTAAATAGCATCTAATATTACCAAAACACTAGAAGAAGCATGCATTTTTTCGACCTGTAATCACACATCACACAAGTCTTTCTCGCCAAATTGCCTACTTGAGTTCATCTACGTGATCTGGAGGTTCTCTGTGAGCGTCCATAATTATTTTTTTTTGCCCTGCTAGGGACTTTATTTCGTAATTGACGAGTAATTTAACTATCAGAAAAATGCTAATAATGGATAAATAAATACTGATTGAATCTAAAATTCTCTCTTAATGAATATCATATTTATTTTTTTCTAATTGAGAACCACAGAATAATTGACTGTCAAAGTGTTTCGTTATCTATTATAATAATTATTTATTTATGTGATCATATTTTTACGTAAAATATATTGGGATATATTTTTGATGTTGAAAGTAGTTAGCGATAAGCAGTGCTGTAGTTGGGAAAAAAAATTTAGGCGGTACTCACCAAAAATTGCCAACAGCTGAACATGTATTATACTTCCGGCCGCGATTGAAATGTCAAACTTCAACTCTTATATTAGTTCCAAGTTGTGCCACGAGATAACTATGAACATGTAAATAATCATTTCCTATTTTTCTTTCCGAAATCCATTGGATAATTTACAGTGGGGCTATTTTTTACAGATTTAAACATAGTTTAACCGGTACGCTTGTAACGAGTTTGGATTTTAGGGGGTACGCCGTACCAGCTCAACTACAGTACTGACGATAAGTATACCCTCAAACCGTGCTGAAATTAAGCTTGTGTGAATACATTTTGTTTTATGCCCTTCTTCTTTCTTAATACTAGCTATGGTTGATAGCTTGATAACCTTTAACGTATATAGAGTATGAAAGTATTTTTTAAGTGAATTGCATGACTTGTGTATACATTAGTCGTTGTATACCTTTTCAAAATTGGTTATTTCATCACCTCTGTAGTGAGCATGCGGTTCATTCGATTTTTTTCCCAACACTCGCTCTCCAGTAACAAATGCTCATTTATTCAAAAGATTAAAATATATATTACGTTGTTAAATTTTACCGCGAATGTGGTGAGTACCGCCTAAATTTTTTTCCCAACTACAGCGCTGCTTATCGTTAACTATCTTCAACATCAAAAACATATCCCAAAATATTTTGCGTAAAAATGTTATCACATTAATAAATAATTATTATAATAAATAACGAGACACTTTGACAGTCAATTATTCTGTGGTGCCCAATTAGAAAAAAATAAATATGATATTCATCAAGAGAGAATTTTCGATTCAATTCAGAATTTAGTGATCCATTAGCAGCATTTTTATGATAGTTCAATAACTTTTACGTTACATTAAACTTAGTTTTTTGGTCAAGTTTATATTTATTGTTCAAGTAATGGCAATTTTTTTCGGCGTGTTCCCATTTGGGAATATGCTTGAAAACGCATTGAAAATTTAAAAAAAAAAAATAAATTAAAAAAATCTATTAGTAAGCTAATTGGGTCTTTTAAGGGTGAAATTATGGAATTTGCTCCCCCACTCAATTCTGTTACGGGATAGTATTTTAACACCTACATTATTCTTCTGCTTTACATATTTAATCACCTACTCCATGAATCCTACATGTGGCCTACCTCTGCCGTTCTTCCCGTACACCTGTCCTTCAACGATAATTTTTATTATTCATCGTGTATAATGATATCATTGCTATTGTTAAAGTATTCTACCGATTAAGGTAGGTTTCCATGGAGTACTTGAGAATAATTCTGGGATCCTCCCTCCCCATCCACCAATTCCCTCTTCAATTCACAATTACGCCTACCCCCTTTCATTCTATCTAAAATCCTATTCTTTTCCATCCCCTCCCTCGTTTACCTAACATTCTACCCTCAAATACTGTTTTCAACATCCTCTCCCCGCTAAGTACTCGCTCCATCCATACCATCTGTCTCCTCCGAATCTCACCTAAAAGATGCCTCTCCTCACCCACCATGTCAAGCACTTCATCGTTCCTCCCCCTCTCCATCCACTTCACCTTCTCCATTCTTCTCCATACCCACATCTCGAATGCCTCCAGTCTTTTCTCGTCCTCCTTCCCAAGTGTCAACGTTTCTGCACCGTAAAGCGCTTCACTCCGGATCAGACTCTTCACCAACCTTTTCTTTAAATTCTTACATAGCGAGCCTCCGAGAAGCTCCTTCCTGTTCATGAGCGCCTTCTTCGCGGCCGATTAAATTGCCCCATTTTCTACCCAGAGTTTTCGAAAGATTTATCTCTTACTCTCCCTATAACTTCCGAATTACTTACACAATCATTCATTTTGATCTTCATCTTTATTCTATAACACCACATTTCGAAAGTGTTCAACCATAATATCTCCGCTACTTTCATCGTCCATGTCTCCAAGGGCGGATTCAGGATTTTTTCTGGGGGGGCACCAGGGCCTGACAGGCGAACGGTCTTCTCACATTTGGGATTAAAAGCTACATATAACAATTTACTCTACGAGATATACTCTTTATTTTAATGTAAAAGTTTTGAATGCATAAATATTTATAACTTTTATATTAAAATTTAAAATTTATTGGCATTTTTATTCAAAATAACGCCTATTGGGATGGGGGCGCTTTCCCCACCCCCTAAATCCGCCTATGCATGTCTCAACATTACAAAGAAGAATACTCCCAGTAATTCCTAATAATTTTTTTCCAAACTACATTGTTTATATTTTGCAGCAGCTAAAATACTCTTCTTTTTGACGAATGCCTTCTTAGCTGGCATTGATTCTAGTCTATTCTACTGACTATGTGATCACTCGTTCCATCATTGGTCACTCGGCAGTAATCTTTCTCCTTTTTCATTCCATTAACCTAATCCATATTTCCCGGTTCTTTCGTCTTGACCTTCTCCTTAGATGGCGTTGCAATCACCCAGAATAATAAGATTATTTTGCCCTCTTACCTGCTTGATTGCTTCCGCGATATCCTCGTCTACGTCTTTTACTTTAGTCAGTCAGCCAGAAAAGCTTAAGTCTAGCATACATGGCATTCCGTGGCAATTGTTCTCTTATTTATTTATGTGGTCATGTTTTAATGCAAAATATATTGGAATATATTTTTGACATAAACATGCCATCAAATCGTACGTAAATTAAGCTTGAGTAAATACGTTTTGTTTGATGATCTGCTTCATTATTTATAACTACAGTCAATAGCTTAACTGCGGAATTTGCTCCTTCACTCAATCCTCCAACCGGATAACATTTTAGTAACACACAGTTTCTCTGCTTAACATCCTTAATAGTACTAGATGTTGGGTCCTCGCGGTCCATCAAGGATGGCAACGCGAGGGAAAACAGATTTCAATAAAGCCACTGGAAGTCAGGGACTTGAAGCTAGTAGGGAATTCTGAGATCTGAATAACGTAGTGGTCTACGGCCCGGAAAGCCAAAGGTCCTTTGTTCGATTCCCCCTCAGGATAATTTTTTACTCTGGCAATTCGTGTATATTTCCCCGCCGTGGCAAGAAGAATAACTAGGGATAGATGATGCAAGAAAGAAATTATCAGCGGAATAGCTCAGGCGAAGAGAGGATTCCACCGAAATAAAGAACGACTTACTGTGGGAAATTTAAATAGATAAGTAAGGAAACATTTTATCAGAACTTATATTTGGAGTATGCTTCTCTATGGAAGTGAGGCATGGACAATGACAGCTGCGGAGGAAATATGAGGGGAAAATGTCTTTACAAAATACAACAAAATAATATCATAAATAAACTGGCCTACAACAAAGCTATAAAGATAGAGACCGAAATATCAACCTTTGAATAAGTAGAAGTACCCCTCAGAATTATGCTCATTTCATCACAATCTTTATAAATTACTAATCAAATACGGCACTGGAATATAGAGGTCTTCCACGCCTTAATTATAATTATGAGTCATCGATAATGTAATCATGAGCGCCGATCAAGGATGGAGGCCTTCGAAATGTGGTGCTACAGAAGAATGATGGGGATCAAATGGATCGACCGAGCTAGTAACGAGGAAGTCCTAAGAAGAGTAGGAGAGTGCCTTATCAAAACGTTTATAAGATGACGAAACAAACCTTTAGGTCATATTTATAGTACATAGATTATGAGACGTGATGGCCTGATAAAGACAACCGTTGAGGGACAAGAGGATGGCCAGAACGGAAAAGAAAGACCTCAAATTAAATATATGGAACAAGTAAAGAGGGATGTGAAAGAGTAAAAATACTTGGGCGTTGTAAAGTTTAGCTATTAGGAGAATTGAGTGCAGAGCTGCGTCACAACAATCTCATAGGAATGCTGACCAGTGATGATGATTCATCGCCGTTCACACGGCAGGCTTCGAAATATTACAATGAAGTCAACTGTTTCCGTTCGGTTAGAAAACATTTCGTATTATCAGTCAGCAGCAACTCGGTTTCCATATATCTATGGCTACGTTGCCATGACGACGGATAAACAGCCTTGATGTGTGCTTAGGATTTCGACGTTTTGACCCAGGGAGGTTTTAAGGCGTGGTTCTCCTGACCGTGTCCTTTTCCTCCCTTTTCCCCTTCATCGAGCAGCCTTTCACTCACTGGCATTATTGAGGGTAGAGTGCGCACAGCAAATCCCGTTTGCTAAGACCTCAGCCACTGTGTGAGGGCCTTGTGATCTCGGGGTGGAACGTGAAGCGATTGGCTGACCTTTACTGCCATCCTTTTCTTTCGGGTCCTTTTTTTCTCGGGTATCCTTGCTTGACCTTTGACCGGAGGTGAGAGAAAAATGCAGAATCAGACAAGGCCGAGAGTGATTTTCGAGGTTCAGAAATTACTTTTGGTGAGCTAGAGTGCCCGAATGAGAAAACAAATGAGATTGGCGTTGTTCGCCGCTCATGATTACATTATCGATGACTCGTATTTATAATTAAGACGTGACCAACCACCATTTGAGTATCTCCAGGCGAAGAATATCATTAGTAATTGATAACGATTGTGATAAAACGAGCATGATTCTCAGAGGTACTTCTGCTATTCAAAGGTTATATTTCGGTCGCTATCTGCATAGCTTTTCTCCAGGCCAGTTTATTTATGATAATATTTTGTTGTGCCTTATAAAGATATTTTCCCCTGAGATTCCTGTTGGGGATCATTCGCCGAATATCGAAAAAATCCTTAGAGGATTTTTTCGATATTCGGCAAATAATATTTTCTTTTTCGGTCTTAACATAATGGCAGTAATTGATTTGAGCACGTAACATTTTATTAAACATGTATTTGCCATTACGTGTAAAGTTTTCGCGAGAATAATTTGTGTATCATGATGTCAACAACGCTTTTTTCTGAATCTCGACAGTTATATCATATAATTAAGATTTAAAATCCATCAGTATCATATGATTAAACTGCCATAAGAGGTAATGTCCTAATTTGCCTCATCTTTTTCCGTAGCCTAAGTTTCTTTTGGGTGAAATTTTACTCCTTTGATCCATTATGTAGTCCGTCGATTCATTTGAATTTCTATAAACTGAAATAAAATTTGTTTGAATTATATAGTCCATCGATTCATTTGAATTTCTACAAGCTGAAATAAAATTTAGAAAATTAAGACCTACAAATGTATTTTCCCCTAAAAAGTGGACAATACCAGAAAAATCATGACCAATTGAGGTAAATAAGTATGCACTTCATTTCTGCGTATAAATGGAGAATTGTTATCCATTTTTCGACGAAGTTCACGAACACGTCGTTCGACGAAAACTCTTGGGTGACCTACATTGGTAAATTTACAGAGAGTGTTGCATAAAAAGCAGTTTAACGATTAGGTTAACTCGCGTTTGTGATGGCCCACTGGAGAGAAGTTAAAAAAATGGGTAATGTCGATTCGCCGTGAAACCCGACGATTCGACTTTAATAGGGATTCGAGGAGAGAAGGGAATGGTCGCGCTCCAAAGAATATCTATTACTTGTCATTAATCTTCCACGAGAGGTGAGTTTACTCCCCCCGGAAAGTCCTATCTGCCCTGAATTCTTCCCATTCTCCTCGCTCTGGTGTTCACTGGATTCTCATCGTCCCCCATAAAATAGGGACGTGCTTAAAGTAGTCACTCACTGTCACTGAAGTACTAGAATAAGTATTCTATTACTTCAGTGACAGTGAGTACTTGAGTCTATATACATATTCTAGTACTTGAAGGGGATCGGCTTGGTGTAGTGGCTAGAGTGTTGGCTTCCCACCCCGTGGGAGCGGGTTCAATAGGGTGGTTTCCTATTATTTTTTTATTGCCTAAATCGAAAGATTATTACTCCTGGAGTACGTATTTCACGCTTTTAGATTTTTAAATGACGATATCTATTTTTCGCGATTAAATGAAAAGTGAAAATTTTCAAGCGCGCGAAAACGCGACGCTTAAGTATGAATGTCGGGAAGTCTCTCCGCGTGACGTATTTCTGGTTCCCCCTCCCGCCCTGCGAGGTGACCTTGAGGCGAGGCTTAGCGGTGATACGACGCAGGCTGCTAGCGGCTAGCCTAGTACCCTGCTGACTGGTAGCGCTTGGCTTAAATAAGGATTATTAATAACTTATCAAACGAGGAAAACTTTCCGACCTTAGCCAGTTTTAATAAGTGATTGTTAAGACATGTTTCCCTGAGCTCTGCGCCTCATGCATGCAATGGTAACCTCAGACGACGTATAACTCCTATCTTCTCGTATAGAAACTAGGTCCCTGTGACGTCACGTGGAGTGGCATCGCATGGGTGCCAATCTGGCCCTTTTCAAATGAGGATAAAAATGGACCATTGCCATTCGTCTAACCCGGTATTTCTAAAACAAAATAATTTGTATATTATGAATACACTAATGGTGGGTAACGAATCGCAATCAATGCCTTTCGTTTTCTTTGATGAAGGAAACCACCCTATTCCCGGCGGTGGCAGAGTATTTACAGAGATTGCCCGTTCCCTGCTTGAATGTTGTGTGGAGGGCATTTCAAGAGCAACACTCCGTCCGTTGGATGGGACGTTAGGCCGTGGTCTCCTTGGCCCTTTCGTTAAGAGAAGGCTAATTCCGACGCCGGGTTTCTCTCCACCCTTCCTTATCTACCCTTCCCTCATGGTGTAAATGGCCTCAGCTGTCGGTCGCCTCCTCCAAATACCATACCATACCTAGTACTTGAGTGACAGTTAGGCTCTTTACTCTTTTCTATATTTATTGCATTAGTGCTATAATTATTACCAAGTGCCATAGGCGGATCCAGGGGGGGGGGGTACGGTGGCACGTGCCCCCCCCCCCCCAGACCCTCAAAAATATGCTAGATTTTTAATACAGTCCCATTATCATTTCGTTCGTTTTGTATGACGAGGTATCCTTGTGCCCCCCCCCCCCCAGAACAAAATCACAAAATCCTGGATACGGCCTTGCTTGTGCCCCCCCCCCCCCCCCAGAAAGAAATCCTGGATCCGCCCCTGCCAAGTGCCATACCTAGAGGGCAGAAACGTAGCCAGGAAGGTTCTTTGAGGGTTTCAGCGCTTCTAGGAATTACGCTCGTTTTATCACTTTCAGCTTTGGTATTAAAATGGTCATTTGTGGGCTCTAATTAATACATGACTTCCTTCCCGAAGAGATGATTCGTTCTCTTATTATTGCACAAGCGCCATAATTATTGCAAAGAGTCATACCTTAAGGGGAGACGCGTAGTTAGGAGGGATCTTTGCGAGATTCAGCCTCCCTCGAAATTTTTTCCCCTAGAGGCGACACATCTCCTGAGGAGATCGCTTGCCCAGGAGCATCAATCCTCTGACACTCCATTTTTTCCACATCTCATAATGACTGCCAATAGAGAACGATGAATTTAACTGGTAACATTATTCAAGCTTAATATATACCTGACTTAATGAATTGCATGGTATGAGTACATATATTATACTTGATTTGAAATTTCATGCATCTGCCTAAGTTGCGCAGCAATTTAAATTTCAATCTATTTCCTTTTCAAAATTGTATGTTTAATTAATGCTTGTATATTTATAATAGACTTATGTACAATTATCAAGGGATAATCCTGCTCAAATTTTTCATCGGTTCTTGTGAAAATCGACGTATCTATATTTTATCACATTTACTTACAAGGAGTAATTAAATACACCAAATTAATAAGAGAGGGTCGAGTCCATAGATGTGACTTACATCTTTACGCTGAAATGAAGATGTGGCATGGAGGGAAATGTTTTCAAGCGGGCGATGAAATTCGGGACGAAGGCAAAATTCATTGGAGGTCATTGGCGGCACCATCCTTTGAAGAAGGTATAGTTAAGCTTGCCCACAGGCACGACCGATTCCTCAATCGCCAAAGCGATAATATAGAAAGGACATCAAGGTGCTCAATATTTAGCAATGAAATAATTTTTAATTAATCACGTCGTCTTCTGTTTATGACACATCGGAGGTTGAAAAAAATCCTAACCTACTTCAACCCTTGATCACACAAAAATCACAGCCATCGTAATTTTTACGACGCGCCAAATTATTGCTATAAATCATCGTAAAAATAATTATTTAAATATATTTTCAATTAAAGACATATAACTAATACTTTAAAATATACATTAATAATAATAAAACTTTAAGTTAATTGGTATAAAGTAAAAAATAACCTCATGGGAAGGTAAAAAAAATAGCGTCGTGAAATTGACGAAGGTTTAGTGACCACGTGATTCTGAGCCAGGTTTAGTAATCTAGGGTTGGCGAATTGAAATACAAAGTAGCACTAAACTTAGGGCATATTTTACTCGCTGTCGGTATGTTAAAACCCAATGGCAGATCTGCAGGGAGTATAAGGAGGGCTATAGCCCCACCCATCGGTATCCAATTTTCCCAAGATAGAATGGTAATTTTGTTCGGACCCCCGCTACTGCTGGGAAGTTACCCCCTACTAGTACCCCTCCCATTGTCCCTATCCTGGATCCGCCACTGCCCGCACTTACCTATTCCACGAGACAGGTGCACCTTTCGTTTCCAAGGCGGCAATATTTTCTCATTTTCTCGAGATTCTCGTCGCTCCTCCAGTGAATCTTTCTGCTCCAACCCCCATGACGAATACCTTCCCATCGCACCGATTCTCTCGTTCCTTCCCCCTTATTTATATTGCTTCCAACTCCAGAGTTATGTTCTCCGGTTTCCGAAACAGTCAGTTCTCTCCAGAGAGGAAGAGATTGCGAGAGATATTGTAAGTTAATTTTGGATTTTTAGATTTACCTTCAGCCCTGCTGGAGTCGAGCGATAAGAACTGGCCTGAATGGCTGCCTTTATGATGCATGCATGCAAAACACTTGAGCCTTGCTGAATTAGACTATTATCATGAATACATTCATTCGAGTCTTTTCTGATAGCTCAAGATAAAATGCCGATCACGGATGACAAATTGAAAGCCGTCCTCTTTCAAGAACAAGACCATACGGGAATGGAACGACCTACCATAAAAAATATTTGAGTCATTCCCGAAAAAGTTACGTATTTTTAACACTTTGAGTGCCTGCCGCTAATTTTAAAGCCCTACTGAAAAATCCAGCCATTTTTTTACTTAATTTGCAATTTTTTTAAAACATTAGCATCCAAAATATATTTATATGGGTGTGTGTTTCAATAAAAATGGACTTTTTTCTTCTTATTGAATGAGTTGAGTAGCATTTATTGCTAACTTTTAAATGTATTTTTTAATAATGAAAACCTGCTGTTTTTTTTTTTAATAAAAAATTTACAACTAATGATGTACCGCCATAAAATGCATAATATTTTTTTTTTATTTTATAATATTTCTTGGAGTTTAGGACAATGTAAAAACAATTTAAAATAAATCGAAACGTTGGCTATAACTTGTTTTACATTGACCTAAACTCCAAGAAATATTATAAAATGTATTAAACAAGGTCAAGAATAGAAGAGGAAAAAAAATAATATTTTTTATTACGCCCAATTTGAGCTATTGAAACCATGGAAATCAATCAAAAACATTGTTCCAAGCAAATCATTCAAAATCCTGAATGACAAAAAGAATCACTGCATCATCAACGAGCGGTTCTTTCCTCCAAAGAATTTTCACACGAAGTAGGCTGAGATAAGGGTGCCGGTAGCTGCAGAGGACTTTTCGTCCTCAAGACATTAAAAGAACTCTTTTTCCATCGAGCAGTTGATTTTGGAATTAACAGAACCACTAAGCTGTAAACTGGAAAAGTACCACGGGCGAAATATTACAGCTTCACGCAAACAAATTCAATAAAATAGATGGACGTAATATTACGTCCATGGCACGCAAAGTGTTGAAAATCGGTTAATGAAGTAGGTTTCAAGGGTTTCTGGTAATGTTTTCAATTGTTTTCGTTGTATTTTAATGTTACCACCAGGTCAATGGCCAACTTTGAACAATTTTATAGTAATAATAATAATTTCCTATCTAGTATCTCCACATGCTTGGATAATTTTCTTTTTGACAATTTTGAACATGAAAATGCCAAAGAAGCTCTTCACAATCAGTGCCAATTCTTTTGGTCGCATTTGGATTCCACAATATCAATGGCCGAATGTAATCTAATGGTAGTAGTTAAATATTGCCCCCTCCACTACAGTGATGTCCATGAAGAGCGTAAAAATCATTGGAAACAGTTATGCATATTAAATCGCATTTTTATTATATCGAATGCAACCACTTTCACTCAGTTAAACTCTAAAATTGTGATACTAATTATCATTAATTATATTAGCTTCTTTGCCGATGCAAACTATCTTTAATTTGTTTTTCTTTTAAATTTTGTGGGAAAATACCTGCTCTTTAGCTGCATGTATATTTGCTGACTCATTCGCTCTCTTCATAGTATTAAAACTCAGTGGGAGCAGTTTATTTTTGTCATTTTAGCTTTCTTTACGCATGGAAAAGTTTATATCGAAGTTTATGAACATGGTTGATTTAGAGGTACAAACGTAAAGCAATTACTTATTAATTTTTTCTTCAATTAAGGAAACTTATGCCATATTTTTCCACATTCGATTCAAATACGTATTCAACTCTTATCTGTTAAAAAGCCTCTAATTGAATGACTTGAATCCCCTTTCCCATCAGTTCATCGTTTGTATCCAAATGATGCAGTTACGTCCTCTTTCTCTGCTGTGAAATTACTCATTAACTGGGAATTAAGTGACGCCATTGTGGAGAGGAAACGAGGTCGCTATTTGTGCGGAATTTTTATAATTATAAATCCGAGTCTGAGTCATTTCGAAAGTTAAATTGCTGAGAAGCATTCAATAGATTGTCAAGAGGCGAAAATATTGGCCCAATCTATGTCAGCTATCGAAATAAGACCTTGAATTATCCATACTTTGTCGGTTCAACAAAACAATTACATCATGTTTATCCAACTTTAAACAGTTTCCCTTTGATAATTCGATTGTATGCCTGATGAATGAAACGTTCTCGTTCCCTATGATTCCCGAAGTTTAAATGAAACCAAATGAATTTTTAAGTTGAAGTTGAAACTAAATTTCACGACAGTTTTGTGACTTTTCTTAAACTCTGCTAAAATGAGGTAAGTTTTATGTATAATGGTATTTGCCATCGACCCAATATTTTTTTCGATGATGCATCACCACCATCATCGTCACTGGCCAACAATGCTAAGATTGGTTTGATGCAGCTCTCCACTCAATTCTCCTGAGAGATAATCTTTTTGCGTTGTTGTCTCCTGTTTCATATCCTTCTGTACCTGTTCCATTTATTTTTTTTATTGCCATCTACTTGTCCTTCGGGGATTGTTTTCATTGGGCCATAATGTCTCAAGATATGGGCGATTAGGTTGTTCCCTTTTCTCATCAAGGATTTCACAAGAGTTCTCTTCTTTCTTACTCTTATTAGGACTTCCTCAATTCTTCACGTTATGTCACGAAATTTTAATTCTACACAGCTGATACCAGTCGGAACCAAAATTGCTGATGATGTTAAGGTCGAAAACGCACCATTTTTTAACTACAGAAACTTTGAGCCAAGCACTCCGGTTGGCCGCGAGTTGGCCCTGTTTCCGGATTCTCTGGACAACTCATGACTTCGATTGCTTTTCCTGCAAAGGTAAATGCTTTTGCCTTCGTTGACCTAAAAAGCAATGCCAATTTTGGTTCCTAGCACCTATCAGCAGCTATCCAGGGATAACATTTTGTGACACAATTTTTCTCCAGCGAGAAGATCGATCAATTATGCAGCCAAATATTACTGCGCATTTCGCCTTATCCTTTAGTGTATTGATTCCAGAAAACCTTAGATAAATAAATAAGAAAAAATGTTGAGCGGCTCTCTAGATTGATAAAATATTGTCCGTTTTAAATCCCTGATCTTGTAGAAATTGTAATTAGGAATGATCGATTATTTGCCCCATTCATTAGTCACATTTAAACTTCCATCAATATTTTCATTGCGCCATGCAATTCTTTTAAATTCTTTTTAAGTTGTCTCACAACCAGTAGCAGAATTTTTTATAAAAAATATCTGCTCTTTGAAAATTAATATAATAATGCAGCTCTTTCGAACATTGTTTTAATTATACATATCTCTCGATGTTAATTTGTAGTTTATATTAAAATGTTCGTTTTTCTATCTCGTATGTTCTCTCGTGTGTTCCTGGTGATGTCTTTTGTTGGACGGTAATATTTTGCGATTATTTCTGAAACAAAAGATAAAGTATAAAATTTTTCCGAAAAATATTTTAAAAAACAATTTTTCCTAGTGGCACGTACTGTGTTTTACGCGTAGCAATTTAAAACTGTTAATTGGGTTTGTATTTCTATGATTCGTATTGGAAGGAATTTTTTCCATCAGAATTTGCAAAAGTTAATTTTAAAGTTATTTTCAGGCTTTTCAGTAGATAAATTCATATTTTTAAATTGTACGATGACTTTTTGCCCAGTGTTGTCTTAATTAAGAAAGTCAATTAATTGCCAAATTTATCCCAAGGAATTGAAAAAAAGGAGTAATCATTCAAGGACTAAGAAAATGTAATTTACATGATAATATAGGGATTCTAAGTAGTTCCTATCTCTTACTTTGCGAATTCATTTTTATGAACTATTATTCGGGGTATCCAGCCTTAACCATTTCCATTGGTAATGAAAATGAATCTGGTGCGCCATTCTATCTAAATTTTCATTATTATTTTGTGCTTAAAGTCTGGGTAAAACAGTGCAATATGTTAAACTGGAGATATTTTTCCACACCTTCTCACTCGTAGAATCAACGTAATTTTTTTTAATAACCAAGAAACTTTTTTTTACAAAGCCCATAAATTGAAGTTCCACCATACCATTGCTCCTTTTTTGCTTCTCCTCATTCTTCAGGAATGTAACGCAGGCATTAACAGCGTGATAGAACCGTATTGAGATGATTGCGCCCAAGAATTCTACCGCATCTTGAATATTCGTTCCAACTGTACCCCACTTTTTTCTGTATAAGTTTGAATATATATATGAATTTTTTTATCGGTATATTTTACTTTAAGATTGATGCTTGTTTTATGCAGCTGTGTGGAGCTAGATTGCTTAAATCAAATTGATTTACTGTTTTCATCATTATCTGGGACCAAAATTACAAATGGATCTTAGGAATGGCGAAAGAAAAAGTAGATTCATTTAAATACTATTTTATTTATTAATATTTTCTTGGTATAACTCATGTGCGATTCGAAATTTGAGAAGCCAAATGCCGACATTTCTCTATTGAACTGGCAGCCGAATAAATAAGCTTTCTCTCTGGGCTGCCCTCTGGTTCGTAGAGAAAGTTGGCTATCGACTGTTGTAGCAGACACTCCGATTTTTCTATTATGAGCTTAATTTCCTTTAGATCGTGGTCTTCTCTTTCAATACATCTGCTTGCTAATGCAAGCGCTGCTGATGCCATCTCATACATGCAAACCCCTGTAAAAAAGAAAGAAAAAGGCAGATTGAACTTCAAAGTTTCAAAATTATATGGTATAGTTCAACTACAGGGGTATTAAACCAATTCTAGCATCAAATTATATCTAAAGGCCAGTTTACACGATGCGTTAACACGTATGAGTTAACGTCTGTTTGCGTGAATGATTTTTGTGGACCGGAACGGAACATTTACGAAAGGATGAACCAAATTAGAACGTGTTATTTCTTCCGTTCATGCATTCGCACAAGTTGAGTGGCAACGCGTTGCATTTTCGTGTTTATTCTCGCGTTCATACATTAATGTATGAACATTTAGACATTAACTCGTACGGGTTAATGTACCGTGTAAACAGGCCTTAAGGGCCATTTTACACGGGGAACTTAATTGCACAATCTGACGTGTGTACGAAGCCGCAGTCAAAATTGCGTCGTGTAAAGTAGTGAATTGTCAGAATGCATGGAGGTTAGATGGCAAAATAGCACCTGTTCTAATTTCGTTCGTGAATTCGCGCAATTCCACGCCGTTGTAAGAAACTAATGCAGTTCTAACCTGTGCAATCCCGTGCCTCTTGTAAAACGGCCTTAATGGTAGCAAGGGTAAAGTTGAACAGATGAAAATTAAAATCAAAGGCTAGTACAGTAAAATTTTGACGGGAATCTAACTTTTGGAAAAATATATTAGGGTGTGACTTTTTCTCTTTGAGGAGATTTCCATTTGCCGGCGATCAGGAAATACATTAAATGAACCTGGCCCCGCTGTATCTCCGCCGGCTCGCCCTGGGTATCTGCTACCATTGCCAACCATCAGCAATGAAATATCGCGAGCGATTTTCTATTCAGCGCAAAAAAATGGAGTGGAACTGAAACATCTTCTTAAAAATTGCTCTATTTTTTGATAAAGAAATGGAAATACCGGATCTAATATTTAGAAGTAGTGCAGGAAAAATGACCGCAGTATTTAAGGCAAATCAGATGTGATTTAAGTCATGTTAATTACGAAGTTTGAATACTTCGGACAAGATAATGGCGGATGCATGCGGAGGCACCTCCCCCAATAGCGGAGACACCCGCATTGATGAAAATTGCGGAACCACAATTATAACTTGTTTATATACTAAGATGGCATTGGGCTGAATGTGTACAATGGTGGATCCAGGATTTTTTCTGGGGGGCACAAGGGCCTGACAGGTAAACGGTATTCTCATATTTGAGATTATAAGCGATATATTATTGTGTAAAACATTCTCTTTCTTTTATTATGAAGCTATCTACACCAAATTAAATGATTGAGGTTCAGCAAGACACATAAAAAAACGAACGTAATGATAATTGTATTAAAAAATCTATATTTTTTAAGTGTCTGGGGGGGGGCAACGTGCCCCAGTGCCCCTTCCCCCCCTAAATCCATCTATGAATGTGTATTATTAGTTAACATGTAACTTTCTTAAACTTAGCATGTGATTTGATTAATTTTTTATTACGTTAAAAGTCAAGGTTGCTTAAGAATTCTTTTGTGCCCCCCCCCCCCTCCCATTGAGGTTTTTTCTGTATCCGCCACAGAGACAAGAGCTTGTTGGATTTAAAATGCGATAATAGGGGCTTTAAAGTTGAAGAAATAGGTGCAACTCTTATTTCAGAAGTATCACCAGTGAGATCTAAAACTCTTCATTTAGCAACTAATCATGTATTGGATACTTCCTATCCTCCCCTGATCAGCCTTTGCATTTTGTTATCTTGATATTAGCATTGCATAGACTACGCTAAGCAACAATCAATACCAGCATTGAAATACTTCATGTTGATTAGGCAGCCCCAAAGTACCCCGCGACGTAACAAAAATACAAAAATTTCATGGGCACAGAGATTTGAATCCATAGACCCCAGCTGGCAGAAGCCTGGTATGGCACATAATTGCAGAGTTGACTATCATCTCATTAATCCCCCATGTATTGCTGCCTACTCTTGGATCATTGAAAATTTGGTACATATTACTTTGAGAGCAACTTATTCACTAAAAGGTGACAGCACGAAATTCATCTTCACTTCGATCTGCTTTGTCCTTAGCATGCTATTGCAATCAAAATAGGTCTTAATACACTTAAGGTAAAATCACCTCCCATGCAACTTCAAGGCAAATTGATGAAGCTCACCTCATTGAAAAAATTATATGCGTACTTTTAGCATATTACGAGATTGAATTTTACTGTATGAATATTTTATTTAATCATAGAGTCAGAACCCACTCAGAGTTTTTCTACTATTAGGGGCATGGGCATACCCAGCAAGGGACAGAAGGGGAAAGCTGCCCCTGTAGAAGCTAAAATTGCACAAGTCTTTAAGGAAAATCAGGATTGGATTGAAATGAGAGTGTTCAACAAATTTTCTTTAAACCCACGAAAAATGATAATAGTATTCGACATGTGGCTAAAATATTTTTTTTCAAGCAAATAATTTTAAACACTAATAAAGTGCACCATAGTTTTCTTAAAATGTTGGTTTTATTCATCTTTTCCATGCTTAAATATTAAATCTTTAAACAACTACGGCTGGCCCCCCTAGTTTTGATCCTGGGTACGCCCTTGACATTAATTATGTGAGGCGTTTAGGGGGGGGAAGGGGGTCTAGCCGATTCTCACATAATCTCACATAGGGGAGAGGGGGGGGGAGGTCCTGGCAAGTACCACCAGTGACACAGCGAGGGGAGGGTCTTGGGAGATAACCCCCCCCCCCCCCAGAACTCTGACATATATTAAAATTTAATCCATTTTACGTAATTGAATAAATATTACTTATAGAAGAGTGTAAGTATTATTAAAATATCCCTCATAAAGCCGTGAAATTCACCATTTTGAACCATTTATCTTAAACATTTTCTGGGGAGGGCACCCGCACCTCCAGTGTTCCACAACCCCAGTATTAGTTGCTCCTAAAACCTCCCCTAATCTTAATTCCTAGCTGCACACCTGAGTATCACATAATTTTTTCTCCAAGAAACTGTGTAAAATTCTGATCTTAGTAGACTTAAATGCTAGACTTAACTAATCTTAAAAAAAAATAATTAAACAAACTGTTATTTTTTTAATAAATCCAAGGCAATGAAGAATAGATTAATGTATTTACACTGAAAATATCCATTATGAGCAAACTCACGTGAGATTAGGGGGAGGGAATCAAATCAAATCTCACGATATCTCACTGGGTTGGGGTTCGGAGGGGGCCCAAAAATCACCAAAATCACCTCATGAAATTGATGGACGACCCTTCATCACTTTTACCTCAGTAGTGCTAGAGTCACACAATTTTTAACTGAATTGCTGTATTTTTACAGAGATTCCCCATTTAATATCCTGTGGAACAGGACATAGAAAGTCTCTATGACTGGGATCCATATGTTGGACGAATAGTTGTCCCACGAAACAAGGTAATCTAACTTTAATATTAGGCATTGAATTTTTACCTTTCGTCCTGGAAATTCCAGGTTCCAATTTGCTCAGTGTCTCCAGCAGCTCTTTGCAAAGCTCCCATCGACGACGCAGTGGGTAATAGGGTCTATTTGAAATCTCCCACTGCAGTGCATCTTCATTGTAGAGACCTGCCAGAAGTTGACCCACTTCCAACAGTACTGCATTCCCTGGGTAGAAGCTCTTTTTCAATTTGAACAGCAACATTTCCACCTCTTCAACATCATCTTGGTCGCATTCAGTAATGACCGTGCGAGCTACTGAATGAGTCACAGCCGCTAGTGCACCGGAAATTTCATGTTTACACTCCTGGCACATCCATGCACTCGATTGGTCCAAGGGATTCTTGGAGACCACAGGTCCTTTGCTGCATTTAGGGCACTTTAGAGAGCCTAAATTTGTTCCTAATTCGTAGGGATCCTGGCATCTTTTGCAAGTACACTCAAAGTACTTCCCTTTTCGCAGGCTCTCCCTCCTTTCAATCGTCGACACCAATGTCCCGGCATAGTTGTGAGTAATGAGATCACCACACTTGAGATCGAAAGCAGCCCTGATGATGAGGGTTACGTCGCTTGGTTCATGGGCAATGCACGTACTGGGAAGGCAATCATGAGAGAGAAGAGCAGCGGTTGGGTAAATGGCCCGCAGTGGATCACCCTCTGGTCCTCTCACTTCAAAACTGTTCACATCAAGGATGGCACATATTTTTTGGAACAGATCACGTTCCTTGGACGAAATGAGACCTAATTTATAAAGAATGTACACTATGCCCTCGTCGACACTTTTCCAAATCAACGTTCCTTTGCGTGCCTCCAGATGTCCCTGTAAATAATACAACATATTGGTAAATACATTATAAAGTTTTCTTTCTATTACTGATTTTTAATGTGAGAAGCATTTTTCTGTCAACCAAGAGAAAGATAAGTCTTTTTACAAGAGAAATTCTTCAGGAGATGAGAATGGTACAGAAGCAATCTCATTCAATGTCCATGATATTACATAAGGAGATATTAAAACCCTGAACTGTTATAAAGTGATAAAGTTATAGAGATGTTTGGAGCAGCACATGCTTTGGTTGGTCATTTACTCCAAGTTTTTTACAATTAGACTTTTAAAAATGGTCTTTAGCAGACAATACATTTCATAACCAAGCTAAAGTGACTCTTAAACTTTTTATCCGCTATATTGAAAGAGGAGTGCAGTTAAATCAAATCTCACTATATCATATGGTTTCTTTCAAATATATAAAGTCCCTCATTGAGTTTGAATCAAAGTTTACCAAGAATTTTATAGTTATCTTTATTTTATTTTTCTCCCTGAATGAATTGAGCCATTCAAACTGTTTTATCTCTAATTAAAACTTTATTGCTTTCCACTTGCCTTGAGGAAACAAATAGTCTCACTGATACCCTATTTTTATGAGAAAGTGCACATTTATTATTAGAAATTGACATTCATTATTGAGTCAATACTTTTCCTCTACATTTTAATATTGCTACTACGTACATGTTTCACCATCATCATGTGTATATGCATAATATATGATGATGCTCAACAGAGAAACATGTTGTACAAATATAAAAGTTTAGTGGAAAAGTAGTAATATGATTACGAAAATGACCATTTCTACAGAGTGAACCTAATGCAGTTAAACATTTGTATTAGAGATCAGTGGTGGATCCAAAGAGAGGCAAGGGGAGGCTATAGCCCCCCACTGGATAATCCAATTTATACTAGATAAAACTCTAATTTTGTTCTTTCACCTGCTACGGATGGGACGTTAGGTACCCCTCAGGCCCCCCCAACTAGGTAGGCCCCACCTTGTCCCTATCCTGGATCCCCCACTGCTAGAAATTGAATTTTTGTTGTTTCATTTGTATTTAAAATAGCTAAATCTAAATATAGGCTCTAATTGCCTCATGCATTATCTCTTTGATTGATAAATGGCCCCCTTCTGAAATCAATCCATGGTAATACATATTTACATTCAGCACTTCTCCATCTGACATTCAGTGAGAATGGGTAACACTCTTCTAAAACATCTGTAATCAGCTGGTTTTACTGGTGGAATCACCAATGGCAATAAGTACTGTATGTGGCTTAAGCAAGAAATGGAGGGTCAACCCTCCCACCACCTCAAGAAGATCACAGTTGTAGGTTTAACCTGTCAATGCCCACGGGTGCCATATGGCACCCAGTGCAGTGCTGAGCCAATACTCCAGCAATGCACTTAGTATGTGAATTTTAGCGTATATTTCGGTGCGCATACTTAGTAGAAGGTTTCCTCTATCATTCAGTCAGTTTGAATTGTGTTCATTGTGTTAAGTACATATGTATCATATTTTTTTAAAGTGAAATATGTGTGAATTTAAAAAAACTTTGGGCGCTGATGGGCTGTGGGCACAATTTTCAAACCAATTAGGGAGGACCAAGGGTTTTCCTAGCCCCCCAACTTAAATGGTAATTTTTCCAAAAAAAGTACAAAACCAGTAGAAATGCCAAAATACTTTTAGACTTAGAAGATTCCTTAATATGCTGTTTTCAGAAGCTAATTTAAGCAAATTTTCCTGGGGAGGACCCTGGGGGCCCTCCTGTTTCACTGGGGGATATTCAATAGCCCCTAAACCCCCGTAAGTGTTGTTGACCACCCCAACATATGTATATTAAACTCTAAACTCCACCCATGGCTTTAACCCCTCCCCCAAAATACATTCCCCTCTCCAATTCCTCTCCCCAGAAAAATTTTCTGGCTATCCTTTAATACGCATATGAAAGGTATCATATGTACAATATTATTATGTGTACATTGTAATGACACAATGTTGTATTGGCATCCATTATTTAGTGCTGAAACTAACAGAACCACTGTGATTAGGCATATTTTACCTCCAACTCCATAAAGGTGGTCCACTGCTGAGGATTAGTCGACTGAAGTAGATAACAGCGTAGAGGTAGGACTGTCTGAGGTGGTAGCGCTACCTGTTGTAGAGCTCCATGCTTACGGTTCAAAGAAGCTATAGTGGCACATTCAAGTTGACTATGCCACATATTGTTGGGGCATGAAGCACAGCAGAATGGGGCCACGCGGCACACTGGGCAATGATAGAATCTGGAATCTTCTGTGAGCCCGCTGATTTTGTTCAAGCACCCCATGCAAAGAGGGGGAGATCCTGGCTGTGGCCCGACAGCCGCTGGGCTCTCCCTATGCAGAAGCTCTCCACCTTTGACATCTCTGGATGCTGCCAGATATCTAGAACATACATGTTATCTCATAAGTTGTCTTCCTGGTGATGGAAATAATGAAAAAAATTTATTTCTAATCGTAATCATATGATTGGTAGGATTTCGTTTCCATAGTTTCCATGAATTTTAAATTGTATCAGCTTAACATGCTATTTGCCTCTCTGAATCATTACTCAAAAATATTCTGTGACCAACCAGTTTTGGGGAGATCTGTGGGGGATTTTTTTTGTTTACCTTGGTGGTCAATTTGTTATGTAGTGTGGGAAGTAGACTTCTGAATTCTGAGAGAAATGCTAAATAATATTTATGTTTTGCTACTTGCTTTTTAAAGAAATAAATAACATTATTTGTTGATATGTTGTATAAATTTATCTTTTTTTAAATGAAGCAAAAATGCAAATTTTGAAGTCAGTTCTTAAATGTCAAAAATTAGTCACCGAAAGGAAACCAACAGTGTCCTTATGGAATGCCGCTATGTGGTTGGTCTTCAACCTTAATCATATATTCTAGTATGTATGTGGAGCATGTAAATTCTCCTTTCACCTTTGTGGCACTTAAAGGAGTTTTGTTAAAAAATCTATTGTGGTGGACTTACCTCCCTAAAACTTCTGATTGCTTGATGATGTATGGATGGCAGGCTTTCCCATGCACTTCCTTATGCTTCTCCTGGTGTTCCTTGGAGCAATATGATGCATTGCAGCACTGTAAGCAGGTTGTTGAAGCATTTTCAGCCCCACAGAGCTCACATGGAGCCATATTTAGTTGCCGGCACTAACGACCTTGATTGATACACCTGTGGAAGAGCAGTTGTGTTTTAGTTCATTTTTTCCTTGATTTAGATTGAGTAGATATATACTTTTGTGATAGGTGGACCAAGATGGAATGAAGACTGGCTAAGACTTAAGATTAAGTAGCACTAATGGTAAACAGATCAAGAAGTAACTGGCATATCATTGTGATTATTCAATTATTATTTAATACACCAATATCATCATAAATCTAGATGGACCTCTTTAACAGAATCTATCCATAATTATTTTATTTAGGATATCACCTAGACTGCTTTAGCTTTGCCACTGACTGAAACAAAATTAATATTCTCATTTATCTATGTAAAATATTATGATTGGATGAATTAAGTCATAATTATTAATATAAGCTCCTTTGAAATACCAAGGACCAAAGTTTTATCATCACACAGTTCAAAGAAAAAAATCAGGGGAAAAGTTTGCCCGAGCCTTCATTCAATTTCTCCATTTGGCACAACTTAAATAGATGTTAACCATTTGGTCTGGAAGTAACTCTAAATTGGCTTAAACTGAAGAAATCTACAAACTAAATCTGCAAAAAATCAATAAATATGTATCATAATACAGAAGCAAGATCAGAAAAAAAATCACTCTCAGTTCAATTTATGATGCATTGTTGCTCTTTTAAATCAATATTTTCCCAGAACCACTTTGTAATTAATGTATTTATTCTCACAGAATCAATTTAAAAAGAAGATTACCTGATGAATGCAATGTAAATGAAGAGTTATCCTCCCATATTCTTGTTCCCACTCCCAAGTTATGACAACCTTCCACCCTTAGCTAGGATAACTACTCCTACAATGGATTCTTTCATAATTGTATTTAAACCTAACATAGTTCATAATATCCTCTCCTATCAAGCAACCACACTTCTTAACCCACAGATTTTTGATAAGATGGTAATAACTTTTCAATTGATTTATTTATTCTTCTTATTGAAGAATATATTCTTCAATAAAAAGAATAAGAATATTCTTTTTATTATACCTTACACCACTGCCAAGGATGTCCTACTACTGTATCCTAATAATGACAATATCTCATGGCTACACAAATAAAAATCTTCAAATGAAATTAACTCATTCTTTCCACCAAACAATTTGAATAGATCTTCTGAGGATATCAGCATGGGGTGAATGTGAGCAGGGGTGCAGCTAGGAATTAAGGCTGGGGGGGGGGTTTAAGTGCAACTAATATTGGGGGTTAGGGGGTATGGAAAACCCACCATGATAAGCGAGAGGTACGGGGGCCCTTCCCCCAGACAAAATTTAAGATAAATTGTTAAAAATGGTGAGTTTTACAGCTTTCTGAGGTATATTTTGTTAATCCTTACACTATTTTAAAGGTAATATTAATCCAATTAAGTAAAATAGATCATACTTTAAAATTTCTCTGAGCTCTGGGGTGGGTTTTATCCCCAAAACCCCCCACCTTCCTGCACCACTGAATGTGAGACCAGGAAATACATACCTATCTCAAGAATGATCCACTCACGGAAGACCCTCATGGTGCTTTTTCACAAACTAGGTTCTTATTTTCAATAGGCTTTTTCAAACTAATTATGTATCATTAAATGGTTTCCATTTTTATCAACATTTGCATCATGAGCACCACTGATACTTTGGGATTGGTTCCCATTCAGTTTTTTCAATTGAAGGTTTGTTTTTAGAGAATCCATTTTAAGACCCTATTTCAAGAACTCTTTTCATTGAAAGGAATATTTAGGAAGCATCGGCATTCTTAAAAGGATTGCTTTGACTGGAACTGAGGAGCAAAGTTCACAGTATAACTCAAACTTCTGTCCAATGGCTTCAATCACTTTAAAGTGAACAGTGCTAAAAATTTAAAGATTATCATTATCTATTTATTTCAGTGCCTAGCAGATATATAACTCACGGGGGGGGGGGGGGGGGTGCAATGCAAAAGATATCACTTGAGTTTTGGTAATAAAAAAGTAATCAAGTCGCATGCAACATTTAAGAAAGTTTTGTCTAAACTGATTATACACATATACAAGACAATGCCATCTTACGATATAAAAAAGTTAAAATTGTGGTTCTGCAATGTTTGGCAATGCGGGCAGCGGGCCCGCAGGGGGGGGAGTCGTGCCCCCTGCACCCACATATGTATCCACCATTGATTTATTTCATATATTTTTACAGCCCTAGAACCAATTTTTGAGCACTGTAAATTACTTCATGCTTTTGATAATGTCAGGGTTCATTGAGAGAAATTAGAACCTTGCTATATTGTATAATCTAGTTATTTATTCATAAAATAATCTTGTGATAATATCTGTTTCGCGTCACTTATCTGAACCTACCAATTCAAAAAATTTAGGCTACAGCAATGTAAGGTTGCCTTGGCTGGTTCTTTTATAAAATGGGCATAATGTAATCGATGAACAGACTTAGAGGGATAGATATATGAGGGTTAGAAGAGGCAGTGGCGTAACTATGGGGGGGGGGGATGAGGGAGTGTGTCCCCCCCCCCCCCAATGCCTCAGAAAAATCAAAAAATAATTTAAATTTCTTGTCTGGATTTGATATACGCTAACTGCATCTGCTCAAAGTTAAATTTTAAGTGCCAAAATGATGTGAAATGTATTTTCAGGCATGTTATTCTTCAAAATAGGTACATATTTCCTTAAATCCCCGTTTCTGGAGGGTGTAGCCCTCACTAACCCCTCTCATCTCCCCCAAAGCCCCCATATCCCCCCAAAGCATATTCCTAGTTAAGCCACTGAGAGGAGGTGAACCTATTCGATTGGCATTGTAACATTGGAATATCATATCCCTCAGGGGCTGAAAATGTTCCTAAAATTTTTAATCATTTTGCCTCATAAGTTGGTTTGTATTCAACTTGTCGCTTTCATAACAGAACTCCAATTTACTAAGATATGCCCTTTAATAGAAATATTTTCCTGCTCTTAAGAAACTTCAAGTGAAACAGAAAACTCAATTCTTATTAACATTTGTAATGCTTATTGCAGTTACTTGAATGGCAGACACATTTCTTCCATTGGTTACCATCATATGCTGTCGATCCTCTTCGAATTTTTGTTGAGGACACATTAGGGTCTCACCAATGTTTTGAGCATCTATGTAATGGTAGTTCCCTCTGGAGAAAATTTAAGGAATTTAAGGATTTAAGGAATCCAATAAAGTAAAATGGATTAAACTTAAAAATTTCCATGAGCTTTGGGGGGATTTTATCTCCCAAAACCAGTGCTTAATGCTAGATACCATTTAACTGCTCAAATATTTTTATGACCTAGAAAAATATACTGTAATGCTGTGTAAAAATATACTCAATATCAAACGGTTTGAAAATAAACTAAAAAATATCTTATCACGCGCCCTACTAAACCACGGTTTCGGATTTACCGCGGGTCTCACCTTACCCCCGAAGTCATAACATTATGATTTTGGTGGTTTAACTATTTTTCCGAAATTTATCCTGAGTCGCCAGCCGATGAGTATCGATAAGCCGTAAACGCGGTCGGCAACATAATCTAGTGTCATCACTCATCATGCTCCCGAAAATTACTCCATCCCCTATTTCCATTGTAAGTCAGAGATCACTTGAGAAAATTCAATTCCCAAAGTTCGCAACGGCTTCGCAACGGGAAGGCAGGCAAACTTCTATTTAAGCCATTATAAAATAAATTTTAGGTAAAATTAATTTATAGAAGTTTCTTCTTTGTTTCCCAAGAGGTTTCCCGTAGTAACGTGAATATACACTCAGTTCCCCTTGACCGGCGGTATAAATGATTTTTACTTTACCGAAAAACAATCTCCGACTTCTAGAAAAATTTGCAAATTTCAGTTTCATATCATATCCAGATTCTATCGCTCAAGTGCCGATACTCTCGATATTTAAAAGTGTATCTATTAATCTTCTTCTATAAGACGGTCGCCTGAAATTTACCTTCAGAAGTGGGTACACGATTTTAATTTCGATTCGATAATCTTTGAATCCCGTAATCTAATTGGCCTATCACCAATGACACTTCATAAACTTAAGTCGGATGAAATATAATAAACCAACTTTGATTTAATCTTAGCCTATAGCTTTATTTTTAAAGAAAACTAAGCTTTTTTCGTGGCAATTTGTGAACTAGTAGTAGTAGTATTTGAATTTAGGGTGCGTCGACGGCTAGGTCATTTCGAACTTTTTGTGAAATATTTTTAGCATCCGATGCTTGCGGGGTTTGCTGGTGGCAAAGCGACGTTTTTATAATGCTTTTTTCCGAGGGTAGTTGAGGATCGTCTAAATGAGTGAACTCGTGCTGAATCAAAAGAGACGGCAGGGTGGCAAGTGGTCATTTGCTGGCATCATATTTTACGACGCTTCGCGTGTTCCAATCTCCCGCAGTTCCTCTGTCGCGACATTTTTTTCATGTTTTTTTGGCGCCTTTCCCTCTTTCGCAGTCATTGAGTGAAGGGCCGGTCTCTGGAGAGTAACACACAGTCAACGCGTGCTTGTTTTGAGGGCTGATATTTCTACAAGCATAAAATACATGCTAAAATTGAAAAATATAGCGTGTGCTAAAATAATTATAAATTTAGTTTGAAATAAAGTTTAATTCATTATAAATTTTAAAAAAAGCTATACACGGCGATTAAATTAAAGTCAATTTACTAGGTTTCATCCGACTTAGATTATAAAAGTGATAGCCCAGTTTCATTAATCCATTTGAAGGTATTAGAATCGAAATTAAAATCGCGTACCCACTTCGGAAGGTCAATTTTAGGCGACAGTTTTATAGGAAATTGAAATTTCCGCTTAACCCATTTAGACCGAACTAACTAACGCAACTGATTTTTATTATTTTTTATATCATATTTATTTTACTACTAATTATGAGATATTATGAAAGAAGACCCGAACAAATATTTGTAAATTTGTTTTCAAGCATGTTCCCAAATGGGAACACGCCACGAAATGTTGCCATTGCTTGAAAAATAAATATATACTTGACCAAAAAACCAAGTTTCACAATGTAATAAATATTGGTCTTTTGAATAAATGAGCATGTGTCACTGGAGAGCGAGTTTTGAGGAAAATATCGAATAAACCGCATACTCACTACAGAGGTGATGAAAATAACCAAATTTGAAAAGGTATAATTAATGACCAATGTATACAAAAGTCATGCGATTCGCTTTAAAACATACTTTCATACTCAATTTACACAAAAAAGCTACAAAAGTAATCACAGATGTGAAATGTAATTTTCATGAATTTTTACAAATCCGCTCCCTAATGAGAACATTTTACTGTAAACGCTTAATTGCGGAAACAGCGATTCAACGAAATTTTCTTTTCGTTGTGGGTAATCCTATAGTATTTTCTCGGATTTGTGATTGCCGCTCGAGCCAAGTGGTGTTCTATTTCTTTAATTGAACACGACACATATTTATGCAGTTGAATTTTATGACGTTTTACTGATTCAATGTTGTGCAGCGTATCATATAGAACTTCAGATCCAGAGAAGAAATAAAAATTCTAAAATGTTCTGCAGTATAATTAGCAAAATTTTATCAGCTTTAAAGCTGTTACAATCAATTTATATCTGTGTTGATTATGAATGAATTGGTCATAATCTTGTTAAGAGTGATAATTTTCTTAAAAATATGTGTTGCACCAAGTTTTTGCTATTTGTAAGATGCTTGAAGTTCACATATTGCTAAAAAATAAGATTATGGAATGTAACAGGTATTAAATGAAAAAAAATTTACTTAAGGTGAATATTTGAGTGTAACCGTTCATTATCCTCGAACGACGGGCAATCGGGATACGCATTTGCAATTAAAAACGGTAGTTATAAATAAATTATTCCCATTTACTTTTAATAAGAAGATTTTCTTCTTTATATAGGAAATCTTTCATTAATGTTTATAATTTCTCCTGTTCGGCTGATATTCTATTATGTCTCTTCCAACAGTTGAATTATTTTTGTGCTGTGAGAATCGATGGAGCAAAACCAAAACTTCGATTAATTTGTATCTTCATCACGTTCTGAGACATGCTTTGGGAAAAACCAGCGAAGCAAGTTTGTAGTGTGAGATTTTTGATGCCCTTAAAAAATCACACCTGCTTGACGGTAACAGAAATAAAAATTTCCGACATGCATTCGAATTTCAAGCTGACACGAACCAGATTTACGTCATGATATTATTTTGAGTACAAGTCATGTGAATTTTTTCTGATTTTTTTCAACCTCACAAACCATTAATAAGACCCAGCGCCACGGGATGACATGCTACCATCTCCCTGTCTCCAGCAGCTGTCCAAGTGGCTGTCGGTTAAAGGGTTGCTCGAATATATCAATATTATTACCGCCACCCAGAGCGTTCGCAATGATGTCTTATACTCTAAATTTCACGTCATTTCTCATGATTTCGGCTACCATTTCGTTGCGTAAAATCTAATAGGACGTGAAATGTTTTCGAAGGCTATGGAACAAGGTTTTAGAATAAATTGCTTTTCGCAAATCCTCCTTTTACTGAAGCATCACAATTGTCATGCTTTTCAAATTAACCGTGATTCACCTGAGAGCATCCACCAAGGACGGATCCAGGATTTTTTCTTGGTCGGGGGCCACCAAAGGGGGAGGGGCTCGCAGGAAAACGGTATTCTCATGTTTGGGATTAAGAGCTACATGTAACAATTACTCTATGGAATATACTATTAATTTTAATATAAAAGTTATAAATATGTGAATATTTATAACTTTTTTATAAATATGTGAATATTTATAACTTATATATTAAAATATAAATTAATTAATATTTGTACAAAAAAACTCGTCTATTTCTTAAGCATCTGGGGGTGGGCACGTACCCCGTGCCCCCGCCCATAATCCGCCAATGGTATCCACCACTGGACTCCCCGTTTGGCACTGTTTATACTCCAGATAAGGCTCTTTAATAGATTTTTTCACCCCGGGAGTATCATTTTGCATTGCTCGGTTTTGATAGCAGGTCATATTGATTAATTATTAGATGTAGTCGGTAGAGTCAACTTCAACTACAATTGTCAATCATTCCTTTTATTCGCGGCGAAAATTTTAATCAGTTATTTTCTATGAAATTTAGGCTAAGTGAAATGTCTTGGCCCTCTGTGAGGTCATCAAGTTCTTCATTCCATCTTCTTAAAAAAAAAATCATTGTCTTGTATGGATCCAAAGATTTTCCCTAGGGCCCTTCTCTCACAACATCTGAGTGAGTGCGCCTCTGCCGAAGATAATGTCCAGCATTTACATCCATAAGTGACAACAGCTCTAATTAAAGTTTTATAATATAGTTTCTACTTAGCATTTCTTCTGATAAGTCTATTTTTCAGCATTTTATGATTCTTTAAGTACTTACGCTCTGATGTCAGCAGTGATTCTCTCTTTTATGCAAGCCCTTATAGAGTTATCGGAATTCACTTATGTTCCTAGGCAGAAGAATGTTCTAGTCAATTGAGATTCACTTTCACTACAACTATCAATCATTCCTTTGATTCGCATCGAAAACTTTATCTGTTATTTTCTATGAAAAGTTAAAATAAGCTATTTCTTATTTTATTTGAAAAAAAATATTTCATGTCATATAGGGTAATGAAATCCAACCCAATGATATCAATTAGGTATTTCATTTTGGATGTCATGACCTAACCATCAATTTATTTTCTTAGCGGTACATACACATCATTTACTGTGTTCTAGATCTGTAAATATCGTTTGTCACGTTATTATGCTCATTCTTTATAGTAAATAATTTAGTGCGAAAGATCCACAGAGAAAAAATCATTCGCCTTGACCGGGATTCGAACTCGGATCCCCCGATTTCCGGTCGAGTGCTTTAGCCAGTTTAGCTACCGAGGCGTCATTCTTCCCTGTGGATATTTGCGGACACTACCGGACAAGGTGTTGCTGGACAGCAGGGCATATGATGCCACAAGCAGTCCAAGTCGTGCGCACAGCGCCACAGCCGGAGAGCAGGCCCGGACATAGAACAAATAGAGGTGTTCGCTCGTGACTAATTTAAAGTATACCGGGACTAGCCGCGGTGATAACTTTTACGGGAGTCACCCGCAAAGCACAATCGTGCGAAAGATCCACAGAGAAAAAATCATTCGCCTTCGAAACCGGATCCCGGTCAAGCTACCGAGCTTGACCGAGCTTAGCCAGTTAAGCTACCGAGGCGTCCTTCTTCCCTGTGGATATTTTCGGACACTACCGGACAAGGTGTTGCTGGACAGCAGGGCATATGATGTCCGGTAGTGTCCGAAAATATCCACAGGGAAGAAGGACGCCTCGGTAGCTTAACTGGCTAAGCTCGGTCAAGCTCGGTAGCTTGACCGGGATCCGGTTTCGAAGGCGAATGATTTTTTCTCTGTGGATCTTTCGCACGATTGTGCTTTGCGGGTGACTCCCGTAAAAGTTATCACCGCGGCTAGTCCCGGTATACTTTAAATTAGTCACGAGCGAACACCTCTATTTGTTCTATGTCCGGGCCTGCTCTCCGGCTGTGGCGCTGTGCGCACGACTTGGACTGCTTGTGGCATCATATGCCCTGCTGTCCAGCAACACCTTGTCCGGTAGTGTCCGCAAATATCCACAGGGAAGAATGACGCCTCGGTAGCTAAACTGGCTAAAGCACTCGACCGGAAATCGGGGGATCCGAGTTCGAATCCCGGTCAAGGCGAATGATTTTTTCTCTGTGGATCTTTCGCACGATTGTGCTTTGCGGGTGACTCCCGTAAAAGTTATTACCGCGGCTAGTCCCGGTATACTTTAAACAATTTAGTCTTAAACTCGAAATGATAAAATAACTGTACGAATGAGTGATTTTATAAATGTAAATCGTAGGCGAAGGGTTTGCGTTGGGAATACATCTAACTTCGTATACGTGTATAAATAAATAGGTTTTTCAATATCAGTTACTTTGTTTTTGCACTTTGTAATAATTGAGCTTAAAATTGGTTGTTATTTGAAATGAAATCAATATTTTTATGGTGTAAGATGCGAGATAGGTATTTTAAAGCACTCTTTTTAAATTCATCATTTCACAGTCTCCTACCTAACTCTGAGGAAGGTGGTAATGTGCCACCGAAAATTTAGTACTGTGAGTGTTTTTTATCTTTTTTTTGTGTCCTGTGATTCTGCCCAACTTGGGATATTTTTATGTTTTTTAAATTCATAATTTTTGGCTATAATAATAATTGGAATGAATTTGAGTGAGTTTGTGCGAAGATTTTTTTATTGCGTTACAAAAGTGCTGAAATTTTGGCGTGGTGGTCTCCGGTGACAAGGAAAGACGGATTTGGATTTCGTAATGCCTTATCGATTACACATTCTTAACGTGTCTGCGGCGAAAAAATCTGTAGAAAGCGAAAATCTGCTGTTGTATTTAAATGGTATGCAGAGCTCCCGTTCCGAAATTGACGAGACCGATTCCATGACTTTGGTATGCCATATTGTGAATTGCGATATAGGAAAAATACAGCAAATCGCTCTCAGCTTCCGTCAGGATCGCACGGTAGTGAGTACGTGTGGCGGGAAGTATGCGCGTTTCCTCCTACTTCTAGGCCCAGTTGTCTCGGCTATAATTGGATCACAGACTCATGACTCACTTCACTGGAATTCTTCTGTCGCTGACACCTCTTGGCGAAATTATGGAGCGGGCTGAAGCCTTCTCCGCCCAACCTTAAATCTCCTAGTCTCTATTCTTTGTGAATCTTTGCCTATCTCGTTTGTTCAGGGTAGTATTCCAGTGCTGTCACTGGTGCATGTCAAGACACGTCGTAATATTCGCATGAATTAACCCTCTTAGTGCCACCGAAATTTCGTGGTAAGTACTAGCGAAAATTTAAGAATTTTGTAGCACTTTATGAAAAAACACGACGTGAAGTTACTATTTTAGATATCTATGCAATTTTGGATGTATGTACCAATGTAATGTAATACCACTAAAATGGAATTATTTGTTGGTTATAATATTCCAATGCATTGGATAATGGATAAAACATAATTTATGTACTTCTAATGACTTCATATCCGGTCTACGCTCGAGCTATATGGGGGCTTCCATTAATTACGCGAAGCGGTTAGGGGGGGAGGAGTTCAAGCCGATTCTCACCCAATCTCACGTGGGGGTAAGGAGGGTCCTGGCAAGTATCACGTAATTTTTTTCAGCAAGCAGTGCAAAATTGCGGTATCAGATACTAGTCTTAATCAGTGGTGGATCCAGTATAGGGATAAGGGGGGGGGCTAAGTAGACGGTAACTTCCCAACAGTATTGGGGCACGAACAAAATTACCATTCTATCAAGTGTAAATAGGATATCCAAGGGGATGGACTATAGCCCATTTAGCCCCTCCCCCATAGATCCGCCTCTGGTCTAAACTTATGTTAAATAAAAATAATTAAACAAATTGTTTCTTTTTAATAAATCCAACGCGTGGAAGTATATATTAACGTATTTAGACTAAAAATACGCATTTTGAACAATCTCACGTGATATTAGAGGGAACGGATCGAGCCAAATCTCACGATTTCTCAATAAGAGGAGAGGGGGGGGGGTCCATAAATTGCCGAAATCACCTCGCGTAAATAAATAATGGACGCCCCCTATAAGATCGTGGCACTTTTCGCGCGTGGAGCAAAAGCCGATATATCGGTCCGTGGCACCAGGAGGATTAAGAAGATAAGAACAGGTGGCCGAGTGTGCAAGATTACATCCTCGTTAATAAGAAAGATAACTATCGATTAAAACTTGGAACGAAAATTTTCGTGCACTTCAGACCGAAAGTTTTCATGCAAAAATTCCACAACTTTTTATCTTGTTTTATTGTATTTAATTTATGCGACAATGGATATTTTTCCTGAGATGTCAAACTCTTCGACTCTAAATTTCACCAGAATTTATTAAAAATAATGGTCCAATGGTTTTTATTTTCGTCGGTTGATAAGCTTGAGGCAATCGGGCATACTTACAACCAATGACTAGCTTTATTCAAATGATTTTCTACAGCTTTCGTCACAAAAATCTGACTGTGGTAATATAAGAAAAAATAAAATACTTGAAAGGGAATTTTTAAGTATGAACGAATTAAATTTTCCAATTGCTCATGTAAACTGAATTGAACAACTAATATGTGAACTCGTTACCGCCAGGGATGTCGACATATAAAAAATATTGGGGGGGAGGGCCAAACCGGGGATCTTGCCCCGGGAAATTTTATACTTAGTGAGTTTTAAGCTTTTTAAGCATTTTAAAAGAGTCATTTGATGAACATCAGAACCCTGATAACTCCAATCTCGATATCTGGACACTCCGGGGAAAATCGACAAGCCTGACACATTTTTTCCTCACTCCCATAACGAATTTTTGAGGGGGCTCGGGCTCCCTCAGGCCCCATGGAGTCGGCGCCACTGCGCACAACGTGTGATAAATCGATGTTCAATAAATGGTATTTTGGTCGCTGTGTAATTGATAAAACAACTTCAATCCAAAGAGCCTATGACCCTTTGCCATCACCTCGGTGAATATTCTCATCAGTACTTTATTGGAAACAAGTTCTCCACCTTACTGTATTGAGTGCCCTTTTTCTGCAGCTTTCGTTATAGGTTGATTACTATGGCGTCATATTTCCTTCTACGTGTCGATTTGGACTTCTAAAAATCATTCTCTTGAAAAAAAGATTCTGACCGTATGCGTACTTAGTCCTCTTTCATTATTGCTGGAAAAAGGAGTGGCGAAGATTTCATTTTTTACATATTTGGAGTGTGCAATGAGCTACTTCAAAATGTGAGAACCACTTGATTTATCGGACAATTTCACTGTCTGCTTCTTAGCGCCTTCGTTAGTATGTTTACATATGCGTGTAGTGTGCATTTAAATATACTCATATAAGTAAAAGTTCCTGATGCAATTTCATTTGGAACAATGGCTCTTCACAGTTTTGAGGAAACCTTAGAGATATAAAGTACGTTATTTTGTCTCCCTCTTATTGAAATTCTCCAATACAATATTGGGGGGGGAGGGCCAAACCGGGGATCTTGCCCCGGGAAATTTTATACTTAGTGAGTTTTAAGCTTTTTAAGCATTTTAAAAGAGTCATTTGATGAACATCAGAACCCTGATAACTCCAATCTCGATATCTGGACACTCCGGGGAAAATCGACAAGCCTGACACATTTTTTCCTCACTCCCATAACGAATTTTTGAGGGGGCTCGGGCTCCCTCAGGCCCCATGGAGTCGGCGCCACTGCGCACAACTGTCAAGAAAAGAACTGAGCTATTATCAAAGAATGAGGGTTTAAAATAAGCTTTAGAGATCGCCAATATGTCCTCCCATTTTCTCATCTTTAGTGCTCATAACGGTGTCATCGTCGCGTATGTCATCAAGCTTGTAATTGGTTTGCGAAGCCATTATATCCCCTAGCGGTATGGTTAGTGTAACGGGTCCTAGAGTTCCCGTTCTTCATGATGATAGAAAGGCGGAATAATTTTTCTCAGTATTCAAGATTTGAAACTAAACTACCATTATGTTTCATTTTTGTTCAGTGAATTCATTGATTTGACTGACAATGAGCGATTTTTTATAACTTTTGATTATTATCTTGACTATTAATAATCTTATTATAATATAATATTAAAATATCTTATTATAAAGTTTCTTCACTGCTTATTTTTGACGCTAATTATAAATTTTTAATGTGTGCAATTCAATTTCAGTAAATTTGTTAATAATATATGTGCCTTTCAAATTTCTACCCAGACGGCACAGGAAGTTTTCGTAAGTGAATACGAGGGTGGACCATCAAGATACAAAAATCGCGCTTAGGAAGTTACTAAAAAGGTTTTGTTTCTTTATTTCCTTTAATGGCGAAAAAAGATGCAAGAGGACTGGCAAATTCATATGCATCGATAAAATTGTATCTCATCGATAAAACTGTATTCGGTCTGGGACTATTTTCTTTCGCGGGTGGTGCCATCGTGCCATATCCTCCTAGAAAGATCACATGTCTTCACAGGCTAGCACAAGCCGTTGGAGATCGCGTCGTTTACGTAACGTCTTACCATATTTCAGGGATTTTTGTGGTTAAGTTTGTGAAAAATAGAGTGTCTGGTAATAGTGAAGTTGCCCTTATTCTTTAATTTCATTCACTGGGCTTCAGAAACGTGTTTGTGAGATATTTTTGTTAAAAATGCCTTTCGTGTGTGTATTGTCGGGATGACGTAATGGAAACTCCGGGACATGGTTCAAGTTTTTAGCTTTCCAAAAGATCCTGAGTTGAAGAAGAAGTGCATTTGGGCGATAAGAAGAAAACATTTCACCCCTACGAAAAACTGTGAGGTATGTACTCTTTATCGCTGTAATTATTTGGATGTAATTTTAAGTTAGAAGTGGCTTCGGGATGTTGATGCATCAACTATTCAGTACTTAAGTACTATAGTACTATTCAGTACTAAAAATGCAGATTCAAAATATTGTAGCAGCAATTCTTTTGAAAATTCTTGCATTTTAGTTGTCTTTTTTGTATTAATTCATTCGGTAAACGTGTGGTTAAAGGAGAAACTAGGAATAAGCTGCCAAGTTTGTAGGATCGAATATTGCTTCTTAGCTTGCCCTATGGTGTATTACACGTCGGCTTTCATCATTTCAAATTATCTTATGCTATAGTTTATAACAATAAAAATATCAGGCATACAAATATTTACTATATTTACGAGCCTAGTAATTTGATTTCTCATGCAGAAATACCAAAAATTGGAAATGATTTGACCTAATAAGTTACATTGTATTTTATTATTTATTAATTTTAGGTGTGTGAGCTTCACATCGCACCATTGTGATATCAGAAAGTAATCTGTGGCCTTGGACGAGAAGACGAGGTGAAAATTCTTGCTGAATTGAAGGTGCCCAGATTGCAGGAAGGTACCATTGCTTCACTGTTACCTGTCGCCAAGAAGACAGACATTGTGGCAGAAGTGACATATTTGTGGATGTGGATTTGATTTGTGCAAGTTGATGCTGTGATAGTGGACGTTCATCGGAGAAAGTATTGAAGATAGTTTTTATGTATCGACCAGTTTTCTTTTAAATAATTTTCTATTCGAAAGAGAATAAGAGTAATTGTTTCGCTAAATTAGATGTGGAATAGAAGAGAAAATTGGAAATATTATTGTGGTTGACAATAGACAATACATAATATATGTATTGTATTTCTGTGGGTTTTTTCTTTCCTGCCTCGTTAAAATTTCTTGTGGTGGTGACTTCATGCAAAGTAAGTATAAAATCGGAGGTGTGATCTAAGAGATAACATGTTTTATTTTACAAGTGTTTATGCTGGTGATTTGGCAGGACTTTCATATTTTTAATAGGTTGATACATTTACTGCAGTGACCTAGAGACTTTTACTCATCCCACATAATTTTTCAAATACTTTAGCGCCTGATATGGGTAAGTTTTAGTAGCTGAGACTGAACTATACGTTAATTTTTGCTCGCATTTTGATGAATTCGATCATACTAATAGCAGATGTGTCAGCAATCCTGTTTCATCGGCAATTTTTATTTAAAAATTTTATTTCGTCAGGTTTTAGGGTAAGCTTTTTAATGCTCGTGGGCTATGTGATGTCTTATTTAGGGTCAAAATTAATAAGAATTTACTCTTATTAACATCTCAAGGTTTCCAAGTAAGTACGAGCCACTTAAGAATGCTGGATGCTGGGGATGCGTGAATTAGCCTTGAGAATCTCATTTTTCGCAGTTATTTAAGTGGCCGAATAAGTTTTGTAAGTTCTCAATAGGTAAATAGTACTGTATCATGGTAATTAGAATTCATGATATAGTATTATTTACCTATTGAGAACTTACAATTCATAATGATTCATAACATTCTCGCTACGGTTGGTAGCTATCGATTGTGTTGCGTTCGATACATTTTTCGATCGTGCGAGTTACGATATATCTAATTTTCGACCCAATCGATTGAGATTAGCCTGAGTGCTGTGTTCCTGCGCGCTTCGTATCCTATCGTACGTGCTTCGTAGCGGACATTCACATGCTGCGTACGCGCTTCGTCGACAGGCCGCGAATGGAAATTATCCATTGACGAAAAGCGACGAAGCGGCATAGTATCCCCGTTGTCAATGGGTACTATGTACATACGAATTAGATACGGAGGGTTCTGTGCCGTCTGGGTAGTATCGTATGCAATGCATTGTATTTATCTATCTTACTTCAAAATTCCTAGAAAAAATATCCAAATAGGCCAAATGGAAATGAATTATTAAAGACGTTCTACCGGTGAAGACAGGTTTATTTGAAAAAATTTATGAATCACCCTGACCAGTCCTCCTTACCCTTTTAACCATTATAACTCAAATTCCCTTATGCATAATATGTTGTATTTCTTACCCGCTTACGTGACATTCCTCTACGTTGAGCATTGGTGACTTCGGATAAATCAATAAGCTCTAGCAAAAAAGATGGAATCACTTACTGGCAGCAGAGAGTATTACGAAAATCATAAGCTGTCGGGAAGTAGACTGGCTAAAAGAAATACTGAATATAAAATATATCAAACTTTAATAAGAGCTGTTGTCACTTATGGATGTGAATTCTGGACATTATCAACAGCAGCGGCGCACGCGCTTAGATCTTTGGAGAGAAAGATCTCAAGCCAATATTTTGGACTCAAACAAGAAAATGGAATTTTTCGAAGAAGATGGAATGAAGAACTTGACGACCTCATATATGTTCAAGACATTGTGAGATTTGTCCCGCCACAGAGAATCAGATGGATGGGACATTTGATTAGAATACCAGATGACAGAGTGGTCAAAAGAATTTGGGAGGGTATATTATTCAAAGTAAAAGGAAGAGGACGTCCATGCCTAAAATGGCAAGATGGAGTGTAAGCAGACCTGGCTGCTTTGAGGGCAAGACGGAGAAAGAAGACCATCAAGAGATAGGAACAGAGGAAGATTATAATGGAGGCGAAAGCTGACAAAATTCTGTAGTACCAAGGAAGAAGAGTAAGTCCAATTCCCTTACGTATATCACCATCTGTATTTGCAATTTAAGTATTGCTCAGACAAATTTCAGGAAAACATTAGTATGTCACATGAAACGGGCCTTGAACGCACCAATCACGGAGAAGCCTCCCAATATAGTACCTCGCGACACACCGCTCGAAAGACAAACTCGTTTGTCTTTAAAAGCGGTCCCGAGCGACCTTCATGTGAACTGTGAGGTACACCTCTACCTCTACCTGCCTACTATCCGCGCGCCCGTAGCACACTATGCGTATGTGTTACCTCGATCCTCTTCTGCCTTCTCCCCCGTCACCTCAGTATTTGATAAAATCTTCACGAGTTTCACACCGGGGAAGGATGTTCAAGGCCAACGTTTCGATGCCGAGTTTTCAAAAACCCGGCGTGTATCAAACTTGGCTCGGTCAGTCTTAGCCCTTCGCTATTCTCCCCCAATCCCACATCTCGAACGCCTCAGTAATTAATCCTTAACGTGCACGTTTCCGCTCCGTGGACGGCTCCATATTTTGCGCCTTCGTTGGCCTTCTACGCGTTATCAACAGGGCCGTATTTACCCAAAGTTACGCTATAGGCACCTCTCCAATGAGCGCCCCTCCCCACTTAAGCCCCCCCCCCCCCCGAATTTTATGATAAGGCATAGCCACTCAAATGAGGTTAGGTTCGGAAAAAAGGAATTAACAATACATAGCTGACCGTATAAATTTATGCTTGAATTTTTACGCAGGGAAAACATAAAAATTCAACTAAAGAAAAACAGCTAGGAGTAAAACTATATGAAACTGTTTTACTTTTCAATCCGGCGCCTACTTCTCAAGCTATCCGCGAAAAATCGACAGCCTTAACAAGGGCATACCCAGGATCAAAACTAGAGGGTGTCTAGCTGTAACTGAACCTCCTGCCCCCCGATGGGTACGCCCATGACTCTAACGTAACCACACCAGTGGCGTAGCTAGGAATTTCATTCTGGAGGGGTCCAAAACTAGAGATTTCGGGGGGAAGGAACAGGGTACTAGGTAAAGGGTTATTAACTAAAAATGCATTTTTCATAATCGATTGAACTTCATTTTTCAAAAAAATCTATTGAAAATTCATGATTTTTCAATATTTTATTTTTCCTTTATAATGAAGCAAAGCAATGGTGTTTTTATATTTCTGGGGGGGGGGGAACGGACCTCGCTACGCCACTCAGCCAAACTACCATCGGGTTGAACCACTGAGTGAGTGACCAATCACGATTTCGGGTTTGAGTGATCGACCCGATTGTAAAAAGTCTTTTCATGTGGGACTCTGTCGTGAGGCACGGACTCCGGGCAGTCACATTCACCACCGATCGCTCAATCCCCTCCTCCCGTACCCTCCCTCCCTATGTCTTCCCTCCAAAAGTCATTTCATCTCTTACGAGAGCTCTCTCTCTCTCTCTCTTGCTGGCTCGGCGCCTAAAAATGCACCCACCCCACTCCACTCACCCCTCCACCCGCGACTCCCCATCCAAGCTCCTCTCCATTGAGTCCCACCGTCCATGTCATTTCCCTCCGCGCCCCATTCTTCTTCCCTTGCCCCGGCTTTGACTTCCTTCCTCCGAGTGGAGGGCTATCAAGAGATCCCGAGCGGAATGCTTTCCCAGGAGGACTCATAACCTTTTAGCACTCGCATGGTGTCTATATCACCCGAACCGTTCTCATGATGGGCCAATCTTACGCCCAATATCTTGTATGAAATGTGGCACCATCTGATCGAAGTTATTAATATTTGTTAAGAGAAGCATTGAATTAATTCCGTGGTAATATTGTCATGCTTCATTTAACTTATTACCTTATACTCAATAAAATATTGTAGAATCGAGTGAGCTGTTTTCAGTTTCAGTTCAATTTCCTCATATGGGCTACGGCAATTTCATTTTGCCTCATAATCCACTTTTATCATTCTTTCTATGCTATTTTGACGTTCAGATATAGAACTAATCTATCGCAATATCACAGTCTGATAATTATCATTGCGCTAAATATTCCACAAGAATTTAAAGCATATGTCTAATATAATAGTCTCTGATTTTGTGTATAGTAATATCGTTTTATTAATCTAACTTATACTTATTTCCATGACTATGACCATAACATATACATTTTTAAAGCTTAAATTCTGGGTTTTTGCGCGAAGTGCTCAGAAAATAAGGGGTATTTTAGTTTTTTTATATTTGTTTATTCGTCAATATTAATGTTGTCACCTTCAAAATAGTCCCTATTGAATATTAAGCTCTTTTGTCGGGGCTTCTTCCAGTCCTCAAAACACTTCTCAACTCGGCCTGTGGGATAGCACTAGTTCTTCCAGTGATTCGCTTTTAATGTCATCTGTGCTCAGTAACGGATACATAAAAAACTCAAGGGTGGCGCAAATGATATTTTGAGATACCCATACTTTTATCGTACAAAATGAAAAATAATCAAGTTACATGCAAAATTTAAGACAGTTTTATTTAAACTGATTATACGCATGTACAAGACAATGCTATCTTATCATATAAAAAAGTTACAATTGTGTTTCTGCAAGTTTCTGCAATTTTCTGCAATGCGGGCAGCCCCGCAAGGGGAGGGGCGCGCTCAGGGCCGGATTTACCCAAAGTTACGCTATAGGCATCTCCCCGTGGAGCGCCCCTCCTAACTTGAGCCCCCCCCCCCCCCCTGCCCGATTTTTATGATAAGGCATAGCCACTCGCATGAGGTAAGTTTCGGAAAAAAGGAATAAACAGATATATGGCGGACATAATAAGTTTTTGGTTGTAACATAACATAAACAAGCCACCATATTGTTTTTATAAAATTTAAAACTGACAATGGTAGTACGGGACGGGGGGATTGTTGTGAAGGAAGGGGGAGTTGTGTATAGAGAGTTGAAGGAGGCAGACGTGTTTAAAGGAAGGATCGGGATAAGGACTAAGAAAGGTGGCGGTGTAGCAGAGAAAGGAAGAGAAAGCAGAGAAGGGGAGGCGCCTACGAGAGGAGAAGAGAGCGGGAGGAGAGGAATATAGCGGAACTCAGGATCCACGCTGATGCAGTTCATGGCGGTGGTTCAGAAGAGTGGTGGTGGTAGATATAAATGGAATTGTGATATCATGGTGGCTTTTGATGTTGGTTTTATGCTCTAAGTTTCAAAATATAGAGTTTGTTTCGAAATGTATTGGAATCATTTGTTTATAAAGAAGAGAGGAGATTTTTAAAAAGTTACATGCTTGAATTTTTACGCGGGGTAAAAACATAGGCAATTCAATTAAATAAAAACAGCTTGGAGTAAACTACATGAAACAGTTTAATTTTTATGCAACTAAAACACTTTAAGAATGCCCTTTCCAAAAATAACGTCTAGCCTTAATTCATACAACAAAAAAGAAGAGAAACTTCAAAAATAAAAACATTACGTACTGCTGTGACTGAATGAAATGCCGCCCTTGAAAGCGCTCCTATGCACGTGCCTATTTTGCCTTATGGTCAATCCGGCCCTGGGCGCGCGCCCCCTTCGCCCCCATACGTATCCGCCACTTTCTGTGCTTTTAAAACGACCGTGCTTAAAAATTCTCTTAAATTTTGGAAACAGGAAAAAGTCACACGGAACCATGTCTGGCGATTATGGAGGTTGAGGCATCGTTACAATATTGTTTTTGGCCAAAACTTCTCGAACAAGAAATGGAGTGTGAGCCGAAAATAGCCGAGCTCGTAATAAAAACACCTTAGCGGCTGTCACAGATAAAGTAAGTAATGAATACAGCCGAATATGTTATTATACCTCGGGAGCATGATAAATATAAAAAATATAATTGAAAAACTTTGACAATCGGACTCTCCAAACCCGCTAAATTTAAAATTTGCCCTTATTTTCTGGACACATTTCGCACATGACCCGATGCGAGTGGTTGCGTAAGTCAGTCTCACGCGACTTATTAAGGGTCAATGGCCGAGAACTCATGACTGCTCCCATTCACTTCTCCGTTACGAATGGACGAACTTCTCTCTGCCCCTCTCTCTCGGGGGATTGGGAGATTTGGAGGGGACATTATGGTTCCGCGCGCCATATCTTTTTTTTCCTCTATCTCCTGGTTGAAATCTCTCTCTCCCCCACGAGGACTTGAAGAAACTCTCCTCATCGTTCATCCGTACGTACGTAATGGTTGAGGCGGTCACGTTCCCGGTATTTTCCCTCGGATGTGAGCCTAAATAAGCTCCTAAAGGCACCCGAGGAACTATTAACTTCTCCCCCCAGTGCCTCTAATTCTGAAACGTTCGCGAAGTGTGTGTTTGCGCTCTAATCACCTGGTTGCGGGTCGATGGTGCCACGTGACGTGACGACATTGAAACGCTTGCATTGGGAGGGATGCTGTGTCGCCAAAGGGCCTACATTCACAGAGGACTGGATATTATCTTGTTCTTTTTTCGCCTCTCGGCGGCGAGATTTTCTATTGGGGTAATGGTTTTAATTATGCCATTCTGATGCTAATTTGGTCTAATACGTGCAATGAGTTTGGAGTAACGATTATTTTTTTACTTTTTGAAAACCTAACAACGACGCTAAATGATGCTACTAGCTCTCAGAAACTTGTTAACACAAATGAATTTACTTGGTTGACTCCACGGATCATAGATTTAATTGATCCTATTGACGAATTTACACTTGGATTAATCATTTGAAAATAATTTTCTTCTGTGGTATATCTATGATCTATGAAGCAAAACCAAAAGCGGATATGGGAATCCGTAATCTGTGGAGTTAACCAAGTACATTCTTACTCTTTAAAAATGCTACCAAGTTCCCTCGCCGAACATCGATTTCCTAAAATCATTTTTTCATCGTGATAACATGCACATTTTCAGTTAGCATTGGTATTTTAGGTATCAAAATATCGTATATATTTAAATAGGTACAGCTAAGGTGCAAGAAAATATTTTTCTTGCATCAAAGCTGTACCAAATTTTCATAGTAATGAGTAGAAAATGTAGTGATTGAGAAGCTAGCGTACATCAAAAATATTTACAATAAGGAATATCTAATCAAGTGAATGTTCCCGGAACTTGAGAAGAATTCTGCTCTTAAAACTGAATTCTTTCGCCAAGGTTTTGGTGTGGCGCCAATGGAGAACATAAAAGGAAAGGGACGGCTAAACGGACATATTTTTAGGAACTAGAGCATAGTGCAGGAAAAGGATGAAATGAGAGATGAAAGGAGAATGTGTATATCCATTTCTATTCTTAAAAATATTGTTAAATGAGAATGCAGTAACTAACGGATAATTTAACGTTCTATCAATGTTAAGCTTAATGGAAGTGATGAATTTCCAGACTGCTATTATCTAATAGTGATTAATTAGTGATTATTTTTTTTGTTTTTCTAGTCCCTCCATAAATATACAACAGTATGAGTTGACTTTCCATGAGGACATGCAAATATAATTATCGACCTGGTCGCAATTGTAAACCCGCTTTGCGAAATTCAATATTTTATCTTATGAATAAGTTTTATTTATTGTCTCTTTATTAGCAATAACTATCTTCCCATTTTATAATAAACGGGAATTATCAGCTCATTAACACATTTTTAGGGATTGTATTATTAAATTTGGTCATTGTCTGTGCGCCCAAGGCAAAATAGTAAAACCGTTCTCTTTCTTCAAATTATTGCGATGGAGAGAGAATGCGAGCTCTCTGGAATTATGTTTTTTTTGCTTGTGATAAACTTCTCCGAATCTCTAACATTTTTGCACCTGGCAGTTAGACAAAAAGCAGTGTCCCGTGCATTGCAGGTCACATATTTGTCAAGTTTACGAAACGGTGCCATTAACAACTCGGTGACATCCTGAAAAGTGATTCCATCCTCCAGGTCCCAAAGGAGATCCGATGAGGAAAAGTTCAAATTGGGAAACTTCATTGGTGGTAGTGGAGGGAAAGTTGATTATAACGAAGCTCGAAATTAATTTTGAACTGGCTGCACGTTCTGTGTTTCAAATGTTCTATTGCGTAGAATTGGATCATTAAAATAAATTTCATCGCTTAGTTATCAATTATTTAATAGTTATCTGAGTTAAGTCCATACTCCCAATATCATTCACTAATCTCATTTTTCCATTTTTTGTGTCAATCATTACTGCGGTAAATTAAAATGCAAATGAATCATCAATTAGATAAAACTCATTGATAGACAGTACGCGTTGGTTAATTTAAAAATCATTTATTTTGACTACCTACTTTCTTTAAGCTTTTCAATTAAATTTATAAATGGAACTACCAAGTAGGGATGGTTCGAGTGTACCTTAATGCCAAAAGCGAATGTTTTCATTCGTAACTTCTCATCAGTAAGACATTATAGCATTGATGGCCGGTGGTTGATAGTATGAAACATTGAGTACGCCTAATAATGAAATACACAAAGTCTAATTAATATCGGCGAAGTCATCGGCATAGTCTGAGTAAATGATGTCTGATTTGAAAACATTAAGTTACAGGACAAATTTCCCACGGTGGCTTTCTGTGCAATTTTTCTCTCATATATTTGTATTCATATGTCCATGTAATCGTATTTCATTTCAAAAATGAACACCTGTAGTGAATAAATTAGAAATGAGATAAGATATTGAATTTCTGGTTAAAAAGCCTTTGCTAATCTTCTGCCAGGTATGTCGTATATTTGGAATGGTTCCAGCGCCCGCTCATATCCCGACCAAATGTTCGAAATTTCCGAGAGGAGAATCTTTCTCAGGCGCTCATGCAGCGTCCTAGTGACCTTTTAGTTTGATGAACGAATAAATAAACTTCACGAATACCCTCATCTCTAAGGGATCCAAAATATTTAAGTATGAATAATGAAAAAGATGAGGAGCCTTTATCCACGGTACACATGAAGTTTGTAAATAAATATGTATTCCTAATGTGTTGCGTAACTGAAAAATATCGCAGCACGGAGATATGTTTAGGAGAGATATGTAAATACTTTCTCTTCGTCAATACCCCCATTGAATTGAATGTTCTTAGTGTGTGGTAGGACTATTTTCGGAGGAAAACTAAGAATTGAATAATTTGCCAACAAAATCTACATTAAAACATTTAAAACTTTCTTTTCTTTTATATCTTTCTTTCCTGATTATACATGGTGAGGAAAGTGCACGGGTAGCGATAATTTACGCAGTGAAATAAGTAAGCAGATTAATTTCTACGATGAATCAACCCACGTGTATGTACTTATTTGCCACTGCTATACCTCTTAAGGAAACGACTTAGTATATTGCTTAAATTGGTCACATGGGATCAGTTTCGTCCTAAGTGACGTTGGGTGGCTTATAAATCGATAGCCGTCGGATGACTGTGGGACACCTTTTTTTTAAACTACTGCAAAATAAGTAACATTATTTTATGAACTCAATTGTTGAGGCCTTCACTTTGTAGAATTCCATATTTAATGTTTGGAAAGGAAATTGCTTAGCTTTTCTACAAAACACACACTTTATTGCCGACTAGTTTCGGTTACACTGTACCATTATCAAGACTAGTGATACACATCAGAATTTGCCGGTATATATACTCTGTGGTCGGGTGATTGGAGGGGAAGGGGAGGGGGGAGAGGTAAGTGACGGGGAAGGTGAAGGAGGGAAGAGATAGGGAGAAAAACCAGAGGTAGTTACAAAGTAGAGCGTGGGTTGGCGTCACAAGGATTTTTTGGGGTGTAATAGTGGAATGTCTAGAAGGGGGGAGTGGAAAGGAAAAAGGTGGTCATTAGCAATGGGTTCTTTCCTCTTTACAATTTTTAAAATTTCCAACTGTTCTCTGATGTCCAGCTGTGTTCCTTTCTTGACTCGGTGAAGCAATTCCGGGGTAAAATCCGCTTGGTGGCCTTCCTCCCGAAGATGGGTAGCGAATTGGGACATCCCAGTGTTGTTGTAGTAATCGCGCCGGTGTTCCTCCGCTCGTACGGTCAGACTTCTTCCTGTTTGTCCTATGTATTTGGAGTCACAATCACCACACCTTAATTGGTAGACCCCGCTCTTGAGGGCTGAATCAGTGGGGTCCTTGACTAAAGGTAGCATGCTCTTCAGGTTAGAATTATTGTAAAAGGCCGGTTTTATGTTGATTACTTTGAGTAATTTTTCCAATTTAATAGAAGGTTGGCCTAAATATTTTATGCGTCGCCATGACTGTTGATCCGTGGGGGTGGTAGAGTAAATACCTCTGAGTAAGAATTTTCTCTTTTTGCTTTCAAACAAATCGTTGATCAATTTTTCGGTGTAACCATTGGCTATCGCGATTTTTGTGATGGTGGTAATTTCTGAAAGGAGATCTGAGGGCTCTAAAGGGATCGACAAAGCTCTATGCAGCATGCAATGAAAGGCTGACAATTTTTGGGTTATGGCATGCTTGGAAGTTGCGTGGATGACTTGGTCTGTATGAGTAGACTTTCGGTAAATGGAGAACTTATGCTCGCCGTCTTTAATGGAAATATTTAGATCTAAATAATTTAGAGTGCTGCCCTCTTGTAACTCCATAGTGAACTTGATATTTGAATTTAAAGCATTGATAAGGCGTAAAAAATTTCTTAGTTGCCTCTTCGTTCCCGTCCATAAACAAAGTATGTCATCTACATAGCGGAACCAATAATGAACATTCTTTAGGAGGGGGTGGTCACTATTGAAAAGTTTCTTTTCTAAATTGTTCACAAATATTTCGGATAGCAGAGGTGACAATGGGGAGCCCATAGCTAAACCGTCTCTTTGTAGGTAGAAGTTTCCGTTAAACATGAAATAATTTTGATTTGTACACACTTTCAATAAAGATATTAGTTCGTCGCAAATGAGTTGGGGCGTTTTAGCTTCGTGTAGCACTTCCTTGGCCAGGAGCACTGCTTCATCTCTTGGAACACTCGTGAATAAGTTCACCACGTCAAAGGAAACTAGCATAGAATTTTTAGGCGGTGTTATTTTTGATAACAATGTTGTCAATTCTATGGAATTCTTAATACTGTGTTTTGCAAGGAAATTGGAATGTTCCATGAATTTGCACTTCACCACTTTGGATAGGGAATGCACTGGGGAGCCTATGCCTGAGACCACCGGGCGGATGGGAATGGAAGGTTTGTGCACTTTGGGCATGCCATAAAATCTGGGGGCAGTGGGATTCATCTCTGTTACATTCCACTTTTCACTTGGGGTGAGGACCATTTTTATTTTGGAAATAGCACTTTTACACTCTGCTTGGCATTTCTTGGTGGGATCTTTTTCTAACAGTTGCACATGATTTTTTGCAATAAATTCTAAACATTTGTCAATGTAATGTACATGTACATTCTATGCATGTAATAATAATTTGTTTACCTCTTTTAGCCTGATGAACCATGGAGGGACTAACGGGTTGAAGAAAAGGAGCGTAAAAAATTGAGGAATAGGAAAACGACCCCGTTATCATGAATAGGGGGCGGAATTGCTCCAGCAAAACCTATGTTCTTTCGATCGTTTTCGTAGACGATACTGTGGAAATAAATACCATCCATGAAACGAGCAGTAGTCGATAAGATTAACCCTGTCCGACCCAATGTCACTTCTAAGTAGCATCAAATCTGAAGGTCCGTCGTAAAAGAAATGGGTGCCTTTGCAGCACTATTAAATATAGGGCTGGATTATGAGTTATTTTTTGTTGCAAAATTTAATTTTCAAATATTTAGCTGCTATTATATTTATGATTGAGTTTAAAAGGTCCATATTTATAATAGTTTAATCTTTAAATTTGATTTACCTCACTAGAAATGCTGGATTTGGAAGGGTGTACACCAGCGTTACCGATATTTTTTAGCACGGAAAATCAGGAACTTGTCAAAACTTTACCATAAAACTCTACGTTTTTAGAGTTGCTGGGGGAATATTTTAGGATTATAATCCTGAAGCAGGGTATGGCTCTGAGAGTAAAGGCGTTAATGCCTATAATCAAGATGATAATACGAAAAAAAACATAAATTCCCGAAATGCGAGGTGGCTCAGGAAAAGACCTGGCTCCTACATTCTGAGTGTGTGAATTTCACACCACATAGGCTTTGTTTGAGGTGATCTCCACCTTCACCTATTCTAACTAATCTCGGGGTTAAATCAGTGGGTGAGTAAAAGAGCGTGAAAGGTATCAATGACTCACGTAGAATTTTTTTTACAGATACCCACAGCTCCAAGAAAATACGTAAGGGTTGGCAACCCTAGATGATATTTTTTTAAGTTGCGCTATGCTCACAATAGGATAGAGAACCAAGCGGTTTCTTTAGGTCGGGCTTGTAATTCAGTGATTTTACGCCTTCGCCTCAAGAGGGGGGAGGAAGGGAAGAAAAAATGAAGGTAGCACCGCGTCGCCGTGATTAAGGATGCTCAACCACGCCTCCCAGGGAAGGATAGACAAGAGAGGTATTGGTAACCTAACGCCGTCAGTAGGGTGATGCGAGCTACCACTAACGGAACCAAATCAACTCTTCCTAGAGACTTGATTTCATTTTTTTTAATTTATCTTGATGATTTACTTATTTGTCTATATTTACCAACCCCTAAAACAGAACTGTTAGGCCTATACATCGGAGGATTAAACAAACAACAATGGACGTTCACGAATATCCATGCCCTGGATAGGGTTAACATTAGAGTATATAGTTCATAGTGCTTTAGTATAGTATATAGTGTTTCAATAACTGTATGTGGTCAACCTATGCAAAATCGAACTAGCGACTTTCGGTTTGGCCGTCGAGGAATTTACCCCGCCGTCACCGAGGTCAACAGAGGCAATGTGAGAGAATAATCCAGAGAATGATCTAATTGTGATAACAGAATAACTTTAAAAACAACAAATATCATCTAGGGTTGCCAACCGTAACTTATTTTCTGGGAGCTGTGGGTATTTGTAAAAGATTTCTTCGTGGGTCAATGACACCCCTCGTAAAAGATAAGTTTCCGGCGTAATTCGTTAGAAATCTTTCATATTTAGCGTAATGAAAAAGTACTTGCCTATCTTCACACTTATTTATTTCAATCGACCCAGGTTTCGGCAATTAATGCCATTTCTAAGGTTTTAAAGTGGCGTTATGTGCCGAAACCTGAGTCGGTTGAAATAAATGTGTGAATAAATGTACACGTGCATTTCATTATGTACAATAGACCTCGCTCGTGCTCACATGATAATTCAGTGATTCCACCCCGAGGTTGGTTAGTATGGGTGAGGGTGGAGATCACTATATATTTGGTGATGTTGAAAAGTACTCACGATGCACTTCCACGCTGCGATCTCCCAGGCGTCGATGGCAAACTCTCGCCGGAGCACGCGGGGCAGAGCGCCGAGGGAATGCGCAATCCTCCTGAGATCGGCGATTCCTCCTCCCTGCTGAACGTCAACCCGAAGTGAGAGCGTGTGCGTGTGTTCCACTGGGAAAAGCTCATCTTTCGCCCCTCACCCGAGTGATATTCTGAACCGTGAGCGCGGTCCGAGGACTGAGGAGGGTGTTGGGGGGGAGAGAGGGGGTGCCTTTTGGCGCTTCTTTCCCGTCCGCCGGCCCCAGTCGTGATGTGGGACGTGGAGGGTGAGGGATGCATAAAAGGCATCGGCACAAAACATAGGCTGGGCGTAGGTGAGCTCTCCAAGACTATTTTAGACCGTTCCTTCCTTATCTCCCCACACCGTCGCATTCTTCACATCCTCCCTCTCCCCTGTCCCTACCTCTTGCAATTCTTCCCCCCCCCCCCCTACTGTCCTCCCTTGTTGTTGTGAGGGGTTAAATGTCAGGCTTTTTCCTTTAATTTTTTCAGTACAACCATCGGCCCTCTTTTTTTTACATTTAACTTCTCACGACCAAAATCATGTCTTAAACATGAAGATAAACATTAAAAATTAAAATGTGAATAGAATTGATTAAGAAAAAAAAATTGAATATATACATAAAACGTGACAGCAGAAAGTGATAAAGTCAGAAGATGAAAGGTGCCTGTTCATATAGAATCTTGTCCTTTTCTCCTGAATTTCCTTGAATCAGACCGGAAAATAAATTTGCCTTGATTACTGATGTCAAAATTGACGTGAACCCCCTCGTTTTCTGTGTGGGAGATTTAACACCAGACAATCAATACAACTATCGAACCTATTTGTTCACAGTTAATAACCAAACGACGACTTCACGACTAAAATCATGTCCTATTCATAGGTTAAACATTAAGTAAATTAATTAAGAAAACATAAATTAAATATAAATAAGACGTTACAGGAGAAAGTGATACTGTCAGAAGATGGAAAAGTGCCTGCTAACATTGAATGCCCTGAGGATGTTGGCAGCGATAGCCATCGACCTACATACAACTCACCCGGTGGAAAATCTGAGATTTCACTAGTATCATACGCAGTGGCGGCTCGCGAGTCAAATGCTGGGGGGGGGCGCACTCTACCGGGGGGTCATAATTTTTTAATATTTCGTGTATTTTATTAAGTTTTTACGGCAATCTAGGAATTAAATTTTGTGATGCCATGTGTTCCGTTTTTTTTTCAACAAAAATACCTAGTTTTCCTAATAAAGCTTGATTAATAAATACTTAATGCAGTCATACGGATCGGCTTAGTCCGGACTCTAGAGTATACTGATCAATGATCTTGAAGAATAAAAATATATTTGCTGCGATCTTTTGCAAATACAAACGAAAATACGTAACTTTAGGTTTTAGCGCCTACATTCTTCGTGCGGATATGCCCGCAATACACTTCTGTTGTTCGTTTTGCAATCATAATGCGTTATTTGTCAAATCTATACAATATTTGCAATGATTTAGGTAGCAATGACACTTGTAACACCTGAGGAGGGAGGGGAGTGTCACTGACTTCCACTAGGCAACAAACACTACTAGAATGCACGCGCTTTGCTATGGCAGATGTAAACTTTGATTGCGGTGTTTGCGTTGCTTCTTGAATACAATATGATTTAAAATCAATAATCAAACATATCTCACACATTTTTAACAAAATCTGAAATACTCACATTCCTTTAGTTATATTGCAGAAGTCCATCCTTCTTTCCTTTTGTCCAGCAAAGTGATCAATCACACGTTCGTTGAAATCAGCGCCGGAGAACAATTTCTTTTCGACTTAACACATGGCAAGGGTACTAGCCTATAATAAACAAGGGACGACACAAAATAGGCCGACGAAAAATACGACCAAAAAGAACAAGGTGCCTGGACACAGAATTGGGACAATTTTTCCCTATATTTCCCTAAAACAAAAACGAGCACTGTTGATTAATTAAAATTGTCTTCTTGAATGTACACACAGCACTAAGAAACTTCTTAATCGGCAATTACGCACAGTTAACTCCTCGAAAATGATGTCTGAACTCATTTCACTCCGTTCTTTCCGAGAGTCTTGCCGTTACTATAAGGACGACTCAAGGGAGATAGAAGTCGTGGTCCACTAATGCTGATTCAGCTGAGGGACGAATTTAAGGTCAGCAAAGGCATTCAAGCAAACAAAAGACGTCACGGACCATCTCCTTGAGTCTAAGGGCCCCCGCGCACTGGCAACTTTTTCAAAGCAACTATTTAGTTGCTTTGTGGAAGTTCAAATGAAACACACGAAATTGACTGCGGCCCCGCGCACGGGCGATTTTTTAGTTGCCGCAACTAAATAATTGCGTCCGGACCTATTCTGAGGGTGATTAAATTGTTGCCGGCAGGAATAGATCGCGTGGATGCTTACCCAACCCCGCGCACTGGCAACTTTTCAGTTGCTTGACGGCCCTTGTTCGGAGCGCATCTTGGAAAGTGTTTTGCTGGACGCGTTTTGCAAAGGTCTCATAGTTTTTAAGTTTTGGGGTTACTTACGGTAATATTAATTACTGAACATGCTCTGGATTGTATTTGGAAGCCATATATTTACAAATTCACTTACTTGCATTATGTAAATAAACAACTACCTCAGAATGTTTAACTTACATAGTTACACCTTCCCTTCATTTGATTCCTTTCATTACATTTTCTTCATACTCTTGAGATTCTTCGAAATTCTTTTCTTCACTTTCCTATACTTCTTCTTTCTGGTTATCCAGCTACCACTGCTTCACAGCATATTACATGGTGGACCACGGATCTCTATTGTAGATACTATATAATGTTGGGCCTTGGAATTTCTTGCATTCCATCTACGTTTCTGATCTTGATTCATTTCTTTTTCTTCGTTGAAGTCGTCACCTTCAATTATTTCAATCCGTCAGGATCAGCACCAAAGAGGCGTAAATATCTGTATTTTGAGCAGTTATTATTTCTGAGGGACTCGCTTGAATGCAGAAATACATCCAGCAGTCTCGAACATAATAACATTGATTTGAACGAAAGCGCAGGTGAAGATAATGACGTAGAGCCTTCACCTAAAGCTGACTGCCCTCCTAAACCTGGCTTGACAAGGAATAGTCGAAAACATTCTACAAGCAGAAGTTTCGAAGAGTCTTTGCTGCAAATTCTACAAGATAAGAGGGACGAAGAAAAAGACATTGACGTAGACAAGTATTTTCTGTTGTCACTGCTTCCAGCTTTCAGACGATTTAATGACGACCAAAAATTTTATGCACGGACAGAAATCATGAACATAATGAGGAGAGTCCGACAATCAGGGAGCCAAAATCAAATGCAGACTCCGTATGTATTAGAGCAAACCAATTCTCAGGCATCAACATCTCAATATTTTTCAACATTTGTACCAAGAGGGCAATTTCAAGAGCTTCTGCCACCAGCTGCAATCACTTCTCAAAATGTATGGGAAAATACGTCGACAAGTCCTCAATTTTGAACTTAAATTAATTATTTTACTTCAGAAACTACTATTAAAAATCAATAAAAGCGTTGCATTTCCATTTCTTAGGCATTAAAATATTTAAACTATTTATTGTTTTTAATTTAAAATTTAATATTGTTTTTTTACCTTAGAGTCACCGCCAATCTTTCTTGAGGTGGTACAGCCTGTCTTAATGATGTATTTTGGTAAGTTATTCGAGGTACAAGGCTAATCAGCAGTCGATCAAAAGTTTCTATGCTCATTCGAAAATAATTAAAGAACTTATTTGGGTGTTCTCTCAATCTGTCAAACAGCTTATAAAATTGTCCATCAAGAAGTCTGGAACTAATTATTGGATGCACCCAAAACCTTTTGTTCCTTTGCTTATTTTTTCGCTGTCTCAGAATGAGCGCGACAACACAACTAGCTTCCACGAGATCCATTGTAAACTGAGCTGAGAGGCAACTATTTAATCGCCAGTGCGCGGTAAGGAGCAACTCTTGGGTGATTAAATTGTTTAGTTGCCGGTGATTAAAGTTGCCCGTGCGCGGGGGCCCTAAGATTCATATGTGGTAAACACACGAAACGCCAACGGGTCGCACTTGGAATAGCCATGTCTTCGAAATCATTGCCATGATATAATAGAAAATAAATTCTAGATCGTAAAAGAAGACGACTCTGAGCCACAGATGGGAGCTGTAAGGATCTCCGCACCATGATATGAACTCTTCGAAGCCACTTAAATCAGACCCAAGTGGACATTTTCCGTCAGACAGCTACCGCTCTGCCGCTGAGGAATTAGGTGAACATGAACTAATAGAACAAGGACGGCTAGAAAAATGATGAACCTACACACAAAAGGTGCATTGTACGCGGCACTTCTTGACATTCATTGAATGACTCTATTTAAAGTCACGTTTTACGGGTTAAATCATGTGCAATCCTTCACCCTATCACGCACGCACCTATTTCTTAAATTATAAATCAGTGGTGAATGTTAACTGATTTTTCCCAATACCTACTGCAGGTCCTTTGATAAATTTATCTGAAAAATAGGTTCCGCATTTCTAATCATCGGGAAGATATGAATACATTGTTAAGGCCTAAATATTATAATACTAGCTGACCCGGCGAACTTCGTACCACCTAACAATCAATGAACTTACAGTTTAGTTACACCATTTATAAATCAAGAGCGGCTGTATCGTTTTTAATCATGTTTAATTTATTATAATAAAATAAGGATACAAATTAAATAAAACTACGTAAATGAGTATCAAAATTGTTTGTCAGAAAGACATTCTCTTTATTGAATCTACATAGGGTGGATCGGAGCACGTTTACGCGGAGTTTTTTCAATGAATTTTCTTACGTCTTAGCTTAAGAAATTTTGGGCATTGTTGTTTTATAAAGTATAGTTAATGAAATAAAAATTATACGGATTCAGTTGCTGGCTATTTGTGTTATTAACCGTAAAAAATGTTTTTAGGTCCAAGTCTGTTGCGTAAACTTGGCCCGTTCACGGAGCAGGTTAACACAACGCCAGACCGACACTTGACTGATGCTCAAAATCGTGTAAGAAAAGCCCCTATGAAGCAGCATTCGTATCAAATGACTTGAGCGCGCCAGTTATAGTATCTCTGTTTGGAAAAAATGCACTGCGTAAACGTGCTGCATGCGTGAACGCACAGCGGTGTGCCCTACACATTCCGGTTTAATGTCTTGCGTCAAGCACCTTCTGATAAACAACAGTTTTTGTTTTGATATGAGGCGCAACATAAAGCGGATGAAGCTAAATAAATATAGCGAAGCGAAGCAGTGATACAGCGAGGGGGGTTTTTGGGGGATAAAACCCCCCCAAGAGCTCAGAGAATATTTTTATTAAAAAAAAATGTTACTAATATCTGGGGACGGATGAGTAACGAGCAAAACATATTTAACTATTCACACAGCCGCAAAACCCACTATTTTGAACCGTTTATCTTAAAAAATGTGGAGGTGAAGGGCCCCCACACCTCTCTCTTACCTAAGCGAGTTTTCTATACCCTACAGACCCGTAGTATTAGCTGCGCCTAAAACCCCCCTATCCTTAATTCCTAGCTGCGCTCTTGAAGCGAAGGAAGAAATAGAGCGGATGGTTTACAGACTCGTTAACATACCACGTTTAATTGATCATGAGAAAATCATGGGTTTTCATTAGCACATGAGCAAAAACAACACAAAAACTGAAAGACTGACCATAGGATTTGTTAATAGTTATCATGAATGCCACACGGACATTACCGTTTGTCAACAATTGCTTGGAGATTTGTTTACAAACACGGTAGTGAAGAGTCAACCAGAGCTGGGCTTACAATTAGCTCGAATAAAAATTTTTAAATACAATTTCAATATTTTGAATATATTTAGTAATTAAACTGTTATATTGCTACAAAGTTCAGTTATTAAATTGGTAAAAACAAAACAAATAATTTAATTTGGAGTTTTGACCGACTTATCAATTGTTGTTGCGTTACTAACTCCTAAAAACATATCACTAACAATAAGAAAGAGATGAATTTTTTGTGAAATTATGCTTTTTTTAATGTCCTATATGTTATCCGGGGCTGAGACGAATCCAAAGAACCTAATATCATTAAAATCGGTGCAGCCGTTCTCGAGTTATAAGTGTTCTAACTAACACGATTTTCGACTTTCTTTTATATATATAGATGTTATCCGGGGCTGAGACGAATCCAAAGAACCTAATATCATTAAAATCGGTGCAGCCGTTCTCGAGTTATAAGTGTTCTAACTAACACGATTTTCGACTTTCTTTTATATATATAGATTAGTTTCCTCAAGGTTCTTGAAATTCGTAATCATAACAGAACTGTGGCAAATACTCAAGAATAGTTTTCCTACGTCAATACGGCCTTTAACTGGTTGGATTTTATGTGTTCCGGAATTCAAACACCCAAAAACGCAAGCATAATGAGATAATTTATTTTCTGTAGCAATACCTACCAGTAATTAAAAATTAAAATCGTATAACTACACCCAGTACAGTGACCATTCTGATTCCGTAGGTCCCTTTTCTGTGGCAGCACCAAGTAGACGCCAGATTATACGCCCGCCGGGCGGCGCAGCGATGTCAACTCACTCGTCGCTCTGCGCATTCTCGGACGACGTCCCAAGACTTCCATAAGAAACACGTTAGACGCGTCCGACGCGTCATAGCACCAGCGGCCCCCACCACTACCACTCTCCATATTGCTGCATGGGGATGGATTGGGACGTTCTGGCCAGCGCCCCACGGCTACAAATACGAATTTCTCGCGCTATTTCTTTTCGTGTTTTTCCTACACTTTCGATGTATGCGACTGAAAAAACACTCTGATTAATTAGATGTATAATTATAAATTAATGGATATTTATTTTTTTTACTTTTTCAAATATTTGGGAGGGGCGGCGTCCGAGAGTCCTTATGGGCAAGCCGCCACTGATCATACGCCAAGAAAGAACAAAATCATATATTGAGTTTTGTCCTTTTTTCCTTTGAATTTCTTTGAACTAGACTTGAAAAGAAATTCTCATTCATTATTGATGTCAAAACTGACGTTAATCCCCCTTTAATCCCTATTCCCTTTGTTGTGAGGGGTTCAACGTCAGACTTTTTCCTATAATTTTTTCAATACAAACATTGACCCTCCTTTTTTTACAGTTATCCTCTCCACGACCATAATTATGTCTTAAAAATAGATTGAAACATAGAGTAAATTGATTAAGGAAAAAAGTAAATTGAATATAAATAAGATGATACAGGAGAAATTGATACTATCAGAAGATAGAAAAGTGCCTGCTGATATCTTGTTCTTTTTCCTGAATTTCCTGGAATCAGACTTGAAAAGAAATTCGCATTGATAATTGATGTCAAAACTGACATAAATCTCCCCCTTGTTGTGGGGAGTTTAATGTTAGACTTTTTCCTTGATTCTTTCAATACAACCATCGACCCTCTTTTTTTACAATTAACCTCTTTGTGTCCAAAATCATCCCTTAAAGATGTATTTAAACATTAAGTTAATTAATTAAGAGGAAAAAAAAACAAAAATAAAATGTAAATGAGGCGTTAGAGGAGAAAGAGATAGTGTTAGAATATAGAAAAGTATTATGTTATTATTATTAGTATATTATTATGTTAGAATCATGGGCGGATCCAGGATTTCTTTCTGGGAGGGGCACAAGCACGGTCGTATCCAGGATTTTGTTCTGGGGGGGGCACAAAGATACCTCGTTATACAAAAAGAACGAAATGAGAATGGGACCGTATTAAAAATCTTGCATATTTTTAAGGGTCTGGGGGGGGCACGTGCCCCCGTGCCACCCCCCTGGATCCGCCTATGGTTAGAATATAGAAACTGATATTGAATCTTGTCCTTATTCTTGAATTTCATTTAATCAGACTTGAAAAAAAAATTCGCATTGATTATTGATGTGAAAACTGTGTATGCAACATAGCAACATCAAGTGACAGCTACTAATTGTGGTCTACTATTTACGATGGATCATTTACTCGTCAAAATCATGTAACCTTATTTTTTTTAATGTTAGCTCTCGAGGCTCATAATGCCTCTTAAAAAGTACACAGGGTTGCCGCAACTCCCAATGCTGATGGCAATTTATTCCCAAAATCAAAAATTTCCTCCCCCCACCAGTCTATATGCATATGAGGCAGCCAACCAAAATGATTTTGTGGGACACTGGAAATGCATCATAACATTTGCAAGAAATGCATTCAGGGGTTGGATGGAATATGGGACTTTCTGGTCTCAATCTCGCCCAATAAAGTTGAATTATTATTATGTTTTTTCTTAAATTTTCTTCAGTTTTCACTGAGTAGCTTAAGTGTTAAGAGCACGGGTTTTCACCAAGGTAACTCTTCACTATTGAATTGCGTTGAGAAATTTTCTCGTGATATGACAGGTTGAAATTATTACAGCCTTTTGCAGTTTGATGTAAGTATTTGGATGGAGGTTGAGTATTTTGAAACTATTTTGTATGTGTTTTGGGATGATACCGGTAGCTGAGATGACAATTGGAGCTATATAAACCTGTTCCATATTCCATATTCTTTTTATTTCTATTGCCAGATCTTGGTACTTGTTAATTTTTCCTGTAATTGTCTTTTCGATGTTATGCGACAGTGGCACGGCAATATCAACTATGTAGCAAGTTCTATATTTCTTGTCAATCAACACTATATCCGGTCTATTATTAACTATAGTTTTATCTGTTTGAATAGGCAGATCGTAATAGATTTTAAATTCGCCGTTTTCAAGCACTGTTTCAGGGTGGTACACATAATATGGGGTCTTAGTATCTATTAACTTGTGTTGGTAGGCCAGTTTTTGGTGGATAATTTTTGCAACTTGATTATGTCTACTTAAATATTCTGTATTAGCTAGCATCTTACAGCCAGATATAATGTGCTGGATTGTTTCAGGTACTTGAAAACACCTTCTACATTTGTCATCTGTTATGCTTTTATCACCAAGGATGTACTTTGCATAATTTTTAGTGCGGATGACCTGGTCTTGTATTGCAAGCATGAACCCTTCGGTTTCTCCATAAAGATCACCCAATGACAACCATTTGTTTGATGAGATTTTATCAACATATGGTTGATTGAGGTCATTGATGTGTCGTCCATGTAATTCCTTCTGGGCCCATACTTCTACCTTTCTATTTAATAGAACAGCTCCTGTGTTGGTTGCTTCATCGGTCGTGCCATTTTTTAGATTTAATGGTGTTAATTTGTTGTCGGCATATACTATTGATTTGTGAAGCTTCGAACTGTTTGATTTATCGTAGAAGAAATGTTTTAGTCCATGAATTTGGTTTTTGAGGAGCTGTTGTAAATCTATTAACCCTCTACCTCCCATATAGCGGGGTAGCGTTAGCCTTTCTATTGCAGCCTTTGGGTGGTGTAAATTAAATTTTGTGAATGTTGTACGTATTGATCTTTCTATGCCTGCTATTTCGGTTTTGGTCCAGTCAATCACTCCAAATGTATATGTCAACACAGGTACCGCAAACGTATTGATGGCTTTGATTACATTTCGTGCATTTAATTCTGTTTTAAGGATGGATGTTAGTCTTTTATGGAATTCAGTTGTTAATTCCTTCTTGATCTGTTTATGTTGTATTGATTTTGCTTGCAGGAATCCGAGGTATTTGTAGTTCTCATTTGCTTCCATAGATATTATTGACTCGTCATCTGTAACATTGAAGTTACCATGCTTGATTTTCCCTTTTTCTATGTGAAGCAATCTGCATTTATCCAATCCGAATTGCATTTTTATATCCGCGGAGAACCTACTTGTGACATCCAAAAGGTACTTGAGCTGTATTTCATTTGAGGCATAGATTTTAATATCGTCCATATATAGAAGGTGAGACAAAGTAAAACTGGTGTTTGTACTATTTTTTATTTTGTATCCATATTTAGTGCTATTGAGGGCATTTGATAATGGGTTCAACGCCAGGCAAAACCAAAGTGGACTCAATGAGTCTCCTTGGAATAAACCCCGTTGTATGTCAATGGTTGGTGTTATAAAGCCTTTACCCGATATATTGACCATTAGGGCTGTTTTCCACTTTGCCATAGTTGCTTCTAAAAACTTAATGATGGTGCCGTGGATTTTGTATGTAGTCAGAACTTTTAAGAGCCAATTATGTGGGACACTGTCAAACGCCTTACGGTAGTCAATATAAGCAACATGAAGGTTTCTGTTATTTTTGCGTGATTGTTGTAATACTACAGAATCAATTGTCAATTGCTCCTTGCATCCCATATGGAACTTTCGGCATCCTTTTTGCTCTTCTGCAAGTATATTATTCTGGTCAATATGGCTATATATTTTATTTGTAATACAAGACGTGAGTATTTTGTATATAGTAGGTAGACATGTTATGGGTCGATATTGTGTTGGATCTTCCGTATTCATTGTTTTGGGCTTCATGTATGTTATCCCTGTTGTGAAGAAATCAGGGAGGATTGTTGGGTTATTAATAATATCATTAAAACATTTGGCTATGGCTCCATGTAGAGACGTAAACTGTTTATACCAGAAGTTTTGAATTCCATCAGGACCTGGTGATTTCCAATTATGTGCCTTTCTTAAAACTATTTTGATGTCCTCGGTTGAGATTTTAGTAAACTGCATTTCAACTAAATTGAGGTGTAAGTTTTCTTCGTTTCCAATCCAGCTTGCACTCGAATTGCTTTCTGTTGGGGTCGACCATATTGAGGACCAGAAGTTGTACACTCCATCCTGATCTGGCAATTTACCTTCGATGTCAGTTGTTGCAGATGATCTCAGCTTCTTGTAAAATGATTTTTCGGAAGTTTTAAATTCCCGGTTTTGTTCCTTTCTATTGAAAGACTTATTGTATCTTTTAAGGCGCCCAACTTTAACTGCTAGTTTTTGTTTATTAAGTTCGAGCAACTCTTTGACATACCTGCTGTGGTTTTCATTAGCTGCATCTATGTCGAAATTTTTGAAAACACATTTAAGTGATGATACTAACTTTCTTGATCTATTTCCATGTTGATATTGGGTCAATTTACCAATTTGCTGCCTTAGATGTTTTATATCGCTCTCTAAGCGTTTTCTCCATGGTGGAATTGTTTCTTTTCTTACTGGCACTGTTTCAGATCGGGAATTCGGTTTGATTTTGAAGCCTAAGTGTTTACTAATGGTGATAGAAGCAGCATAAATCAATGTATGGATGTCGGAAATATTGCTTAAATACTGGGTTAGCTGTGGTAGGATATTATTGACCATAGCGACGGTTTGCATAAACTTCGTTGATGTATTTATTTTTGGAATTTTCGGTCGCTGGCTGGGATCTGAACCGTAATATTCTATTACCGTTTTGGTTAGCAATTCTGATATTTCAGTCTCTTCAAGATTTGTCGTTTTGGACTGATTGGTGTCAATATGTTCTTCTTGGCATTGGCTATTGATGATTCCTGAGTTTCCTGTTTTAAAAGTTTCGTTCCTAGATTCCTCTGCGGGACGTGGGGTTGTTGACGGTTCAGCTTCGCTAGATGTAGGTCCAACATTTAAACTGATTTCCTCCTCATTTATTGGAGGGTCTATAAGGCTACTTCTGGACAATTCTTTGCTTACTTGATGTTTTATTTCTTCAAGTATTGGAACTGGTAAAAGGTTTTTTAATACAATTGCACGTCTCTGGTCAGCTACTCTTTGTTCGGTGACTACACATTCTGGGTAATGCTCTTTAAATTTCTCAAAAATGTATTTTCTATAACTAGTTTTATCTATTTCAAGCCGGGTTATGGTGTAATACGCATGCATGACACATTTATTCATTTCGGGAGTCCATTTCATACGTACACGATTTTTTCCTGCTTTAGTGGTCCCTCGATTTTCTACAGATGTAGATTGGGAAGCATCTAAAGCAGGTGTTTGCAGGTGTTTGGTGGTATTCATTCTATTATCATCGGCTGTGTTTCTTTCGGGTTCCCCGATGGGTGTCCGCCTGTTCAACCTCCCATCACTGACGGCTTGCATGCTGTCACGTCCAGCGTCAGCTCCAGACGTGCCCTGGCGAACCCCAGGCAGCGACCTTTCTCCGAGGCATCTCATACTCCGAGTCTCCATCTTTGATGGGGGATTTGCATTTTATACCTACTGCCAGGTCTTTAGAACAGCCGCCCCTGACATGGGGACAGACGCTGACCAGGACGCCGCCCAATGTGGGAACAGACACGCCTGGATTTCGGTTTCCGTTTTGGTCCGCGGGTGGTATTTTATTTCCCACCTACCCTGCATATCTGCCGAGCATTCCCCTATCCGCCACCTGGGGACGCGCCCGATGGGGGACGGAAAACCCCACACGAGTAGAGAATTATTATTATTATCATTATTATTATTATTATTATTATTATTTGAGTTTATGCACTTTCTCAGCTGATTAAAACCAGCTGGAAATATTCACCTATCCCAAGGTCAATTTAGGATTAGGCTCGGATGCTAAGGAAGAGAATTCACCCTATCCTACACTGTCCGATCATGCCCGACCCAGGAATCTTCTCACGATCTGGCAGGTCTGTAGTAAAACAGCTTTTTGCCCGAGGTTAATCAGTTGCTTTTTAATTCCCAGGTCTTCGACTTCTTTTTTGAATCTTTTAGACAAGACTCCCTCCGCAGAGATTATCAGTGGGTGTATGCTGACGTCTTTCAACTTCCAAATATTTTTTATTTCACCGGCCAAATTCTGATATTTTTGTATTTTCTCTCTTTCCGTAGACTCAACATTGTGATTTAGTGGCACTGCTACATCAACTATGTTTGCTCTTTGCTGTAATTTGTGGATCAATAAGATATCAGGCCTATTGTAATCTATGGTTTTATCTGTAAGTATCGGTCTATCCCAGTATAAAATGTGTGTATCTGTCTCTAGTACGGCGGGAGGATGGTATTTTTAATATGGTGGAGTATTTTTTAAAAGTCCATAGGTAATTGCTAGGTTTTGGTGGATAATTTTGGCCAACTGGTTGTGCCTATTGAGATAGTCATTACATAGAGTAAGTATATTCTAGAGGGCTCACGGCATAGGGGGAAATCGTATCGACAGTTTTAATTCTCAAAAAGCGGGAAGATGGCACGACAGTAGCTAGCCAGAGGCGAGAGGGTCTTTTTCTTCAAGGTCAACTCGCCTATCCCCTTTCCTTCCCGCTCCCCCTCTTCCTGACTCAGTCCCCCGAGCTCCAAGCATCGAAGGAAGGGAACAAGATGTTTATATCGGCCTGATAGAGCATAGGAGGACAGGCGGCGCACAATGGCCCAGATCGCGAAAAAGTTGGACAAAAATCAGATTTTCATTGGATGTCTTTGAAAATGCTCTTTACACGTTTTTTGGCATGCTATTTTCATTTCTGCAGTTATTTTCACGAAAAAATATTATTTTAGGCGATACGTGGAACTTTAACTTATTAACTGGCCAATTGTAACGCTGACTGCATAGACGAACCCAAATCATGATAAAACATGAAAATAAATGATAATTAGTTATAAAGTATGAGTTTATAAGAATGATCTTTGAAATTAGTCAATAAACAAAAAAGGCTAAAAGTAGGGTTTTTGGGTTCATTGACTTACGTTAAAGAGGTGCGATTTCCAGATTTCGAGAGGTTCTTCTGTATGGACTAAAAGTAATTTTTAAATAAATGTCAAAATAGTATTAAAGTGACTCTTTCATTCTCATATAAGCATGGTTAATGATTTATAACTTTACGAATTATGTATTATAATTATTCATCATCAGATTCTTCTCAATCCCACCCATCCCTCTCCTCTTCGCATTCGCTCGCAGAATTTTGAGACTCATGCAAGACCAAGAGATCACGAACCTCCTGCGAAAGATCTTAAAGGCCTCGACATATATACTTACTCTATGGTCATTACCAGCAAGAGCTGAGCACCCCGAAGTTATGTGTTCAATGGATTCACCGGTTTTCCCACATTTTCTAATTTATTATTATTATTATTATTATTTTATATTTTTTTATGTTTTCACAGCATTTTTGCTGGTTGTAGGCGAGGTACGGGTATCACCAAGTACTCTCGTCTCTTTACTCTGTTTTGAAAAATTTTCTGACAATCCGGCAAGTATTTAAAATTGCTGCTTTTTGTATGGTAATAAACAAGTTTTTCGGCAGTCCAATAGTTTGAAGACCTTGATGGAGTGAATGAGGCACTACTCCTGTGGCGGAGATAATGATGGGTATTATGTGTACTTTATCTGATTTCCACAATCTCTTGATTTCATTTTTAAGTTCTTCATACTTTTCCATATTTTTTTTTTTTTATTATTATTATTATTTTAACACTGCTGGACATGTATAAAAATAAAATATCCCCATATTAGATTTGGACTCATTATTTTCATTGATTGGAATGAAAATTTTGAAAATTATTTGTAATTATTATTTTTTACCATTATTATTGCATATAAACATTGATAAGATAATAAAAATATGCTAATTACGCATTCTAAAGAAATGTATAAATATAAAAATGATATATTAAAAATAATGAAATATAAAAAATACAAAGATATATGGCATAAAAAATGAAATTATTAAGATATATTTATTTTACTTGTGTGATATTATGAATGCATGTACATATATAATGTGTGATGAATCTTGCCGGCTGTAAAAATGTTTAAGGCGAGCTGCAGGCCACAGGTTGGCCACGTCTGGTCAACATTTAAAAAGTCTCCCCAAATTTTTTACTCCAACCCAAAAGTTTTTTCTATGGAATGATTTGCAACATAAATCCCTGCTATAGCCCTGCATAGTAGGTATGCTGTTTTCTTCAGCATTCCTCAAAATTTTGTGTCCAATCGTTGGTCTCCAACTAAAGCAACATTTGTCGTGCCCACTATTTTATTTGTAAATTGACTTGAAGTACACATATGCCTGCGCTATTTTATCAGTAATTAAACTTGGAGTTCTCTTCTCTTGCATTCAAATTTTTCTGCGGAAAAATATTGAAATACATAAAATAATCATTTCAGGGAGAGATGCAATTATCATCATTAGTTATCTAAGGGAATAACAATTTTATAATTGCTAGTGAATAGCCAATAGCATTTTTCCTAACATGAGTTGGTAGAGCCCATATTTGACAGAGAATCTCGACCACCCTCTTAAAAAATTCTCTTCCAAGTCTATCAATCTGGGAAGAGCCTCACTTTTTTTTACAAACACTCTGTAAATCTTATCATGGATCTATGCACCTATCAAGGGCATACGCAAGATCAAAAGCAGGAGGGTCAAGCCATGGTTGTTCAAGTTGTAGGTAAGATTTAACCCTTTCACTGCTGTTCAATCTCCGAAAACCTTCTCCTCACATGCGGCGTAAAGGTTAAAATGTGTTTCGTTTCCATGGAGCAGGTACTTCCTGGATGGGCGTGGTACATCCTCATAGGGTCGCAAATCCGGGACCCTTTCCTCAACGAGCTCACCCTTGCTGGCCTGTCTCTTGGACCCTCGGAGCAGGGTTGGGCCTCCCAAAAAGTGACTGCTCTGACTGCAATTTGGAAATCACCAATCAATCCAATCATCAAAAAATGATTGTTTGCATCACAATCCTGTCAATCAAGCAACCAAGTTCGTTTTTGAACCGTGTTTCTGCGATGAAAAATAACAATTTTATTAACTTTGCTAACAACGTGGCTGCGGACCACCGGAAATTGGCCATTTTAGCAAAGTTAACAAAATCGTTATTTCTCATTGCGGGAACATGGATCAAATACGTACTTGATTGCCTGATTGGCAGGAGTGCGATGCAAACAATCATTTTTTGATGATCGAATTGATTGATAGATTTTCAATATGCAGTCAGAGCGGTCACGTTTGGAAAGGGAGGCTCGGAGGGTCGAAAAGAGGGGCCAGCGAGGGTGAGTTCGTCGAGGAAAGGGTCCCAGATTAGGGGCCCTTCAAAGTGCTTCGGCGAAAGTGCATTGCAGGGAGGAAGAAAAAGTACATTCAAAGCAGTGAAAGTGTTGAGCATGGAAAAAGTGAATGAAATCAACATTTTAAGGACTCTATAACAGCTCTTTATTAGTTTTTAAAATTATTTGCTTGAAAAAATATTATTTTCCTTAAAGACATTTGCGATTGCCTCTAGAGGGGGGCAGCTGCCCCCTCCTGCCCCTCGCTGGGTACTCCCATGGCACCTATTCTTAATTAACACTTAGGCTGCGGAAGTACATGTTTAAGCTACCAGCCTATGCGGTAGAGACCAAGAAATATTTTTCCCTCTAGCCCAGCCAAGTGTCTCCCTAAAAAAATTTTCATTGTCTTTTCTAAGCTTTTCATACCACGTTGTTAGTGTTGGTGTTATTTTTTGTTTTTGGTTCATAAAAATATGGGGCTGTGATGCCCATGCATTTAAAGATATGAGAAGGATATCACTTAGGAGTAGGGTTACAAGGCAGGTGTACTTTCTGCCACTGTCTTATTACATGTTTGGAAGTGGCAGTCCTGGATTTGATTTTCATTAGTTTTGCTCATATATCCGTCCATAAAAATGATTGAGATTACTCAAATGACAATCACTGAATACCATTCATTTTGTGCTGATTGTGAGTACTGCACTGGAAAAAGCTCTTTAATTATCAAAGTACCAAGCCAAAAAGAAGAAACAACACTAAAATCAACATTTTTTATGTAGGTACTATATAAAATTTTTTGATTAATCAACTAGAACTTAATCAACTAAAAATTACTCTGAAATAATGTAGTCATCTACAGTGGCGCTGCAAGGGGGTTGGGGGATGAAGCGCCCCCCAGAGCTAAGAGAATTTTTTTATAAAAATATTTTAATGTGACAATTTTTTTTATTAATATTAGGGGGACAGATGACTCACAAACAAAACATCGAACTATTCACAAAGCCATAAAAGTCACCATTTTGTACCATTTATCTTAAAAAAAATTCTGTGGGAGCACCTTCCGCCTACTATGGGGTATTCCATCCCCCCAAGACCCTTCAGAATTAGTTGCACCTAAAACACCCCTTAGACGTAATTCAAAACCATGCTCCTGGTCATCCAAACTGTACAGAAAAATTTTCACCACATCAGGAAACCTTTTTTTTTAATGGCTGGTGATTTCTCATTTTTTAAGCTTATCAGAAGCTTGTTACACATTTTTGTGCATAAGGAGAGATTGAAGATATCAGGTGTAGAGGGTTTACGTTTTTAGTCCCATACATGGTTGTGTATATCATTTATTGATGGGAGAAGAGCCACACTTTTTTCCCAAAAACTCCTCTAATCAATCACCAATGTCCAGCCTAACTAAATGCTATAATAATATTCTACTGTTGTGTTAATAGGGTGGTTTCCTATTATTTTTTTATTGCCTAAAACGAAAGATTATTACTCCTGGAGTACGCATTTCACGCTTTTAGATTTTTAAATGACGATATCTATTTTTCGCGATTAAATAAAAAGTGAAAATTTTCAAGCTCGCGAAAATGCGACGGGTAAGTTTGGATGCCGGGAAAACTCCCGTGTGACGTCGTTCTGGTTCCCACTGCCACAAGTGAAGTGACCTTGGGGTGAGCGCTGATACGACGCAGGCTGCTAGCAGGTAGCAGAGTACCCTGCTAGCTGGTAGCAGCGCTTGGCTTAAATAAGGATTATTAATACCTTATCAAACGAAGAAAACTTTCCGACCTTAGCCAGTTTTAATAGGTGATCATTAAGACATGTTTCCCTGAGCTGTGTGCCTCGTGCACGCATTGGTAACCTCAGACGATGTAAAACTCCTATCTACTCATATAGAAACTAGGTCCCTGTGACGTCACGTGGAGTGGCATCGCATGGGAGCCAATCCGGCCTTTTTCAAATGAGGATAAAATTGACCCTAGCCATTTGTCTGAACCGGTATTTCTAAAACCAAATAATTTGTATATTATGAATACACTAATGGTGGGTAACGAATCGCAATCAATGCCTTTCATTTTCTTTAATGAAGGAAACTACCCTATTCTCACCAATACTGATGCCAAACATTGTATAGCATTGTTTTTTCCATGTATGCCATTCCCATTAAATTTAACAGGAACATGTAGGCCTAGGAGATATAGCAATGCAAGCCTGATCAGAGGGTCATGGGTTCAAGTTATGGGTCAAGTTTGTCGATAACCCCCAAAAATCCTAGTAGTGCGAGGAGGCCCAGCAAAAGGAGCTGACCCCCAGTGATGTCATGGCAAAATTAGCAGTGCCAGAAAGCACTCATTTTCTTAACTTATTTTAGAGGTGAAACATTACTCTGTGTGTTTTTTATTATAATTTATTATTTTCATATTATTACAATTTTTTGTTTTGATTATGAATTTAGATATATATTAGAATTTTTTTGGCAACAAAATTGATAAAAATGTTATTTGACTCTTATGTCTTTTGCTAACCAGTGCCAGAACGGTGTTCCAGTACCATATATAACACCACTGCGCTGACCCCCTCTCTTGACCTCTGAGTTGATGTAAGTCACGCACTTATGACTTAGCCCAGGTTAGCCTTTCCATACCAACAATAGAAATTGAAAAATGTGTGAAGTGTTCTCCTCTTTTCTGCAGAGCATTTCAATTATTTTCATTTTCCTTGTTTAAAACTCACATAGTACATATATTGAAAATAATGTAATAGGTAAAGAGTAAAAAATCTAAAGCCTGAAACTTGTCTTTGTAGAAGATGCTAACAAATGAAGGATACCCAGGACCAAGCTTAGTATGCTTGAAAATTGCTTGAAACTGCTCTTTCCTGAATCGCATATTACTCAGACTTACATTAGGTGTCTTTGTTTTTTGTCTTTGCTGTGGGAAGAAGCTTTGTTTTGTGCTGAACAGAATGGAAAGTTAATATGAAAATAATTAATAAAAAATAACATGAAAATATACAGTAAGTCCTAAGTATATTTACTATAGGCATTTCTTTGAAACTAATGTTTAACTATTGTAAAACAAACCTTAGATAGAGCGAACGAGATTGAGATCCTACTAGAAGTAAGAATTAGGAAGTTAGGACAGCACTGATGATCTTAACAAGTATAACAGATGGGGTGCTAGCAAATGTGCAGGATTTCCAGCATACTACCTCTTAATTACACAATAAAGGAAATTCTATACTTGCTTGCTAGAATACTCGTACCTGTGAAATATCAAATATATTGTGATTCAGGCTTGGGAGTACAAGTTCTGAATTTCTTTCCTTTTAGGAATGTTACTGATAATATTCTAGCATCAAATTGCGCTTACATAAATAGACTTTAAATAATGTTTTCATGGTTAAAGAAATATTTGGAAAATCATTATTTAAAGGTATGAATGTTAGGTTTTAACTGCCGAACCACTACTGTAAAGTACTTAAAATTAGCGCCATGCGATGATGCTGTCCCATGCCTACCGACGGAGCGGTGAGGAACCACTAGAAGTCGGTCAATGGAATCGATATATCGATGTCTTGTATGCATCTCGAAAACAATCGATCTTACCTGTATCTGTGGATTGTGAAGATGGTGGACGCTGTGTTGTAATTCAACTGTGCAGTGTTTCTTAACGATTTGTGTCATCTTAGATCACACTCTGCGTAAATTTGTTGTTGTCAAGGGTTCTGTGCATACTCCCAAAAATGCTGTAGCATTCGGATCTCATTAATTCCATCACGAAATTAGAAGAAGAACGACTGCCATTCATCCGAATAGTTGTCATCAATAACGGGTAAATATTGGTATTAACCTATATTATCATCTGATCGTAATTGAGAATTTACTAGGCCTTCTTATAGGAGGTTTAATATTTTTTTCTGTGCACAGGATTGTGGGAAATGAGAAGTAGTGACGGGTTCTTTGAGAGTTACCACCTACAATTATGATAGTAGCTACTTATGTCGCAAAACTCTCAGCTTGATTGTTTAGGTAAGTGATTCTGCTATAAAATTAAATTGAATTATGTTTTTTATTATAATTTAAAAATTACCTATTGATTAGTTCTTCGGTATGAGTGAATTTGTCGTTAGTGTGTTGTTGTATTTTCCATTTACTAATGGCAATACCAGTCAGTGCTACCAGCTGTTTTCTCGTCCTCGAAAATTAAAGTCGTTTTGCCCCATGTTTTATTCTGTAAGGGTAACTCATATGTGATATAAGCGAGCTTGTACAGATATCTCAGCACACCAAGTAGGTACTTATGAAATGTTTCATGGTAGCCTTGAAATTTCCAATAAATTCTGTTGCTTGCCAAATGTTCGTAAAAAGGTTTACGGAGTGTTTTATTAGGTAATACCCTAAGTACCGTTTCTTGCAATATTTCATTTCAGTGCTATGTAGCGATACCAAGCTCACCTGGTTGGTTTTTTAGTTCATTGGCTGTATTATGTGCTCTCACCCGTGAAGCGACAAGAGTCATGATTTTTACAATGCCTCACTAAACAATATTATCACGTTTTAACAAGGGACTTTCTGTGCATATGTTACATAAATTGAACTTGTAGGAAACGCAAATTTCTGTCAAATTTTCTCATATCCTAAAATTATGGTAAAAAAAACTTGATCTTACTATCTAGTTAAGCTAAAATATTAATTGATTTGGTTGAGCATAAGCAATTTAAGTCACATGAATATTTTTTGTTGTGCACTGTGTAATTTATATCGATTCTTTCATATGCTTTTGTTCTTCAAACTGGTTAACTACTTAGTGATTTTCAATGAATTTTTGGGTATGATGTGGAATGTCAGCCATCACCTATATTACATTTTCAGAGATTAAAGGCTCTGAAGGGAAATTTAATCTTGATCTCTTTCTTGTTTCCTATTAGTTTGTTGGCATATTGTTCAAATTCAGTTAAAAATACAGAAAACAGGCATTTTGAAAAAGTCCTTCCTAGATAGAGGAATAAAGAAGTGGAATGGCCAACCTGAAGTTATTTTTAAGATCTTCCCCGCAAATGCGAAATTTTTTAGCAATATGTGCTCAACATTTATTGGTTTATTACATAGTGGTTTATTGGGGAGTGTTTTAAATTGGGTTATTTGTGTCAATGTGCAATTGTTAGTTGTGTGATATTAGAATTAATGTATTATTTTTTTACTTTGGGCGCCTTTTCTGTTTCTTACTTTGTTATTAGATAGGTAGATTTGTTATTCATGTGTATAAATCTAATGCTGCCACCAGGCAATAGCATACTTGCAGCAATATGTAATAATAATAATAAATCACAAAGCAAGCCTTTTTCAGATTCATTGAATGAATTATGTAAGCCGCATTTAAAAAATTTGAATAAAATGTGTTTTAGGAAAGTAGGTCATTAATATTTTTGTGGTCTATTAAGAAATTATACTATTGAAATGTATCACAAGAGAAAAATGTTGCCATATTTCACTTTCTGGAGACAATAATTAGTTAGATGTATACTTGATTTAAGGTGGATTTACACCTGTGACCATTCCTTTTTATTACCTTAGAGGCATCATTTTGAAATTATCTGGTTAGCCCAGTGATGAATGATGAAATTTGAGTGGATCATTTATGCTATGATATTGCCTTGATGTATACCATTAACAACTTTGTATAGTGTAGTTATATTTTTTAATTCTTTACAGATTTCATCTGCTGTACTAAACCAAGTATCAAGAATTGATTGTTATTTATTGCTTCTCCAATAAAATTGCCATTGTAAAGTCAGTAAAAGTGATCTGACATGGCAACCTCCAAGACTGCTAACACATACAATAGACAAAATTGGGAAGATGCTGAGTTTCCCATCCTGTGTCAAACATGCCTGGGAGATAACCCTTACATACGAATGACAAAAGAAAGGTTTGGCAAGGAATGTAAAATATGTTCCAGACCTTTTACAGTTTTCAGGTGGTGCCCTGGTGCTCGAATGCGCTTCAAGAAAACTGAGGTTTGCCAGACTTGCAGCAGGATGAAAAATCTCTGTCAAACATGCTTGTTGGACCTGGAATATGGGTTGCCTATCCAAGTCAGGGATACTGCTCTCCGCATTAAGGATGACATCCCTCGCTCCGAGGTCAACAAAGAATACTATGTGCAGAATGTAGACAGGGAAATGTCAAAGGTTGACAATACAGTCCCTGGTGGAGCTGTGGGAAAATCCCAAGCTGCCAGTGATTTACTACTAAAACTCGCTCGCACATCACCATACTATAAGAGGAATCGGCCTCATATTTGCTCATTCTGGGTCAAGGGTGAATGTAAACGTGGAGAAGAGTGTCCTTATCGCCACGAAAAACCTACAGATCCAGATGATCCTCTAGCTGATCAAAACATCAAAGACAGGTACTACGGCATCAATGATCCAGTGGCAGAGAAACTACTTCGTCGGGCTGCTGCCATGCCAAAATTAGATCCTCCGGAAGACAAGAGCATAACCACTTTGTACATCGGAAACCTTGGTGACAAGGTGACGGAGAAAGAACTCAGAGACCACTTTTACCAGTACGGTGAAATAAGATCTCTGACTCTGGTGCCCCGCCAGCAGTGTGCATTTGTACAGTTCACCCTTCGCTCATCTGCTGAGGCGGCTGCTGAACGTACATTCAACAAATTGATACTTAGTGGACGGCGTCTCACTATAAAATGGGGGAGAGCGCAAGCCCGCCAGCCATCACTCATGCCTCAGATGGGTTCAGGCGCAGAGTTGGAACCTGTTCCTGGTCTACCTGGTACTTTGCCTCTTCCTCCCGATGAGCTCCAAGACAACTTTTTCAACCTGGGGAGTCAGAGCCAAGATGCTCCACCGCGACCATCTCAATCACAGTTGCAACCTCCGGGACTGCCCACATCTTCGGTAGTCACTCCTACCATAGCGCCATCCCTTCCTCACATGCCCCCAAGTATGCCGCCACCGCTTCCAGTTCCTCCTCCGATGCCGCAACCTATGCATGCCATGAGGCCCCCTGGTCCTCCCCCTCCTCCTCCATTCTTCTTCACCCCAGCGTTGCGACCTCCGCCTCGCACAAATCCTCCTGCACCCCCTGGCACCAACCCGTTTATGGCTCAGTCTGTCGCTGGAGTCGGTGTACCACCCATTCCACCCCCGTCTATGGTTCCGCCTGGAACTCCTTCTGTTTCCAGTCCATCCAGACCTGGGCCATCATCCCTCTCAAAAGCAGGCATACATTATCCTTCTCAAGATCCATCACGTCTTGGCACTGCACAAGGCATTGGGAAGCCCAAGTGGGCCGACGAAGTGTTTTGAAGAGTTTTTGTGCACTATCAGTCCTAAGCTTTCTCAAATTGTATATATTGAGACACTGGGTTAATTAAGTGGCTCATTTCAAAAAGAAAAATGAATTATGATTTACTGAATATTTTTGTTTTCATTTCTTGTGCACCCGTACAGTAAATTTTGTTATGCTATTCATTCCTTTTTTATTGGGAGTAATTATTGTATGCATATTTTGAATGATGTGTGGAGATATGCTAGTTCTTGTATGTCAATGATGCCTAAATAATGTACAATAGGAAATAAAATGGTAATAATCTCTTCCATTGTATTCTTTAACTTTTAAATTCCAATTAATTTTGGGATTAATTCCTTAGTTCTTGAAGGATTACATATTTTTATGCATTTTCTTCCCTACTTGTACCAAGTTTATTTATCATAACTTTCATGTCCCATATAGCATTAAGTATCTGCTCCAGTCTCAAGCGTAAATTTTGCTGGTACCTTTGCTTTTGAAAAGTATTTATAGTTTGGTGGTTTTCAAAATTTTTAGAGCTATTATTAAGATGTTTTAATTTGTATACTAGATGTAAAATGGTCTTTAACTCTGCACAATTCCTTGTCACAATAAGGTAAAAAGGTAACACTTGAATTGCCAGGCAGTCTCCTGTTTCATTTCAGAAAGAAATTGTCATCCTTGGCTGTAAATAGCTGTTTTTGTGTCAGAAAAGTTAGTTTATGAATAATCTGTTAGTGAAATGATTTGATTGGAGAGGAGTATGTCGCATATTCACACAGCATATCTATCCTTTGCACCACGTAAGTCTTTGTTTTGGGTAAGTTCATCAGTACATCAGCATGAATCAAATTTTTGCTATCGACATTAGTTACTTATATATGGGTTTGAATTAAGTATGAAAAGAAGGTTTGAGTATAACACATGACTATTAATCTTAGATCTATATATTATGTACAGTTGAATGGAGTTTAACAAGGCAGTCATCTTGGGGAAATCATATAGCTTGAGGATTTTGGCAAGGCCTCTGGTGATCAGCTTCACTTAAATGTTGGAATTACTTCTAATGCATGTACCATCATTAATGTATGAAGAACTTCAGTATGTCGTGTAGTAGGTCACCTTCTTGGTGCATTTCCCAGTATGTGCCCTCTGTACACTTAACAGTTCACAACTTCCAAAACTCATGTAGCAGGCAAAATGGGTGTGTGAATGACAATGCTCCAATCTCTTGTTTCGAAGTTGACAACTGTACTGCAAAATTTGTTTGCCTGAACCCAATCTTTATCTTTGGTCCTTCTCATTTCTGCTAGTCCCATTTGGTGTCAATCAAATATCTCATGAGAGAATGGGAAAGTAGATGCTAGTGATTGGATGAAAGTGTTACACCTATATCATTGGTAGTTCAACTGATTCAGGTGCGATATAGTGGAAGTTCAACATATTGAAATGAAAGGAGGTCGCACTTTTCCTCAATAATTTATTGGGTATGGCACGTTTCGGCTCACAGAGCATCATTTGATACAAGATAGTCTTGCACCAGATGATGGCTCTTGTGAGCCGAAATGCTTCTTGCGCATTAAATTATTGTGAAAAAGTGCTACTACCTTTGATTTCAATATCATTAATGATGTTTGTATTTTATGCTGAAGACAAATTTTAGGTTCAAATATGCACCATTGTCAGCAGCAATCTGGAATAAATTTTTGGACAATTGTTAATTTTATAGTAATGGTGGTTCATTGGTTTTATGTGGCATTGTCCTTTAGAATAGGAATTGTTTTTTGCGACTGCTAACATTTTTGTTTTAATAATATTTCATCAAGGTTTACCAGTATTAAAAAAGACTGTTTAATGCCTGACATTCTATCATTAATCATGAAGAACTTCTATATATCCTTCAGCAGATACGCCTTTTTTGGAGTATTTTTCAATTTGTGCCTACTTCCAAAACTGATTCTGCATGTGTAATTATATTGTAAGCTTCCATAAGAATCCATTTCTGATAAAGCAGTCAAGAATACGTGTCTACAAACTTATGTTAGTAGTCATAGCGTGTATCACAGATAAGATACATCTACTCTAAGTAGGTATATATCAGTGGCATGCACCTATTATTTTTGGTGCAAAGAATTTGTGTGTTCAAAGGTTGTGATCACTCCTGTTTGAATATAACCCACAGAAATGAGAATTTCCATATTCTCAGGGTAGATTGGCGCTTCATTTCCATGGGCCATGTTACACAGCAAGGTTTCACTCAGCTTGAATATGAACCCGTAACTCTTTCATCAGTCAGCGAGCACTCCACCCAAATGGCCACTTTCTGCCTATTTACAATTTAATGAAAAATATATGTTTGAAAAGGAAGCTGAATACTCACTAAGTTGCATATTTCTAATCCTTATGTTGTTATCAATCATTTGTGTATGGGGAAGACTCGCATTGGTAAAGAATCAAAATGTTGAAAAATCATGTTGTTCTCTTCAAGGACTTGCAGCTCTTTATTTTATGATATATTAATTGTTTCCCGTTACAATTGTGATGTCACCATTTTTAAGAAACGAAGTAAGATGAAAATAATTCAAAATTAATGCTCCTAAAATCTAATTGATAAAATTTATTGAGATAAAGTAGGTAGAGATGATATGTTCAGGTCTCATCTAAGTGGAAAAGTCATAGGGAAAATCAGATGTCTCTATCTTTAAGAAAATGAAGAATAATGAAGTGAAAGTGGTATTCTATTGTAGAAAAGGACTCGGAGACATCTGGCATACCAAAGGAAAGATTCTTCAAGGATGTTGAATTGTGGGGGATCACCACAACAGAGGCAATAGCTTTAAATCATTTATTTCTCTGAGGCTTTGGGGGGATCTACCCTCCTCATCCCCCCCAATAGTTACACTGCTGTTACTAAGTGTCAGAAACAAGAACATTGTGAAGTGATAGTTGTCTTGCCATCCCACATTTTGGGCAAAACTCCCAAAAACTTGGAAAAAAATTGCAGCCAAATTTCGGGGGTGTTCATTTGGAGAGGAACAATTAAGACTGCCTGTCATGAGCATTTCAGGAGATCAGAAACTCACTTGCTACAGCCCTGTAACTCCCTGCCTAGCTTAAGAAACTCTCGCCAGCCTCAGGCTTTCTAGCTTGTGAGCACACAATTGAAATTCCTTTCCAGCAACTCTTAATCACAGCTCCCTTTTCCCACCTTTATCCCGTCAAGGAGTACTTAAATTACCTCTCCACCTCACAACTCTGGATCCAAGACAAGCTTCCCACCAATTGTCACTATCCCACTATCAGGGTTTCGTAAAATGGTTACATTTATCCATGTTAAGAAACCCAGGTGGTGCCAATTAAAATATTTTCTGAGATCCTAACATGTTTTATCCTTTTATTTTCCATAATTGAGTGGTTTTGCAATGCCTTAAGTTATCAGTTATATTTATATTACCTTACGATAATATGTAGCATTGGAAGCTAGGTCATTTATATATAATAAATCTAGAATAGGGTGGTTTCCTATTTTTTTATTGCCTAAATCGCAAGATTATTACTCCTGGACTAGGTATTTCACGCTTTTACAATTTTAAATGACAGTATCTATTTTTTGCGATTTAATGAAAAGTGAAAATTTTCAAGCGAAAACGCAATGGCTAAGTATGAATGCTGGGAAAAGCCCGTGTGACATCTGGCCGCCACCTTAGTGCGAGGCTATGAGCGCCGCTACGATGCAGACAGGTAGCAGAGTACCCTACTAGCTGGTAGTGTGTGGTTTAAATAAGGATTAGTAATACTCTATCAAATGAAGGAAACTTTCCGACCATAGGCAATATTAAAAGGTGATTATTAAGAGATGTTTCCCTGAGCTCTGTGTCTATGGTAATCTCAGACGATGTAAAATTCCTATTACTCGTATAGCATCTAGGTCCCTGTGACATCACGTGGAGTGGAATCGCATGGGCGCCAATCTGGCCTTTTTCAAATGAGGTTAAAGTTGACCATTAACATTCTTTTAAACCGGGGTTTCTAAAACCAAATAATTTGTACATTATGAATGCACTAATGGTGGGTAACGAATCGCAATCAATGCCTTTCGTTTTCTTTGATGAAGGAAACTACCCTATTAAAATGTTACTTTTCATGTGCTATGTGACACAAAGTGAAGTCAAGCCTATGGCTATGGAGCTGTGTGTGACACAAAACCAAATCATTCATATTTAGTCGTAGGAACATTGCCAAATCCACCATCTAGCTGTTAAATTTGCATTAGATGACCATGAAGTCGAAAGAAGCTTTCTTAACTGTCCAGTCCTTTTGTGTGCTAAAATCGGTGGTGAGAGAAATGCTGAAAAATATATACTTAGGTACCTGTTATCAGATAATACCTGCAGTTTGAATGTCTTCATTTATGAATTTCCCCTTTGTCATTGATTTTTCAACTGTAGCATTTTTGCCGGCTCTTGACTGTAATCTTTATGTGAGCCGCTGGTTAAATTTGAAAATTGTCTTTTGCGTTCTATGCCAGCAAAGTTTCTCATTTATTGTAGCTTACAATTCTTTTATCATCCTTAAAATTTTACTCTCTCGCTGAGTTAGCTAGATGGTTAGTTTGGGTAGGTGATGGTTTAGTTCACCCATGAGTAAGCCACACACATGAATTTTTACATGGTGATGGTAGGGAGTCCAGTTAACTGTAAAGTAAAAGGATATTCATTCCTATTAGCCATCTTATGTTGTGACGATTTTTTTTTCAGCATGTAGTTTTCAAAGGCTACATGTACTTACCCTTAACGCTTTCACTGCTGTGAACGTACCTGGTACGTTCGCAAGACAGGCTGCTGTGAACGTACCTTTTCCTCCTGCCTGCCATGCGCTTGGCACTTTTGCAGCATGTGAGAGGTAGGTTTCCATTGAGTGCGCCACAGCGAAAGGTTAAGCTGAAGCTGGGACTCTTCTAGTCTGTAATGAAATACTCTATCCTATAGTGTAACTCTTCCCCTTTTTTTACCAAGGGAAAATTTTATGTTTGTGGTATTAGTCTAGGTCATGGCCAGTGGCATAGCCAGGGTTTTGAAATGGGGGTTGAAATGGGTTTACTGAGATTTCGGAGCCCTTTTAGGTTGTATGGAAAACACACCAGGGCAAAGAGGGGTCCAGATGGTTAACCAGTCTCCAGTTTTTTTTTGAGCTTGAGATAGGATTCTTTGGCTGTCTTTCTGCTTATTGACCCCCCTCATATGCAGTGGCGTAGCTAGGAACTTCGTTCGGGAAGGGGGGGTCCCAAAACTTGGGTGGACATTTTTCAAAAACGGGGTACTAAGTAATGGGTTTTACTTTTCATTATCGAAAAAACTTCATCATTCTTCATGCACTCTTTCACTTTTTCCCTAAGATATCATTTGCATTGTCTTCCCTCTCTGCACTAACGACAACAGGAAACTTGCCAGGCCACGTTTCCAAACAGCTGTGCATTGTATGTCATCACTTTTCCGCAAAGCTGATCTGGAAAAAAAAGCAAGATTTGTTAAAGAAATATTTTGTAAATTCATGATTTTCCAATATTTTGTTTTCTTTTATGAAGGAAAATGATTGTATTTTTTATTTCAGGGGGTTCTGGACCCCCCTGGCTACTCCACGGCTCTTGTTTTCCATCTTTGCCTCCTCAAAAGTCTCTATTGCCATATATCCTTTGCCACTGATTTTCAGGTTTCCTCCTTTGTCCACAGGGAACAAAATGTCCACCTTGGTATCAGTAGCTCTTTATGAATATGCTGTTTTCTTATGGTGCTGAAAATATGTTCTCTTGTTGGTCTACTACCCTAATTAGGGCTGGTTGAAATACACGTGATGTTTGAGGATTTTGATAAAAACCATTGAAATATCCTTAAAAATCTAACCAAAGTCTTTTACTGGTTCATAATTTTTGTCAGGAATTTTTTATCTCAATTCTGTTTTTTCAGCATGCTATAAGTTCTTATTTCTTCTTAACTTTCTACGGTGTTGCTCAGATAACACCTTTGAAGATGAACATTTCTTCTGGGTTTTGTCCTCGACCAGAAGACGCTGGTTGGAATACCATGAGTGAAACTGTAGTTGCCTATTAAATTTTTAAGTTAGTGCTTATTTTACTTGTACACCCTGAAGTCATACCTGATTATTGCTTTCCTCAAAGTAGAGGTATTCGCCAACTAATTTTCTGCCCCATGGGCTAATATCCACGCAGCCTCTATATGGAAACACAAAGATGACCATTCCCATTGTATCCTCTTTTTGACAGTTTCACCTGTCTCTTTTGCCAAAAGTTTTCTTTTCTTATATCTATTTCCAACTTCCCTGTAAACAGCATGGAAAAGCCTTTACAACGGAGGAATTAACAAAGGACGGCACAAATATCCTTATCCTGGGTAGGGACCACCTCCCCAAGCAAGATTCGAACCGGCAACCCACGGTTTGGCAAGCTAAGACTTTACCCCACCGCCACCGAAGCTTTATATACTACTACTATATTGCTATTTTTTCATTAGGAGCTTCTTTTTCTGTGAGTTAATGTTACGTATCTGATGTTATACTTTTCAGCTCTTGATAATTACTTGGTCTCAGTCTGTTAGGAAAGTCTGCATGCCCTCCCTACAGCGTTCCTGGCAAATTCTCTGGAGTTATAGTTTCCCACTTTAGGTATCCTTGAAGCTGGTTATGCTAAACTTAAAAATATAGTCTGAAGATAATGATGCAATGCCATTGATGCTATGGGCCAGTTATTAAGGGGTCACCAACTCCGTGTAATTTCTGGAAAAATTCTTAAGGTGGTTCCCCTAAAGTTTATATATCATCAACTTAACAAAAGAAGATAACTTAAAAATAATTGATGAATGCCTTAAATTCACTTGTCTACGTATATCAGAACTCAGATGCATTATTGCTGGGATTCATTTCTCACTGGTTCCGCGAGCATACGCTCTATGAAACTTGAGAACCGTTCTTGGCCATAGAAACCCTCTTTCAAATCGCGCAACTAACTAGTTCTACCGTTGGCCGAGATGTAGCGCTGTTTTGTCCACGACAATTGAGTGATGAAATGGTCTCCATGCGTGTTGTTTGAAATGCACATTGGGTGGCAGAATAGTACCAAATCAAGTGAATTTGTTCTTTGTTGTGTGTAAGACGGTGTTTTCATGCGTTATATTCAAAGAGTATTTTTCGAAAATGGTGATTTATCTGTTTCGGGAGCCTCTGGGTGTTGATATGCTCCGCTTGTGATCCTCGATATTTCAGACGTAATCTCGTGCCTCGGAAAGCACGTGTACCTAAATAAAAACATCTATCCGCTGTCTGTGGCACAGAAAATTGAACTGTTTGTAGTGTATTGAAATGGTCAGTTAATCTTCCAGTGTAAACATGCCCCGCTTATTTGTTAAAAACCGTGCTTTGGGGTACGTGAGTAATCACGTTCCACTCTGTGTGCGGTATATTCGGCGAAGGAAACAAAATTTTGTCATAACTTGTGTGGGCAATGCATTTCACACATATAATTGTGGAAATCTTGCCCTTCTTAGTGTATCTGGGTGTCACCCTGCGGATATTCAAGTGTTATGTGGTGATGCATTCCTTGTGTACACAGCGTGTGGCAATGAGATATTTGCGTGGAAGAGAGGATTTGAACTGAAGCATGTTTATCGTGGACATTTGAGCCCTGTTCAGTTGATGCTTCCCTTCGGAGAGCATCTTATTTCAGTGGATGAAGACAGTAACTTAATAGTATGGATAATAAAGACCCAGGATATTTACTTAGAGCTAAATTTCCAGGAAAATCAGTTCAGCATTTCAGCAATGCTGCATCCTTCAACCTATACTAATAAGGTAATGTGCTTTGTCCCTTTCTTGACACCTTTTATTTGAAAGAACTGCCCTCATTTTGTCATGACGTTGCTGTAATGAATGTAGAGACCGATACAATATTTGTATGCATCGGGGAGTCGTGGCTAAAATATTCATGGAAAGAGGTTGAAAGTGAAAATTGCTTCATTTTTGAGAGAATTCCTGTTCATTTTGCTATTTTATGTAGTATTTAAGCTCGTAGTCCCAAGTACTACTTGGAGATATTGAAATGCTGGGATAATTGTGTGGAAATTCAGAGTGATTTATCATATCATAGTTTATTTATTACCCACAAACCTATCCAGCTGCCTTCGTATGCCCTGTAATATTTCAATGGTGTGGCTTGTTTACATTTTGTTGACCAACTAGGTACCTCTCTGGTAGTGTATTTCAATGCACTGTTGCTTCATCAATTACCTTAAATCTCACAAAAACCTCTTCATTACTCCAAATTAAGCTTTCTTATCGTTAACAATTCTGCCCTCAACAGGAATAAACATTTCTTATCTTTTACATCCTCAACATTTCTCCTCTTTCATCCTCTAATTTTTCTCTCCCAGCCAATTTCAAATGAATGAAATTATTATGGTATTATTACTAAGTGATTCTGCTGCATTTTTGTGCTATTTTTGCAATCTTCTAATTCGTTCATTTTCTGAAATCGGTATTCTACATGTAATTATATTCTGTGTGGCCATTTCCTTAAACTTTTTATTTCATGCAACCATATTAATTATAATTTTTATTCCTCAAATAGGTGTTGCTTGGTTCGGACAAAGGAGAACTTCAGTTATGGAATCTTCACACCTCCAAGTTGATCTATTCATTCAAGGGCTGGGGATCAAGTGTATTAGTGCTTGAGCAATCACCAGCTGTTGATGTTGTGGCCATTGGACTTGCATCTGGTCAAATCATTCTGCATAACCTTAGGTATGATGAGACTGTGGTAAATTTCTCCCAAGACTGGGGTCCTGTCACTTCCCTGTCATTTCGAACAGATGGTCCTCCTTTTATGATTTCTGGCTCCTCTGCTGGTCACATTGTGATTTGGGACTTGGAGAAGCGTCGAGTTGCCTCACAATTGCGGGAGGCCCATGCAGGAGCTGTCACTGGTTTGCAATGTTTGCCCAATGAACCAGTATTTGTTACTTCATCTCCTGACAATTCATTAAAGACCTGGATATTTGATCAGCCGAATGACTTAGCTAGGCAGTTGTGTGCGAAAGAAGGTCATCATCTTCCACCATCCATTGTCCGTTTCCATAAAGCTGATGGGAAGAATATGATCAGTTCTGGGGGGGATGCATCTCTGAGAGTTTTCTCTACTGTTACAGAAAGATTCAATAAAAGCATGGGAAGGGCAACATACAATAGGAAAGCTATGAAAAAAGGGACAGTGTCTGTGAAATCGGTAATGATGCCTCCAGTATCTATGTTTGCAGCAGAGAGTACCAGGGGAAAGCATTGGGATGATATTATATGTGGACATGTAGGTCTCAATATGGTTACTACATGGTCATTTGAAAAATTTTGTATGGGCTCTCATAAATTAGTACCCCATAGTACGACGGGCAAGGATAAGGGTATGGTTGTGTCGACATTGTGCCTTACACATTGTGGTAACTATGCAATCATTGGTTACAGTACTGGGCAAATTCACAGATTTAATATGCAATCAGGAAGCCACCGTGGAATGTATGGTAGTTTGACCGCTCATGACTCACCTGTACGAGGTGTTGCTGTTGACAACCTAAATAAGCTGGTTGTATCTGGGGATGCTATTGGAATTGTTAAGTTTTGGAATTTTAACCCGAAGTTATCCACTTCACCAGTGTATAAATTAACTCTCTCAGAAGGAATATCTTATTTCCGTTCCCATGATGAAGCATCATTATTGGCCGTCATAATGGAAGACTTTTCTCTTTGTGTAATTGACCAAGACACTAGAAGTGTTGTCCGTAAGTTAGATGGCCATCCCAATCGAATCACTGATGCTGCCTTCAGCCCTGATGCCCGGTGGTTGGTAACGGCTGGTATGGATTGCTTGATATGTGTTTGGGACATTCCGTCTGGTAAACCGGTAGAATTATTTCGCTTGGATCGAGCTTGCACTTCGTTATCATTTTCTCCTAATGGCCAGTACCTTGCTACCACTCATGTTGACCTCTTGGGGATTTATCTATGGTCTAACAGGGCTCTTTACACTCATGTAACCCTTCACCCATGTCCTACTCCATTAGAAGTTGCATCCACTTTGGAAGAACTGCCTTTAGTTGAACTTCCTGGAGCTGTTGGGGAGAGTGGCTTGCCTCATGGTGAAGATGAGCATGGCTCAGACTTTGATGATGAGGATGAAGAACCACAGTATGTTTCTCCAGAGCAATTAGCCTCAGATATGATTTCATTTTCATCCTTGTCAACCTCTAGGTGGCAGAATTTGCTAAATATTGACATCATCAGGAGGAAAAATAAGCCCAAGAAGCCCCCCGAAGCTCCAAAGTCGGCTCCGTTCTTTTTACCCACCATCCCATCATTGGACTTTCAATTTGACATCAAGCCTGATGAAAAAGATGATGCTGAATCATCGAAAAAGAATCATCTCTATAGTATGACTGCTTTTGGAAATTTATTGCTGAAAACAATTGACAACAATGATTTTTCAGCTGTTTTGGAAAAGCTTAAATCTCTAGGCCCAACTTCTATCGATTATGAAATAAGTTGTCTGTCTCCAGAAAATGGTGGTTCATTGGTTTTAATGCTTCAGTTCCTGAGGTTGATTGATCATGTGTTTCAGAGTAAGAAGGATTATGAGCTTGCTCAGGCATACTTGGGTTTGTTCCTGAAAGTGCATGGTAGAACTATTGCTGGCGATTCAAATTTGATTGAGCTGTCAAGGAAATTATCAGAAACACAAGAAGAGTGTTGGAATGCCCTGCAAGAAAAAATATTTTTCTGTCTTAGTGTGGTTCAGTCTTTGAAAACTCTTTGATTTTGCCAATCCATTATTGTGTTTCATATTGTGTCTTTTTTTGTTGACTGTTAGTAGGGTTGATCTGTACCCTGTCTTGGAATGTATATAAATATAGAATTTCCTGTTAGGATGTCCTATTGAGTATTTTTGAATATGAAATTTTTTCAGGTAGTCTCACTTTGAAGTTTTTGAATTTTTTTTATTGAAAGACATTTTAATCAAATTACTCAAAATACGTGGCTTTGAATGAGTTTCATTGTTGGCTGAAGTATTGTGATTCCTAGAATATTTTTCTTTACGGTGATCTTATTGCAAAAAAATCATTGATCTGTAACAAAAAAAGCATGTGGTTATTGTGGAAGTGGCATAGCTTTTGATTTTTTCAGAGTATCTAGATATGGGAATTTTTTGTAATAAAAAATTAATCATTAAATTATGCAATTATTCTTTTATTTCAATTTCGTTACTATTGAGTCTGCGGTGGTAACGTCGTCACAGGCTAGCTATGTAGTGGCTTTCAAAATGGCCAGTTCCATCCTCTGGTCAACTTTGTAACCCAAGGATTTTTATTTGGGGTCATCGGAAAGGGAAAAATCCCATGACTAGGAGCCTCTCAGTTCATTCTTTAAGCTCTTAATGCATAATAAACTTAGTTATGACAAATAGATGGAAGGATAATAAGTACTTTTTGAGTTACCGAGTTAGATGCAATGTACAAGCAATTCAAAGCTTGAACTCCAGGTTACCTGGTATTGAGACATTCCCAGTCCATGTAAATTAGTTTAGAGCTCATAAATACTCACCTGAATACTCACTCATAAATACATACCTGAGTATGAGCTCTGCTGATGGCTTATACATACTTTAATTTGCTAAAACAAATCTATACTTATGAGGCCAAGGGCCTTAAGGTTTAAACTCAGTCTTCGGGTTGCAATGAATCTTTGCTGGACTTTGGACTGGGTCAGACTCTCCATTGCTACTGATGTTTTTAGTGGAATTCTTTTTCGCTGAAATGCCAGCAAAATGGAGAGCCTGACTTGTGCGGAATCCCAAGAATGATGCATCTCAGTAGCTCACTAGGAAAACATCATATCCTTCTCGATAATTTGGGTATTGGATGACGTTGTTGTACATGTTTCAAATTGTGCACTTTTGTTTCTGTCATTTTCATGTTAATATAATTGCACTGCTCCTACAAGAATTATGACAGTGTGTTCCAGCAATCTCAAAAGAGGGGACAACTGGGAAATCTGAGAAAATTTATTTTTCCCTGAAAATCTCAAGTAAATATCTTGTTACATATAAATAATAGTTGTACATATCTAAATATCTAACAATGCATCCCAAGATTCTAGAAAGCGGATGTTGAAGGGTGAAATTGATGGCCAACGAAGAAAATTACAGGTGTGTATTTATTCAAAAATGAAAGGAGACAGGTACAAACAGTCGGCAATGGGGATTGGTCTGTTATTTGAAAACCATACAAGATATTCAGCCCTGAAGGTGGAAGGGAAGCCTCGAAGAATGATCTGCTTAGGTTGGGTGAAGTACATAGTGATATTACATACAGGCATCTTCTGGTTTGGGACGGACAGGGTTGGTCAGTAAGGCATAAAATGTCTTGAGCAATGAAAACATTTTTCATGAGCATGAAAATTTTTGTTTGTGAAATTCAATGGTGAACTTAACTGTTGTTCCTAATGAACTGTAATATCAATCATGGATACTTATGGTCAATATTTTTGCATTAAAATTTAACCCCTAAAATTTAAATTGAAATCTCCTAAAGTATAATTTCCTTCATCAAAGAAAACGAAAGGTATTGATTGCTATCCGTTTCCCTTCATTGGTGTATTCATAATATATAAATTATTTGGTTTTAGAAATCCCAGCTTAGAAGAATGTTAATCGTCATTTTTAACCCCATTTGAAAAAGGCCAGATTGGGGGCCGCTTGATGCCACTCCACCTGACATCTCAGGGGACCAGACGGTATAAGAGTTGTCAGGAGTTTTACATCGTCTGAGATTACCAACGAATGCATGAGTCGCAGAGCTTGGAGAAACATTTCTTAATAATTACCAATTAAAATTGCCTAAGGTCGGAAAGTTTTCTTTGTTTGATAGAGTATTAACAATCCTTATTTAAGCCAAGCACTACCTGATAGCTGGGTACTCTGCTACCTGCTAGCAGCCTGCATCGTAGCGGCACTCATAGCCTCGCACCAAGGTGGCCTCACACGGAGGCAGCCGGAAACATAATGACGTCACATGGACTTTTCCCAGCATTTATACTTAGCCGTCGTGTTTTCGCTTGCTTGAAAATTTTCACTTTTCATTTAATCGTGAAAAATAGATATCGTCATTTAAAAATCTAAAAGTGTGAAGTACGTACTTCAGGAGTAATAATCTTTCGATTTGGGCAATAAAAAAATAGGACCCCTGTGAAGACAGAAATATATTAGCATGAGTTAGGTTGTCAGAGTAATAATTTGTGGAAATGACAAGTACATGAAATAGAAAACATTGTTCTGTTATGGGAAAATTAATATTATGAAACAAATGAGACGCTCAGAATATTTGGCTGGAACAGCTGCAATGAAAATGTTTGATGAAATATGATTTGATGCTTTCCCGGCGAAATATGTGGGTAAACTGTTCTTGGGATTCCCACCGGGTTAATTCTTTCATAATGGCCAAAGTTTCAAGCTCCGTCTCAGCACTCATCATCGGGGCTGAATGTATGAATATGTTGGCCTTTATGAAAGAATTAACCCAGTGGGAATCCCGAGAGGAGTTTACCCAAAATGTTTTATGTCTGTTCTTTTGATTTAGATGTGTTTTATCCTCCTAAATATGACCAGTGTTTAAAAGATCTAGATCTGAAGCCCAAAGTTATACAATTTCATCAAGTATCTTGATATGGAATTCAAATTGACTCCTATGTTGAAAGATGTAGAATCCTTGTTTAACTATGTATTACCTAATCTGCTCTGTGGTATCATGGCTACCATGGCTGAAGGCAAGGAAGGGTCATAACAGTGGCGGCGCGTGCGTATACGCATGTTAGCAAGTGCACACCCAAAGATGAATGAATTATAAAAGAAAACTATTCCTTTGCAACGAGAAGGATGAAAATCCTGTCTGCATATGCAAGAAACATGAATCTCCGAACGCTACAGCTATCTCCTTTTCGAATTCACCGCTCTACAAGCGTGGCATCGCGCCGGGCACATTTTCGGTCTATGCGATCGCTTGAGGGTGCTCTGGCGGGACGAAGTATGCGGGGGGGTATGTACAGTTCAAATGGGTGATGGGAGCAGACTCAAAACGATGCGAGTGCGCACGCGCATATTTTTGGTGAGTGACTCGCAGGTAGTGTAGTGGTGTAGTCGCCACCTACACTACTTGCGCCCAGGATCCTAGTCCATCTACAGAGTCATCTGTATGGCCGTTTTCTACACTACTTCCTCATAGGGTGTAAGGAAAGGAGAATGAATTTTACCTACCGTCACTTGTAAAGGTGTGTTTAGAATAATTATTCTAATGCATGCTAATATTATTTCTGTTCATGCAATTTTAACGGTAGAATATACCAGTGATATGTTTTGCTTGATATGTATTCTATTATGACGAAATATGATGCTCATGGATTAGTATTAACATAATATAATTAAATAATCCTATATCTGTTCTAATGCACGCCCTAGATAAATTACCACCAGCCGCCACTGGGTCATAATAACCTTAATTCATTTGTTCTATTACTCGGTCATGAAAAATAATTACTATTGTAAATACATCTTTGATTGATTTATTTTCCACATGTCCTCTCAGTGGCTGGATAGGTATTTCTTTTTCACGTCTAATGTATGAATGTGTGAAATGCCTATCCAGCCACTGTGAGGACATGTGGAAAATAAATCAATCAAAGATGTAAGTACAATAGTAATTATTTTTCATGACAGAGTAAAGGAACAAATGAATTAAGGTTATTATGACCCTTCCTTGCCTTCAGCCATGGTAGCCGTGTATTTGTAGGCTTTATTATAAATCTATGTCAGCCTAAGTACATAATTCCCTACGGTGTTTCACTTTACCCCCTTATAGTAAAGGTAGCATAATATGGTTTAACAGGACAACTTAATGAGAAAGTAAAAAGGAGTAATTTTTATAAGCTTTCCAGTTTTTATTTCAAGCAACAAAGAAGCCAGCTGGCCCCTAAGATTGGAAACAAAAGACAGTAAAGCCAAAAGCATTTGCAGAAAAGAACTTTCTCTCAAATGAGAAAACATCAAGTCAAAATGAACTTCTGTTTGATAGGTAAGATTGTTCACACAATGAATTTCTTCACGAAGTAGAATCTTGTACCCCATCACTTCAGTCACTAAATCACACCAGCAAAAATACAACCACAATTCCATTTTTATCACAAGCAATGCTATGTGAAAACACCACAGTCATCTTCAAAGGAAGTTCTGAACAACTGCTGACTTAGCAATGACTCCAACACAGTTCACCAACACAAAAATACACTCCCTAACTCAGCATATGGTTTCTAGATTTTAGCCATTTTTTTGTTATAAAAAATCTTATCATCGAAGCGGTGGAAATTGGAGGTAGACTATAAATATATGTTTATATATTATTTATAATAGATTGCATTAGAAAAATAGGCATTTGGAAAGTGATTCAGATGAACACTTTTCAGATCTCATCTTCTTTCTTGCTCACCACACCTTTTCCACTGGGGTCATGAATTTGGAAATCACAGACAAGTGAGAAATGGTCAGAGGGGTAGCTGAGGGAAGGAACACGCCCTGGCCCAATGTCCTCCCCAGTTGGGAACTCCAAGAATGATTCAACAGCCAATGATTCGTGGGAGTGAAATATGTAGTCTATTGTGTGGCACACCTCTCCTTCACTTTCACGCACTTTCCATGTTGTGTAAGGAGGTTCTCGCAGTCCAGATTCAAGTGGAGTAAGCCTCCCTTCCTTATCATCAGGTACATCCTCTGCATTGCCATTGACCTTGAATTAGAAAAAGGAGAATTATATGTAAAGCAATTATGTAAAACGTTAACCATTTGCTGGCACATTATTCAATCCATACCATAATTTACATTATTTGTCACCCAGTTTCTGTGATTTACAAGCAGGAAATAAAGTAAATTCATGTGAATTCAAGTTCTACCATCAGTGCAGAAACCTTCACAAGAAAACAACCCATGACATCAATATAAGTACCAAGACTAGCTTGATTAAATGCCACAATATGCATTTTAATTGTACAATTGATTGCCAAATAATACGCCAGCAATTAAATCTGCAATGCCGACAAACCACAGTTATTCTTTCATATATAATTTACACTACAAAGCCACCACAGAATGAGACACATTTGACACTAACTTCAAAATAAATACTTAAGGGTCACTCATGATCAATGGTTGAAATGATTACATATTTACTGCATTCAGGACTTGTAAAGGACAAATCAAAACTAAAAACAATTCAGGAGGCTTGAGAGCACTACAAATTTAAAATATTAATCCTATGTTTAACATGAAAGGTATCTTTGCAGTTCAGTGACATTACAGGAATGGATTCAAGAATCTTAGAATACGGTATCAGACTGATATGCATTGATACGTAAATGGGTGGGTAAATCACAATGACTCCCATTCAGGTATGCACGCTGATATATATATATAACTACTGGAGGTCAATTATATAGCTTAGCCTTTAGTCTTCCATCCTTAATGCAGTGTGAAACAGCTGATTTTTAACAATTTTCTCCTGGGTCAGACCATGAATATGATTAAAGAATGCAGCATATATCAGAACTCACCATATTACTGGCAGTTGGAGTCACAGGGTACTGAGCATATGCACTTGCAAGGTTTAACCTCTTGTCACTTAAAACTGATGAATACACAGGTTCAATAGGCTCAGCGTTGAAGTCACCACACACAATGACCGGTGGTCGCTTTCCTATTTCAGCTTCAGTGGCAGCAGCATGCCTTGCAATGAAGTCCAAAAGATCCCTTCCCTGTTCATTCCTTAATGTTGACAGGAGGGCACCTTTTCGAGCCTTAAGGTGCGTAGTGCAGACTAAAATCTGTTGTCCTGTTTCTCTTATGGACAGCCGGGCAATAATTGCAACCTAGATGTAAAACATGATTGGTGAGGATTAATTACATCCACATATTATTTTACAAACTGCCTCAATAGGCATGTGATAGGGTGCCAGGACACTAATTTGCAATAGTATGATAGATGTGTCTAGATTACCAAATAGTAGTTTCAGGTAATTATGAGATAAATTATTTGAGAAAATATAGCTAAAACATTTCAAATGTTAATATCTGCCAATGAAAAGAAAAAAGACCGTTTAACTTATGTTGAATATCTTCAGTAAATGCATATTTAGCTTTGAAATTAGCTATAAATTCTCAGCCTGTAGGATTTGCAAGAATGAGTCATTACAGAACCAGCATTTACAGCTAGGTAGTTAACAAAGCACAAAATTTAAAAAGGAATGAGAAAGTAGAGATAACAACAATTATTAACACTTTTAGCTCGTGAGACATGAAATTGAGGCACTTATGTACAGAATTATACAAGGCTTCCTTGATTACCTGTACCCGTTAGATAAAAATTTTAATTGCCATACATGCACAGAAACTTCAAATGGTGGTTCAGTTAACATCCGCAGTCAAACTTTTAAGAAATTATTACATCCAAGTTACAACTCTTACCTGATTACTTTGAACTCTCCACACTTCTAATATTCTTGTATCCACAGACATCAACTGAAATTTTTCTGCCCGGAAGAATATTGCACAACCATCAGGACCATTGTTTCCAGGAACATAGAGGCATGGGGAATCAGGCTTGGGAAAGAATGTTCCCACATAACCTACTGATGATAGAGCTCGATACAAGAAACCAAAATGATCCACCTCCTGCAAGTAAAAGATATTATTGAAGCTTCACCCAAGAGGTTAATACAAACTAAAATAATTAGAATGGGTCTTATCAACGACCTTTCTGGTTCAGTTCCCAGCATTAGCTATCAGTTCTTAATCAAGTATGTATTTCATTTTTACTCAATCATTTACAAAACCTGCTAATGATTTCCATTCCTTTATTATGAGAACTACCTCAACCACATCGGAACACTCAAAAATGATTAGGTTCATATCATCAGTCAATTTTAAGAATGCATGTAATTTAAATTGTAAACTATTAAAATTATCTAAGTAGAATTTGCACAATGTACTTTTGGTAGGGATTCTTTTTGCTTCAGTCATAAGCTAGAGCACTGGAGGAACCAATAGCCAAAGAAGTAAATGAACCCATCCCTATCAAAAATGAAAAATATCATCACAGTGAGAAAAACATATGTCAATCCTGCAGTAGCAATACCCATGAACCCACACTACACAAGACCACTTGACTCCCAAAACTTCAAGCATTAAAAGAAATTATATTCTACATTTAAAAACCTGATAGTCATCCCCAGAATAATCCTTTCAAGTTTGAACAATTACTATTCCATTACGAAGATAAGTCTAACATAAGAAGAATAGTAATGTGACAAATTTACATCGAACTCTTCATAAATATTGTATATGTTTAGATCATTTACCTGAAGACAAATAATATCTGGATTGTACTCCAATATTTCCTCTAACATTTGGAACCTCCTGGTCTGCCATTCTAAAGCCTCCTCTGGGCAGCACATAAAGTTGTCATTCTCCTGACCCAAAGCTGGAAATAAAAATTACAGCTTACATTGAAAATGGAAACAGAGGCATTGATACCAAAGAAATCGTGCCTTGTAAATGGAAAGGGCCCGCATGCAAATTGACAATTTTCTACTAAACACTCCCTAAAGGGGAATACAAAATTTCGCCCAGTTTTAAGGTCAAATGGCAAGAATAAATTGCATACCTTGGGATAATACATTCCATTGGAGAACTCTCAAGTGGTTTGGGCTCGCTGTACTGCTGCATACTGTAAAATAAACATTAAAAATTCAGTATAGAGATGGTATGCGACCAAAATTAAAAAAGCCTCGAAGGGTATCTAAAAATTAGAGCAAATCAAGTACATGATATCTTTCTGGAAAAACTGGAAATATATACGATCTTAACACCAATGAGATGAAAAACAATGACCCGACTTCGATTAGATTTTCTAAAAAATGAGAGCAAAAACTTATTGGTTTTCCTTTAGGTGAGAATTGAAACCGTGACAGATATTGTGGAGTTTTATTGGGAAGGCCATTATACTTTAAGAAACTAAGGCTCACCCCTGGATAGCAGATTCCATCCCACTAGACGAACTCCGGAACTCAAAGTCCAATCTTCTCCATTCTCTTCACTTTCTTTGGACGGTGCAATGCATCTGAAGTTCCTCCTGATCAGTGCAGGAAGTCGAGAATGCTCCCATCTACAACGTTCCAACAATGCATCTCGTGTCATCTGAGTGGGTATCGACACGTCCGGGTCCTCAGCATCTTCATTTGGAACTTTGGGTGCTGATGTGAAACTGCCCATTCTGCAAAATCACACAAAGAAACTCATGAGTACCACAAATCAATGACTGCGTAAACACGTAACATCAACGGGTATCCGCGGAAGCAGCAGTCTTCAATTTATACGGCATAAGTTGCCTAAGTGAGACCATGAAATCAAACTTCCATTACTTTCCCTCAGTCAGTAGATTCACGTCTTGCTTACCTGTGCGTACCTCGGGGTAACGGCTGACACGTTATACTACTCATGTTGCTTATATATTTCCCGAAAAATGAAATCCAAACCCAGAATGGTAAATTGGGAATGATTTACCCATATCGTTCGCCACCGTAACCTCGAATATTGAACTTATCTCATAAATAATGAAACATTCCACTCTATGGATGTTCCCACGGGTAATTTATGCACGCAATTGTAGAATATCTGTTGTCATCCACGAATAAGTGAGGTACATACCCAAATTGCCGTACGTTGACGTATTACGCATTATTTGAATCACCTTCCTTTTAGACAAAGTGGATGGCATTTTACCATTTCATCTACTGCACCAAATTATCAAACATATTTGTGAAGTTATAGGTATCAATTATAGAAAGTATCATCAACTGGTGAAAGTTATTATCACAATAACACGTATAGAAGGAATTAATTAACAAAATCGGCCGTTTCGTCATTTCCTCACCCAGTCCCCCCAGTCCTACGCGCACTACGCGGCTTCGCACTCACTCAGCTCCTTTGTTTTTACTTACAGTTGACGATCGAAAACATTTCATTCTGCCTCTTCTCATTCAAAAGCTGCATGAGTTGGTTGGTGAGTAGAAAACTCATTTAGGGTATTATGAAAGCGTATTAACGCCAATATTGAGTTTTAAAAGTTTTTATTTCATTGATTAATCTCGTAATTTTTATTCTTTTTGGAAATCCGTGTCATGATTTGTGAAGATGTCGATTTGTGTTTCTTCGGGGAAGATTGCGTTTGTTATCTCATGGATTGCGGTTTGAAGAATGCGTGCGCTTAAATCGTTTATCAATTCCAATAACTGTGATCACGAATTTTCTCATTTCCATATTCTGTAAATAATTCATTTTTGTCATTTCATAGAGTAATTGCAGTTCACTTTAAGAGTAAGATGTACTTACAGGGTTGCATGCGACAAGGTTTCGGTGACCTCATATTTGAAGGAAATGTTTTCTCGTTTTTTTGAATTGGACGCAAGCACAGTACGTATAATAATCACCGTTGCGGACATAAGAAACATTTTGTCTTCTTACATGAAACTAAATAACGCTGCGACTAGTGCATGAAATTTAATAATCCGAGGTTGAGGAAGCTAAATGGCTGCCTAATTATTAATAATGCAGTTGTTTGATACATACTTAATAAGAAAATACTATTTACAAATTTTCGTCTGTTTTTTAGGATTATGAAGCAAGTCACTTCAAAAAAGGGATGGGATGCACGATTGATCTTCCCATAGAGGAAAGCTAACGAACGAAAGGTAAAATCAGAGTTTACAGAGATCTTTTAACATCTCGAAAGTAGATGATACTAGAAAATACAGATTAACTGGGGCGAGTGATTGCAGTCCACGCAGTAATTTCCTAGTGTATGATTAGAATTTTAAAGATATTTTATTCATTGCTCTCATTAACACCTGGGTAGATCCCGTGAAGGGTAGCAGAGAGTCAAAGCATAAAGCAGTCCGGTGGATTGATAGGGTGCATTGGGTAAGCGAGTGCATTTTTGGCACTTCACAAGTACTTTGCCCCTGGTCCCGCTCAATGAACATTCTAGAAAAAGCGCCCAATGATGGGTTGCTAATTTCATAGCATCGGACGGTACTTCGGTATCGATTAAATATCACCGAGCGTGTTTTTGTTAAACGAGAAACGAAGAAAATATTCATTACAATCCAGTGACGGATACAGATGGGGTGGGGGGCGTAGGGCGCCCCCCCCCTTGCGGATCCGCCCCTGTTGCCAAACATCGCAGAACCACAATTGTGACTTTTTATATCATAAGATGGCATTGTCTTTTATGTCGCCTTCCCACTGTCCCTATATTGGGATTTTTCTTCCTTATAGAAAAATCTCCCCGGGATGGTGGCAGAGAAATAGCATCGCTTGGTTTCGCTAGATTGGGCCTCCTTTGCTTCCATAGCACTGGAGTGTTTTATCCCTCTTCCCTCCCTTCCAACCCTTTCCTTTCCCTGGAGGCGCCGGCGGGCTCCGATCGCGACGGCGTCTCTATCCTTTTTCCTTCCTCTCCGCCCCCTCCCCGGGTGTCCTGGCGTATAAGCCTCGGGCTTGGTTCCGGGCCCCGGTGTGTTGTATCCCGAGAGAGGGTTCGCCCAGAACCCTCTAAGCCTTTGTCTTTTATGTGTGTAGAATCACTCTAATTAAATTTTCTCATACCCTACCTGTGATTTGATTATTTTATTACGATAAAAGTAAAGGCAATTCAAGATATCTTTTGCGCCCCCCCTTGAGTTCTTTCTGTATCCGCTACTGTTGCAATTCCATAATCAATATGGATTTTGATCAATTTTAATGTCTGCAGCGTCATTTTCAAAAGGAAAAATTTGGAACGAAATACACATAGGTACTACTCTGGAACTTAAAGAAAACTGGAGCGAAGTGATGCAATACTTAAGAGATTATGATGATCTATGTGGAAGAACTAGAACTGAAGCACTATATTTTTCAGCGAGAGAAAGATCACTCTCTTTGAATGGCTTAATGCGGCGATTTTATGGATAACCCACGACTCCAATCCCATATACAATCCCAAGACTCACCGCTGAAGAATGAACCTCCGCAAATGCAGCGGACCTTTCTTTTTCTCCACATCCATCTCCGCCTGCCACCTAGAAGCCGAGGTCTCCATGGCGATGCTCACGTGATACTCTCTTGGTGTCTTGATTGTTATCCTTCGCGTCCTTTTCAGCTTCGTGAAAAATGTATCTAAGCGTCACCAGTGGAGCGATTTTGTGAATAAAACTCGGCGGTGTGTTCCCTCGTGCGAAAGGGGCCCTGGAGGAGGCCTCTCCGAATGAAAAAACAGGATACCCTCACAGCGTCGGCAGCGGTCCCATGCTTCCTCCGCTCCCTGGAGGAACGGAGTCTCTTCTGACTCGCGGGATTATGTTAACTTGGGGTGGCGGGAGAGTTTTTCACGCACACCTGCACACCCACACAAGAAATTACGCCCACGCACAAGTTTTCCAGTCGTACACGGCTTTTTTTTTCGCCGTCCCTGAGATGGAGAGCGATTCCTTTTTTTTTAATCTTTCAATTTTGCCCGAATCAACTTAATCGTAGAATAGGTGCTGGGTAAATTGAAGACATTGTCGTTTGCGCCCCGGTACTGTATTGAAATGAGTTCCTTCCATGGAATCACTTGCTCGAGCACTTCTCTTCGTCGTACTGACGTGGTGAGTTTTCAGATATTAAACTAGGTGGAGAGGAATCCGCTACGAGGCGCATTCATGCGTGTTTGGGGTAACGCTTAATATACGTCGGCTAGGCGTGATTTTTTAGTCCCATTCTTCATTGCGTTGACAATGGTTTCCTAGAATAATGCACTGGATGCGCTTTCTTGAGCATTGGGAAAGGGAGAGAACAGTGGAATTTGCTCTTATGCTTGTCAATCTACGCCGCACTTTCGCATCCCCAAGATGGTTGCGGAAATTGACCTCGGCTTGAGACAGTTTTAGAGTGTTTTTTGTCCTTATATAATGCTAATGAAAACTTTTCTTCTCTTTGATCCGTCTAATGAGCGTCAGTCTTCATTTTTTTCTTATTTTGATGACAAATAGCGTGGAGTAACAAGGCAACAATACTCGCAGAAGTTTCGTAACTACGCCTTACGCCTGTCCTAATGGCGACAAGGTGATGAGGATCTTCGAAAAAAATCGGCGAATCGCCATAAAAAAAACTCTTGAGCTCCGGAGTAGACCTCTTGAAGTCAAGCGGCGAGTCTCGTGGATATAAACACCCTGCAGCAACCGTTTGAGAAATATTTTCCACAGCTCTGGCCCCGGTACGCAGTCTACCACCGCAGCCTGAACAACACAAACACAGCTTGTCGCCGCCTGGAAGTGCACTTCCCCATAAGGTCCGCGCAGGGGTCTCGAAACGGGAGAAAAGAGATGGACAGGTTTCGCTAATGATTTGTTGTGGGGGCGCCGCGAGACCCTCGCTCTTATATGTACACACTCTAAACTCAGCGAGCGCCGCCTACGAGAAGGTGGGGGTTCGGGGGAGAGCAGGGAATGTGAGGGTACAACCCCTTCCACTCGCCGACACCCCTACCAAGAGAGAAAGAGAGAGAGAGAGAGGTCGGTGGATATGCAAAGGGGTGGGGGAGAGGGAGAAAGAAAGGGTAAGGGTTACGTCCCTTTTGTGCCGAGTTGGAGAAGAAGGGTGGGGTCGGAAGTGAGGAATATTTTTTTCTTTACTTCGTGTGGTCTGGGTGAAGGGTTAGACTTGAGGGTGTTGGGGTTGAATGGGGACCGGGGCACGGAGAAAGGGGTAGAGAAAACCCCCACACAGGTCTCTTCAAGAGTGTGGGGGTTGGGAAAGTAAAGAAAGGCGGAGATTGGAGAGGGGGGAGAGATGGTAAAAGATGTGAGGGATCTGTGGTGGTTTTTCTTCTCCGCTCGGAAATCGTCCCCTCCCTCTCTTTAGTGGACTAAAAATAATATGAGGGACGAGCGGACCAAAAGAAAAAAAAATGATAATGTTGAAGGAGAGCAAGAGAGAAAACACGCAAACATTGGAAGTCTGTCGTGCGTCACGTGGGACTTCTCTTTCCGATCTGTTGAAAGACGCCCGAGACAAATTTCTTGAGCGAGGACATCCTTTACAAATTTATGATTTTTTTACGATACTTACAATTAGACAAGAGGTTCGAATTACTGAGTGAACTCGGATTAATTCAAATCGTTGGTCATGGTATTAAGTATAACGATATGATGAAACGTATTTACTTGAATAAATATCATGCTTATTATCTTCCGAAAGTAGTGGGAAGGAAAGGAACAGAAGAAAGAAGGGGGAATATATCTGTCAGGAAAAAATATATGCCAGTGCGATATTTGTGTATCATTTGATATGCTGTTCCTCGATATCTCTCCAGAAAAAGTTGACTTTATGCATGGTAAGAAAGCAGGGAAGCAGATTTGACGGGAGAAGTGAGTAAAAATATGAATTATAAAATAAAAAAAACTACGATAATGAAGAGCTGATCTGAGAAAAGTTTAAGTGGTTTAAAAGTTTATGATTGCAGTAAAAAATAATAATATTCTGTGTTGTGGGAATATATCCATTCACAAGCCTCAAATAGTTAGTTGAAATACTCAGTTGCAAACCGGAAACTATATTTTGAAGGTAACTATTATGATTTATTCTCAGGAGACTGAATCTTGCTTCCATTGACCAGGTAAACTTTCAAGCACGGGAATTCAGCGTCGCAATCAGATTTTTTCGATCGCTGAGGTTTTCCAATAATAGTTCTGCCAATCAATATTCAAATATATTCTATCTAAGTATACCTCCTAAGAGAGACGAACGAGCCTGAATTCACGTCACGAACCATGATCGATAATGTTTTTTTTATTACAAAATATTTCATCGCAGTCGTAGAACTTAGCTGGAAAAATATAGCAGCCAAATATTAAAACTAACTTCAGTGAAAATTGATGTTGTCGCCGTAATTTTTTCAAGTGCTGAGTGAAAATATAATATTATAATATATTTTCCGTTAACGCCTATATATTTGGTGAACCCTATAGCAGTTTAGTATCATGCAGGAAAGAGGTGACCTTGCAAACATTGAAGCTTTCCACAATTTTAAGCTCAATCTATTTGCATATTTTTTCATGATTAAGATGCTTGAGGGATTAACCTACAAGTAAATATGACGAAATAAAGTTGAAAACTAGATCATATTTGAAGTATGACGTTATTTCCACGCATTGCAGGTAATTTTTTAGTTCCTCCTCATGGATATTTTATGCGAGAAAAAAGATACCATTATGTATATTCTCTGTGTCGATTCCAATAGCCTTTAAACCTCATTCACGGTCGTTCTTTTCTCTGTTTAATTCTAAAGCGTCAGACGTGAAAGGTAGTAAATGGGAAACGGCAATTTAAAAAGTATTTTTCAGAGGTACTCGTTCAGCAACTGTTATAGAATTTCAGCGGCATACATAAACCAAGTGTGAAAGTTTCTGTACGTATAAGGTCGATCGTTGTTGAACCTAGCGAGAGCTGTCAAAAGTTTATTTTTAATGAAATAATATTTAATGCTAGTGTGCTAACTGGTGGTCAAGTTTCCAAAAGCGATCATAAATTATTTTAAAATCATTCAATATGTCCTGCATGCGCGATTAATAACGTTTGATTCTCTAACAACTTTAGAAAGTTAAGCAAATGTTTATTTTCACGTAAAATTAAAATGATGAATCATTGCTGAACCATGAAAGTTTACTAGAAAGAAATATGTGAATTATTTGTATTAGTATAAACTTTTTATAATAGGATTTTAGAGCATATGGACTTTTTCGGGACCTGCAGACAAAAAAATTGAGATTGTTGTAAGATAATGCATCCCTTATCAGAATGCTACCTGTGTACTCTTTTTACAGAACTCCCTCTGTTTCTTTTCCGTACATGAATAGTTTTTTTTAACTTGCCTGCGTGTTAAATCCTCACCGTCGTTATACAATGCGAGGAATTGACAAGGTGGAGTTTATGAGGTAATCCGATAGATTGCCGCTTAGCCCGGTTAGTGAACTCGGTTTGAGCTCTCGCGGGCCGGCACGTGTTCCCAACCGAGGACATTGAGGGGGTGGCGCTTCGCAGGTTCTAAAACGCCGGAGGTTATTAGTTCATCGCTCCACATTGATGAATAGGCGCTTTATAGCGGGTTCAAGGAGTATTGGTATGTTATCTTCGAGAAGATCCGCCTCCTGACACAAATATACCCAGTAATGGCTTCAATCAGACTGTAAAGTGCCTCGGAAAGAATGGTATTGTCTCCTCCCTCTCTCCTTGATTTGGTGGCTTCAAGTTGACGCGATGGTGTAGGTGGAAGAGCGATCTTCCAATCTTTAGTGCATCAGTATCGAGGAGGAATTCTGCGTTTACATCGCCGTCGTAGCTGAGATTAGCGAAGATTAGACATAACAAAAATTTCCAAATAATTGTTCAATGCCTTATTTTAAACAATACAGTAGGAATTTTAACAATTTTTTACCGCAAACCATATGAAATGTGAATAAACTAAAGAAGATATTATATCTGAGGACGAGTATTTGCAATTAATTTCCTCCATTGCGGTTCATTATTTTGTATTCATGAGCGTGATTGCGTACAAAGTTAAGTGATAATTCATTCCTACGAGAAAGCAATGTTCATCGTAGAAATCGATAGTAGACGAGTTTACCTTGTGAAAATTAATCGCAATAAGATGCAAACAACTGTACTAATTTTCCCCACTATTTTATTTACTCAACCGTTTTCAACGTGTAAACACGTCATTATCAAGAGCTGTCATCCCTTGTAACAGCTCTTGATAATGGCATGCAAACGTTGAAACCGGTTCATCTCATTAATCCGCCACGTAGTTGCCGTTCTCCGGGCAAAATTGCGGTCCTGTTTGCGATACGCTGGGAATGCACTGTTTGGCTTCTCTCCGGCGCTAGATGCTGTGGGAAGCCGCCTCGTGGAGGGGTTGGCAGGGCGGAAAAAAGATAAGGTTGGAGGAGTGCAGGGGAAGGAGGTTGGAGTGGAGCCGCGGGGCAACCGAGGGTGACAGATTTCGCAACAACCCTTCTTGCAAAATTGCGTGGGAGGGAGAAGAACAGTGCTCGCTCATCCCCTTGTGCATTTGTAAACAAATATGCATGTCTCACAACACCAGCAGCATAATGAAAGGCGAGGAAGGATTCGTGCACTTTGCTGCTCTTACAATTTTCGGATCCAAACTTGTAATGCACTGTTGAAATAAATACTTTTCCACGATTATTAAATTTATTATTTTATAATCGTGGAAAATTGCAACTATTTATTTCAATATGGAAAAATTCCACTTCATCACGCTTGAATCTTTGGATTTATACATAGTACAGTGCATTATGGGTTAATGCTGAAATATTTAATGGAAGCCAAGATTTGCGTAAAATCACATTTCCCACTTTCGCCTATTGATTCAGTTCGCTGGTCTGGGTAGAGCTCACATCGTAATAAGTCACAGCCACGTGGAATCACACATTCAGGTTAGGAGGCTAGATCCTTTCCCTGAACCCCCTCGCACTGGGGGCGTTCGAGGGCTCCACCCGGGATTTGAACCAAGGACCCTTCGGTCAGCATTTAAAGACACGCGATCTACTTAGGATACCCTTTTCCCCTTCCGGTAACCCTGGACTATTCGGTCAATAGCTCAGTATGGGGAGCATGGTAGCCTAGCTGGTAGGTTTTTGAGTTACTGATTCGAGGGATACGAGTTCAAATCCCGGGTAAAGCCTTCGGTTCTTCGTCAAATAGTGATGAGCACTAACTATGGGGTTTTATTCACCCTCATCAAACAAAACCAACATCAGGTTTTAATCTCTGAGGTAGTATTCCTTAGAACAGAACATTATCTCCTTAATACTCACTATTTAACCAGAAATCTTATTCGAAAAATCTTCCACAACTTTGAATAGTACTCTATCCGTACATCATCCAATATTTAGAAGGTTTGCTAAACTTAGGAAATTAAAGTAAAACTAATCGCCGTCTGTAATTGGATCACTAGGAGAATTTCATGCGTCGGAAGAGATCTTTACGAGACCTTGTGAATATGAGTTTTTCATAATATATAATTCGAAGTCATAAAGTTATCCTGTCACCAGAATATGTTGACGACTTATTAGAAGTATCAGTGCCAGCCTCGTCTAGATGGATGATTACGTCATGATGCACTTCCACACGTGCTGGAACGTTATCTGACGAGGTCGTGTGTACAGGCATTTATCAAAAAAATTGTCTCCCGAGCGAGGTGCAAATTAGCATACGCGGGCAATTCAAATAAAATTAAAATTTGCGTAGGCATTTTGTTTTCATCTGCGTCGCATTTTCGACGAGTTCGCGACGGCAAACCAAGCTCGTCTCGTTTTCGCTCCGCGCTCCCGGTCGCGACCTGAAACGGTGGATGTTTCTTTGCAATAATAATATAAAAAAAATAATTTTGGCGCAAAAGAAAGAAGCAACATGTGAAACCTTTGATCCTTGCGGATACGGTTCAAAAGTGTGAATAGAGTGGGGAAGGTACGAAGGAGGGGTAGGAGATGTAATTTACGCGATCGCTTATCCGCCAATTTTTGCATTTTTGGGGCTCCCCTCCCCTTCGTACCTCACACCTGCCGAAGAACTTCTCCATTCGCAGTCGAACAAAGGGTTTCGCAGTCACCGGAGAAAAAGACTTGTATTCACATATGCATGAGGCCTGACATACATAAAGTTTGCTCCTCGACATTCTCCGCAAAATGGAGATGAGCGAGTGCCAGCCAAAAGACAAAAAAATAAATAAGATTCCCTCATTCACGCGCACACACACAGACACACACACTCATATCCACTTTAACCCACAGGAAACACATGGGAGGAAAATAAGCACGTGCAGAAAAACCGTCGTACTTGAGAGAACAAAGAGTAGACGATCATAACAAAACTATGCGGGGATGTTCACACCCGCAGAATGGTAATGTCGGTACAGGACGGATCGTATACAAATGCTCTGTCGGGAAAATGAGACCAACTAAACTATGTGACAGTAATGACAACCATAACAAATCTATGCGGGGACGTTCACACCCGCAGAATGCTAATGTCGGTACAGCAGACCGTAAATAAAAGCTCTGTCGGGAAAATAAGGCCAACGTAAACGGTATTGCTTTTAAATGGATGAAAATGAACTGAAAGGAGTAAGGTCCTACAATAGAGGCGAATAGGCTCACTTCAATGTCCCTGCGAACAACAACGAAGGTTGGAATACAAACAAGCATTTTTACGTTACAAATATTGAAATGTAGGTTATATCTGGGAACAATTTGGAGAAGAAACATTTTAGGAAGGGTTTCATCAGGAGGAAGTACACTAAACCGTATGTCCCACGTACCTCTGAACCCTCTGAACCCCTTACAATGACTTTGACAAGTATTATTTTAATAAATGTAGTGGTTATATAACCAAAAGAGGATTTTCATACTTTTATTTGAAGAAAAGGTAAATAGTTTGCTTTTTGCTGCTTCCCATATAGAGCAATTTAATGTATCTTGCTGCCAATGCAGCGACAGATTTTTTTTACCGCGATGTCTCACTACTGTCACTTGACATACGGCCATCTGATGTTAGTCTAGTTTTAGGTTGACCTCATCCGTCCTCTACCGACATCTCCGGTCAATGCTCATACCTCACCTTTGCAAGTGATAGAAGCGTCTCTGCTGGTTGGCCGCGGAGGGCGCGGAGCCGCTGGTCTGGGTCTGGTTCGGAGTGGACCCGTTTGGATTGGCGGCCGGGTTGGAGGAGGGGGGAGGGGTTGTGTTAGTGCTGGTGCCCCTATGACCGTGCGTGATCAGTCGTTGCGGTGTGCCGTGACTCGAGACGCCGAAGGGGAACCCCGAGGCGCCGCAAGTCGGGCCTATCGCCGCCGGGTAGGCGCATCGCCTCATCTGGATTCGGGTGACCCCGACGCGGGACAATACTGCGGGTGACAGGTTCATGGTTTTCGGCTTGTTCACCCACTTCTTTCTTATTCTGGTGTGTCGGCGTTCAATGATGGTCTTTGCGTGATAGCCCTTACGTCAGCTTTCGGAAAGTTTTCTTTTGTTGTGTTCCAAAGCAAGAAAAATATTTAAAAATTTTAGTCAATCGTAATTAAAATTTAGTTGACGAACTATTTAGTTTTCAGCAAAATTCTTTTTTTAAACGTTTAATTTCTCGCTAAATTCTATTTTGAACTTAATGCTACTAATTTGAGAAAGTTATACTGCGAAGATGCTGCCGATATATGATAATATATTGGCAAGAAAACTAATGCTATAAGTGCTAAAGCAAGCTATAAATATAAGTTGCAGTGTTAACGAATGTATCCCCAACTCTCAAATAAGTTATAAGGATAACTTAGAGACCGATATGTTAATACCTTGGCTAGCTGAAGCTAAAAAGCTTATCTAATGAATTAAACTAACTAATCTAAGTATGTATAAATATATTTGCTAATATTCGAGTGAAGTAATGCTTTAATTTTTTAAGAAGTTATAAGTGAATGAAAAAATTTCAACTTTGAAAGTGCAAAACCAAAATAAATACGCAGGACGGATGATTCAAGAGTCACTTTCAGATAATCACTTCACTTAAGCTAAGTAGAAGAATATATCTTTGATTGCCGATATAGAAACAGGTTATTTAAACCGCTAACTCAAATATTTTATGAACCAATACAAAAATACTTTCCAGAGAAGTAATTTCTACTGTGACGATGAGTGATAAGCTCACTAAATATTAACTATTAAATTATTCAGCCCTTGAATAGAATGCCAGAATCCGCCCGCGTCAAGGGCTATTCTACCTAAATTTATGAATATGTTGCGGGACTTGAAAGTGCTCGTTAGGAAAGCACGGCGCTGTTGTGTTCTAAGAAAGGTATGCACGATTCTTGGGCTATCATGACCAGGATAAGGAGGGAATAAGTGGACACAAGTGTTTTAGCAGACATAGAAATCTGCCTGGGGAAGGAAAGGACTGGAGTTTCTTCTTGGGAAACTAGTCGGTTGCAAAGATCCTCGGAGAAATTGGATCCCATCCAGTCAATGGTTGGCGGGATAGCCGCCAGGCAGCACTGGTCCTGTGCACGGCAAAAGTCACACACGAGACAAAAACAATGAGTGTCTCGGCTGTATAGCATAGGTTGGGATGAGTTTTTTAGTTCAGCAAAATAGCATGCGGTTATGTATGGTTGAGTAAGCAAGAGGCGTGACTATAATTGGACTGCTTCAATTTTTTTCCCGAAAATATTCATTTTTGCGGTTGCTACTCGAGCGATTCCTTGAACCTCAAACATTGACTTCATATTTACACATGTCATTGAAAAGAGCTTGGCTGGATATTTCTTCGTATTCCTGTTAAGATCATTAGCGTAATATCTCCTACTTCCTTAGTACAAGCTCATTATTTTTCTTAAAATGATGAGCTTCGGCCAAGTGCGAGCATCTTTGAGAGGAAACAGTTGTTTATGTACCAATATCTTTTTGAGATCACCGATTCTTTTCCTTAGAATACAGGGAAAGTAACGACAGTTTGAACATGTACGGAATAATGTGCTATCAGAAAAAATACATCTCAAAGAATTAAGGCGTCGAATCTACTTTCGTAAAAAAAATTCCTTGATTTTTTGGATGCCATCATTTCTGGCTGAATAAGCTACCTTAATGATTAATTTCGCCTCAAAAATATTTCAATATTTAAGATATATATAGCTCTGGAATAAAAATTCCCCCGAAAATTTTTATCTTGTTCTGGTTATTACCAAGATTTTAATTCTTATTTAAGGAATATTTAAGGGAAACAAACAGAAACAAAAACCATCTTCTGCCAAGTAAAAATCATTCGTATTGAAATAGCTTTTCCATTCTTCGAAAATAAAGTAAAAGGTGGTCTCTATAAATTATAATCTTTTCTTTTTCTAGTTTTGGTGGAGCCGGTTCAAAAGGACCTTCATTGGAAACAAGGTGGTCGTGAGATACATCTTTCATTTGTCATCTCCTTCAACCTTCTGAGAGATTCGAAAGGGAAATCGAGCAAAAATAAATGCAAAACGCTCGAGATTCTATCGCTTCCTATGCTCTACTTTAGCGTGGGATACATATGTAAACTTCCTTCTGCCCTTGAAACTGAGATCTTTCCTCGCGCGTTGCGTCTCGCTCCTACACGAACCCATTCCTTTGTCCTCCCTTCCCCCCCCCCACTCGAGCGCTCCCCATCCCTCTCACTCCACATGTTCCTTTCGCTGCATCCCTCAAGAATTCTCCTCCTTGGAAAGTAGTCCTTGGAAAAGTCTAGTTCACGCGACCATCGCAACATGAACGTAACCAATACAACATGTGTTCCCTGTGCCCTTCCAGTTACCATTTCATCTAAAGTAATATCATATGTAATAACATTGTTTATATTATAAACGGAATAATGTGCTATCTTAGGGATGTATCTCAAATGGTTAAAGATTTCAAATCTACTTTCGTAAAAAAAATTCTTGATTTTAGGTACTCCTATAAATGGCCTGAATATTCAACCTCAGTGATAAATTTTGCATGAAAAATTTTACAATATCTGTAACATTTATATCTCTGGAATAAAAATTATCAGGAAATTTCATCTTGTTCTAATTCTCACTGTTTTTTGACGTGGCGTAAATAAAGCAAAATAATATTAATTTTATATTTATAATACATAAAGGCGGGCTTCAACCGTTTTCAAGTTTCAAATGCCATTCTTCAGTTTTTATCAAAAGAGAACATTTATTATCTTTAAAAAAGTTCTTGTTTTTCACATATAAGTGAGGCTTATTTGAAATTATTATTTACAATTATTTCTGCTCTAGCTATGACTAAATTAAAAAAAAAAAACGTGAAGCGTACAAATATCCACCGCATTTCTGTGATATGACTTAATTTTTAGGATAATTTCCAAGGAAAAAGGGTCTCCTATATTTCATTAATGGTCACAGCTCTTTTCATTTTATGCTTCCATTTCATCTACTGCTATGATTTACGGCGTCGATTCCCCAATATTTCTGCTCGCGACTCCAAAGCTTATCTTACCCACTTATCCATGTAAGTAACTAAGGTTTACCCCCTACTTGCTCTGCTGTCTGTAAAAAAGGAAGACATTCGAGTTTGAGGAGCTCTACCGTTGTTCACAACAAAACCATAAATTTTAGTTTTATACACAATTTGTTTTCGGATAACTGCTAATACTAATCTGGCTTTCTTACATCAAAATCGCAAGTAATTGGAACGAAAACTACGCGAATAACTTGTGCTCAAAGTTGGGCAAATTGATTTTACGCTAAAAAACGGGTAGTTAAAAAAAAAATTAAGTTCAGGAAATACCATAAATCCGAAGATTTAAAAAAAGTAAATAATCCAACGTAGAAATTAACATTCTTTGGTAAGGTTTTTGTCTCATTGAAATTGAATGCCTCGTTTAGACGACAGAGTTCCTCAAACTCGGGTGTCTTGTCTTCTTTTTTTTTACAAACAGTAGTAGATTAGATCAACGGTTTGAGCCCCATATGGTACGAACAATGGCAAAGTTTGATTTCGTCGATTCCATGTGATTTGAACGTTGCCTAATTTCCTGCTCGTATACACTCACATTCCTCTCCCGTCTCTTCTTCTATTTCTTTTTCGCAGAGAAGCAGTCCAAGGTAACGCCACTTTCGATGCGTTCGAGATGAAAAGATGTTAACAGGGAACATGGAATACCAACTCCGTTTCGATGCAACCCCAGACATAGATTAATGGAAATGACTGGAAAAGGGGAACAGTTTTGAGTTTCCATGTCTTATGTGCATTTTTACTTTTCTTTGGCATTTTTTTTGTTTGTTTTCACAATGATCCCGGAAACGATAAATCACCACATCTTGAGGCCGGGGTGTGACTGCCTGAAGCCAAGTTTTGGCGTCGAGGTCGCTGTTTGAATGTGCAGCCATCAAAGCAGGAATGTCTCCTCCAAAAATATTATTTTTTTTTTCCACAAAAAAGTATATGGTACACATAAAACAGGTTTCGGGTTCATGCAATTTTATGAACAAATGAGATGAAAAGCTCAGCTTGCATGCAATTAATACAACATGATCATGCATTTTGGAAGCAGGGTTCACTCATATTCACTCTCATTCACACTCAGGTTATTATTTGTAGCAAAAGGACAGTATTTTGCCATTAAATTCAGCCGCGTGAAAAAAATACGCCAACGATTTCCAATTAGTCTTGAAAAAGTTTTCTGAAATTCATATTCGACCTTAAATATGTACCTATCTCTAGCTTTTTGGGCCAAGTGTTTCCTAGTCCTATTAGCCTGTTTACTAGTGTGCTACTCCTAATAAAACACTTTTTTGTAAATAAGCGTAATGTTCGTGGAAACATGAAATACTTGATGGTTCTTTTTCTTGTTCTTGCCTCATCTTGTTTCATAAAAGTAATCAGTTTTATTTTTTCCTTTTGCACTAGTTTTCTCCCAGTTTTTCTCGTTTCCAAAATCCAAGACCTTATAATTGGCACTGTTTGGCTAATTATGGCCAAATATTAGGCGTAGTTTTCTGGCATTCATGATGAAGATTGGATGTATTGATAGAGAAGCTATACATAAATATTATTTCAAAAACGTTCATTACCGAAATAAGTAGAAACAGTAAATATTTTCGTACAAACAAAAGAAATTTCATAATTTTAATTTCATAAAAAAATTTCATTTCATAAATTCATTTCATAAAAAGGAAATTAATTATCAAGCAGAAGTGTTCGGGAGAATATATTAGCAAAAAACTGTTGTAACACTTGCGCTAATTAATAATTATCTTCTTATTATTTTATTTCACACGGATCTGTAAAATTAAGAGAAGGAACAGCTAATTAGGAAAGTTTGATATTGTAAAAATTCAGCCTGCAAAAACCTGGTGAAAAAAAAATACGATTATGTCATCTATATCATTAACGAGATCATTTGAGCCATTGTCAGTTTATATTCGAAGATTACATAATTAAATGAATTATTGTTCGATCGATCCATTAATGCACTATATTGCGCACAAGATGAGCGCAATGTTTTCCCATCGAATCAAGTGAAAAGTTTTGTTGTCATCTCGAGGAAAATGTTGGAATGGACTAAGGAAATATGCCTGAAACACCCACCTTGATTATTAAAAAGATAACTCCTTGCTCGCGGTTGATGTAAACTATTTGAATACTGGTACTAATCCTCTTGTGTTTTGATTATTTAATTTTTTTACGGTTAATCTTGTTCCTTTAATAAATCATTCCAAATTTTTGTGAGAATAATTGCGCCATTCTTAAGACAGTTTGAATTTCATATGAATGAGTCTCTGTGAGCCACCCATTTACGCAAAAACCTTTCGGTGCTTAACTTAGCTCGCTATCAATTTCGCATTCACGAATTTTGGTGTTATATATCTGGGGTGGTATAAAATAGGTCTATTTAATAAAATATGAGGGCCTATTTTTGGCAATTCAATCGTTTGTAAATGCTTTCATCAAGTGGGAAGAGGATTTCGTAATCGAGGCGGAAGAAAACAGAACTAAAGTTTTGATAACACTTCCTCCTCTATAGCCTTCCTTCATTGGTCGCGTTTTCGCATTTTGTTTTTTACACCTTGCTTTACATTTTTCTTCCAGTATCACAAGCTTCTGAGAATTCAATGTGAGGATATCCCCCCAGTGGAGAACCTTGGCGTTTGGCGTAAAAAAAAAGGCGGAAGGACTCACATTCCTTGTCGTTCATCTAGTTACCGCGAACGCTGCCGGAAAAACCATGAGTCGGGAAAACCCATGTCCTGAAGGTAGGTAGGATGAATCCACAATTTTTTTACTCTGATAGTACCAAATTCAGCGGGAAACTTCTTCTGAATGTTTTCAGGAAGTTGTGGTTGCTGTTGAAAATCTATACACAAGGAGAGTGAAGTTTGGCATTTACACGATGATAGTTCCTTGAGATAGAACAATTTCGTATCTATCTCGTCTTTTCAGTTCCGGATACTATCTCAGCTGGTATTTAATGTATCGTAGGATTAGATTCGGGCAATACAAATTCGTGATTTGACGCACTGTTATCTTTCCGTTTAAGTCTTAAAATTGAAATGCAATTTTTAACGTTTCAGTGTATTGTTAAGCCTTAATCCGAGACATTTACTATATTTATAGGTAGTTACCGTATTTACCATTGATAAACATTGAGAAAATTCCTAATGAAGTTCTAAAAATAAACCGAAGCGTCGGAAAAAATAGTATTTCAATTATGAGACCTAAACTCCATGATTCAAATTTAATGTTAAACATAGAGGTCAGGAAAAAGAAAAACACCCATTTTGTGTTATCTTTCCTCAATTTATATTCTATTCACTCATTGGCCGCGTTATTTTCAATTTTCATGTCATCCAATTTATGAGAGGGGAACATCGTAGGTATACTAGCGGATAGAGCGCGAGGCTGCTGACTGAAATGCACAGCAATCGCGATCATAGATGAGTTCTTTGATTAATATGTGGCTAATAGTGGATTTGTGCTCGAGTTTAAACATGGCATGATCTCATAAGCCCGGGGCGGATTCAGTATCAATTTTGGGGGTTAAGAGTTATGACCTAGATTCGGGGAGTATGAAATACCCCCGAGGGGAGAGAGGGGCGGTTTTACACTATGGAGTGCTATGCTCTACGATAAATAAAACTCAAACCTTTCTCACGTTTTGGACTTGTAGCCATGCGTTTGCATACTCACTCTCTTTACTCCTTCACTAGGATTAAAAATATTAAACTAATAAAAAGAAATTTTTTGATAAAATTGGGGGGTCATGGCCCCTGTAACTGCCCCCCGAAAATCATCCCCTGTCTATCGCTATCGACCAATAAGCGTTATTTTGGAAAATTTCCTTATCGAAGTGCTGATGTGTTATGGTTTAGCCACGCCTCTGCTACTTCATTCCTTCTATTTTCTCTGCATTAGGCTTTAAAATGCAGCTGTGCGATATCTACCGATATTGTTACGATAGCGAATGCGCTCCTTATCTCGAGACAAAACCAATACAATGCGGCAACAGCGCTCGCTCCACCCCTTTCAAACCCTTGTCAACATCACTTTCCCGTCCCGTGCAAGTGGATGTCCTCATTCCGAAATTGGGACCACAGTCCCCTGAAATGGGCCGCATTACGTCATCATACAGACAACTTGGGTCGTCTCTTTGTGGAAGTCGATAGCGAGCAGCTGAAATAAAATAGACAGTGTACTCTTTCTCAATGATTTTCTTATCCAACCGGTTTTGAGCACTTCTGATATATTTAAAAAAAATTTATTATTTACAACGCCCCAAAGTAGTTAAGGCCTTTAAAGTGATGATCTAATGAACAACTAAGGAAGATCTCAAACACCTAGGCCCTGAAAAAGGACAACCTACCAGAGCCGGACTCGAACCCACGACCTTCGGTTTGGCAGGCCGAGATCGGAAAATTTTCAATGAACTCAGTATGCCACAGAGGTTCAACGAAAGTAGCTCGGTAGTAAAATAATGGATGAAAAGTACAAAGTCTATTTTTGAAGGCGCATAAAGTCGTGAAGTGGAAGAGTTGAGATGGAAATTTCATGGCATCCAATGCATTCGTCGCAATAATGAAGATAGCGTGCGGGAGAAGCACAACGCACCCAATGCTTCAACAGGACCCGTTCTATTTGTGGTGCAAATTGCACTCCTGGTGCGGCGCATTTACTCCCATGTGACGGAACAATAACAAAAATAGCAAATATTTACACGCGGGAAACCTTTTTGGCAATCATCCCATTTTGGCGCGGAAGACGAAAGCAATTGGTGGACCGCTCCCAACTGGACGATATTCTAATATTCCTGTCTCCGAAACTTCCTCTGCTCGATATTTTGTGCAGTATATAAAGAATACAACAAAAATGCTGTGTTGTATCGGAAATCATGGAAAACTCACATTTGATGCAGTGCAGAGAAGGAATTTTCACTAGAATTGAAACAAACACCGCTTTAGCGATCTTTTTTGCTCCTTTCCAAAACCATATTCTATGTTATATTCTTTTGCCCTTATTTTATCTTACAAGATACTTTCAATAAAAATCAATACCGAAAAAAATTGCGTTATTTTTCTCCCAATTTTCACTATGAGCAAGAAAAATTTCGATTTCCGGTCAATATTTTCTTGGAAAAAATTCCGTTAATGTTTACACCGTTATGGCAATCGCTACTAACCACAACTATTCAAGTCTAATCGCTATTCATGCTTTGAACGGAAAGAAGACGAAAAAGTACATCAATTATGTATTTTATAGATGAAAATGACTCACACGTGAGAAATATGATATTCATAAGTCCAGAACGTTAAACAAACGCCGTTGTGGTCGTAATAGAAGCGAAGGAGTCCTTTGGAACGGGATGTAAAGATCGGGCAAGCTTCCGTCATTATTGCCCGCTCACTTATCTCTTGACAGATGTATGGAGCACGATGGTCAAGTTTAGATTGTGGGGTGAGTAAAACGGACTTCGGAATATAAGTAAGGACTAGCAATTGTAATAAAACAAGTCTCATTCTACTTGCTGCCAACTGTCTCCGTGAGTAAAAAGTAATTTTTCATCTTATTCTAAATCGCTGAGAGGGTCTCTTAAAGAAATGGCTCGCATTTTAGAATAAAATCTATGCATCGAGTACCAATTAATATGTGCCCTTCATAGCCAGAAAAAAATGATTTGCCCATCAATTCATTCTGATCGGGAGCATGCGTCGATCGATGCAATGATACATAATTAACGACCATCGATGAATGTGGAAGTGATAAAACGTTTTTCTGCATTGACATGTATTATATTTGCCTAATGATAATAACTGCTTTATCAACAAGAATTATGGCTTTCGAATTGCGACGAAGGTAATAAATATTTAAAGCTAGTGCCTTCAAGATTTGCATCTGCATTCCTCTCTGTTTATAACGGATTTCATATTATTCGAAACGTTTTGAAACCTTGGAAATTCCATCGAATGTGAACGACTCGGAAAATGAAAATATAACACCAAATTCATCAACATTCAATAAATGGCATGAGGAAATATCAATTAATTCCGTGGATACGGTCACACTGTCGCTGAGACGAAACCTTAATCGTAATTACGGAAGAATTTGATCCAATAGTGATGAGCAAAGTGCAAAGAATTATTGTTACGTTCCCTACTACTCGATTGCATAGTTTAATTTTTTGATCGTGCCTGAGCAGGATGAGGAAGTGTCAGTTCCAGTCTTTGAACCTCTCACAAAGCCAAGGACTGAGAATCCTATCACGTTTCCCCGTACTTACTGCCCTCAGCGTGACCCCATTGGCTCCGGATAACCCTTATTTTTAGCGTTCCCGCTGATAACTCGTAACTTCCTCAAATATTTTCCCGAAGTTATTTTAGGGAAATTTCGGTTGATTTTTCCCGGAGTGTGAATAAGTGAATTTAGCGACGGAGATGGCAGGACCTTTTTGAGAGGAATTTCTCACGAGTGAAACAGAAGTCGTCTGGGTATGATCGGTTCACCAGATCAAAGCGGTAATTTTTTAGCTTGAAAGAATATAATTTATGATAATTGTGGGAACTCAAAACCTTACTAGTTTTCACTTCTTGTCCTATGTACCTCTATGTATAGACTGTTGTAACATCACTAATCTTTGTTTCCTCCTCTTCGTATTTTTACGCAAGAAAGGAATCATCGTATTAAAGTGTCCACCTTACTTAGAGCATCATTTTCTCTCTAAATGCAACGTTAATACCAGTTTATTATTTTATTCATATCTTACAAGGACGAACTTAATATTGTTGCCCATGACCTCACGCAGCAAATCATATAGTATGATCTAGCTGCATTAAGGAAACCTAAAATTGTAACGTGTATTGTGACTGATTACAGCATTATTATTTCTTTGCTGTAGAAAAATATTATTTACTCAGCCGAGGAACGGTATTCTCAACAGTCTAAATTTTCAGTTCATGTTACAAGGTCCATGGCGTTGAGTAATTATGCAATATGAATACGCTTACAGTCTAAAGAATGGACCTTTGCTAGGCGAAGTTCAATGAAAACAGTGGCGGAGCAGTTTCTATTTTGAAAACGGGCCACGGTCAGTTTATCTACGATTGTATCAGTGTTACTAATTTTTGGGGTGTGGTGTGAAATATGTCCACAGCTAGGTCAAACTTCGTCTCCCCGTCTCCGAGAATGTGAGAGGATTTCTGTAAAGAGAGGCTCCTTGGCCCAAATTCATCCAGACGGACCGCACGAGTTGCCTAAAAAAGCATCAAGACTTCTATTTTATGCTTGCCCGAGTCTGGAAATGGGTACCTATCGCTTAAGGCCGAGTTCGCTTCTGAATTACGATAAAAAGGCCAAAAAGTACTGAAGAATGTATTACATCGCCCATTGAAGGTGAAAAAGCCCCTCTCAATCGATATTTCTAACAAGTTTTACTAAACAATTCCCGACAATCTTGTAAGATTTTGGCTTGAAAGGTATGTCGCTGGATACCACATCTTTTGCCACGGATCATGCGTTGTCCTTTTCGCCTTCGCCGAAATATACTGCCTATGTTGTTGTCTTTGGCGCTATCGGTTAATACCTACAATACACTGATATCTCTGAGTATTTATGAAAGAATGGTTGATAAAACGGTGAATAATTTCTTGAGAAGTTTCTACAGTTGAATGTAGTACAGTGACCAAAGAACTGACAATGAATCATTTTAACAAAATTTTGATCTGGTTGCCATGGAATGCGTTACAATAAAACATGGATCAGGAAACTAAACGTGTTTATGGTTCAAGTCTATTGGATTTTTTTGGCAATTTTACTTTATTTTGATGGTGTAATATCGTTTTGCATAGCATATTTTGGTGATGTATCCATTTTTTAAGAACTATTTGGCTAACTACGAGTGCTGTTCGGAAAATAACCTCCGTTTACTCAATACGTGAAAAGTGGAGGGGGTAGAGTCGCCAAAGTCGGCACGCACGGAACGTCAGTCGGCGTTCAGTCGTGGTAGAGTGAGGGTCGTCTGAGCTCTAGTTGTTTTTTGGTAGCTTGTTTAAATGTGTGCTGCAATTGAAAATCCCGCATATTCGGTAGTAGCAATTCATTGGGAACTTTGTGCTTTTTATGACCCAAAGATTATGGGTGAAGGAGTAATCATGGAATGGGCTTATGCATATGAAGAAATAGCTTAGCTCCCAGCGATTTGAGGATGATGAAGAGCATCAAATATGCGGTCACCAAATGGCTAGAGGGACAGGCGGGAAATTTTTATTGCAGGAGGAATTTCAAAGTATGTTTATAAGTATGATAAGTGCCTAAATGTTCATAGAAATTATGTTGATAAGTTACTGTCCGAATAGCTCTCGTATTTTATACGTTCTTCACTCTTAAAGCCTGGCTATACCTTTTAACATCTACAAGTTAATATCTTATTGCAGGAATGACTTTAGCGGACCGGAAAGGAGCATTTACGAAAGAATGACCCAAATTAAAGCAGGTTCTATTTTCCGTTCATGCGTTCGCACCAGTTGGGTAATTACACAGTGCATTTCCGTGGTCATTCACGCGTTCATACATTTAGACATTAACTTGTACGTGTTAATGTATCGTGTAAACAGGCCTTTAAAATGTTAGAAACGTCACATTCCTATTGAAAACACGAAATGATTTTTTTAAGGCTGTATGAACTCTCCTGTGCGTTTTCGTAATAATATTAATCGCTGTCTTTTCCCTGCCACATAATCAGCTCTGTAGCACTAACATATGGGCAATCACTGGCTCCACAAATCCACCCGTGCAGCTTTTGACCAGTCCAAATGTCCTCCTCACAGCCGATCGGGTTCACCTCGCGACTACACGTAGTGTCGATCCTTTCGGTAATAATCCTTGTCTTTTAGAAGTGGTATCCTTGAAAGAGATTAATGCCCAAATGCAGTAAAACCATGAAAAACTACGGTCATCATTTGGGCTTTATAACGTCTTATTTTATCGCATAGCTTTTTTTTATCGCTCGAGTGTTGATGTTTGCTCGTGAGATGCTGGGATTTAATGATTTAATGTTTTTTATTGCCGCCAATAAAAAAAACCCGTCGGTAGGATTGGTCAGACGGGTGTTGTACTGCTCGGCAGTCCAAAGGTAGCAAGAAAGAGAATCATGTAGAACACAAAGCCCTCTCCTAAGCAGAAATGTTGCGCAAAACAAAAATGAAATATGCCAATTTCCCTCCTATGCCTCCCTCATGATTTTCCTCTGATAGTTTCATAAGCCTCGTCACACGTTTTTATGGTCTCTCTCTCTCTTTCTATTAACAAATGATAACTCCAAATAAATATGCCTCGGGTATCACGTTATGTATCGCACTAGAAGCCTTCGATCAACGTTAAGTTTTTAAAAGCAACTCCTATTTGGAAGGTAGTTACTCCTCAGGGTTCGATGTGCAATTGAAAAAAATAATGGTGCTGTTGACGAGGAAAGGAATATTTTATTCCGTTAATCCTTGAGAAAAAAATTACATCGCTCAGCTAGAATAATTGTGGTACATATTCATTCTCCGCACGATTGGAAGAACTAGGTTAGATGGACAAAGGCAAAAAGATAAGTATCACACGAACTAGGATACTATTGTTTGAACTATATGGAACACACCCGCTATGCCACTAGATGGCGACTGTTGACGTAGGCATTCCGGAATTCTTTGCATACGGTGACGTAGTTGGTCAAGTAAGCGACGCGCGAACGTTGACCTGTCATTTTCTCCTTCGTCATCCAATATTTGAATTTGTGCTTTGGACGGATTTACGAGTGATCTCCATAGTGAAGTTCATGTAAATACTGTGTCGTTACCTTGAATTTATTTTGGAGACAAATGTATTATTCTTAGGGGCTGAAAAAATTACATTTTACTTTGTATTTACGTAAATATTAATTAATTATACAGAAAATATTGAGCTAAAACTTTTTCGCGCATTTAATTACGGAGAGAGAACGTTTGATACAGCGTTATCGTGTACAGTAAGTCGATTGTAGTTCAATATCCCAGCTAGATATATATTACAAAGTATATTTTCCTAAATAGCCCGTTAGTTTCATTTTTCGTCTTAAAAAATACAGAATGGGGTCCTGCTCGTGCCATTCGAACAGGTACAAAATTTCGAATTCATTTGTTCGAGAAAAAATTTTACCATTAAAACGGCCTCGAACATAGATGAAATCTGGGATATTAATCACTACCTAGGTTTCACCATAGTTGTTTCTTTTTGTTTGTGCTCAGCTTGTGAAAAAATTGCCTACGTTATCAATTACGATCGATTTGAAATCATTACGGGAGCGATCATAATGCATAGGATAAAATCAAAAGATATTCCCCATGGGGAAAAGAAAAATCGTCCAGATAAGTGATTGCACTATGAGAATCAGAAGTGGATTCCGGACATCAGATAGTATTGCATCACTCACTTGCTTGAAACAAAAACATTCAAACATGGTGCTTAACTTTGTAAAAACGCCGACATTGATGAACTATTGCGTATGAATCCTATTCGTTTTCCGCTATCCGCGGTCGAGAACTGCTTTATATAGTCGCGGAAATCTCAGTAATCTTTCTCTGATTCGGATAAACTCGCACTATTTTTAATAGTCCTTTGCGGTTAAGATTTCGTCCTATGGAACAGTCCCTTTTTCGGTATTTCCGTATAATTGTTGGCTCATAAATATGCACCAGACTTCCGATATCACTCTGACTCTGTATTATAATCAAGGGGTACGTCCTATGCCCACTATTACTATATACAATAAACTAGCTCACTTAACATGTCCCAAGATTTTCAACGTCACGCCATTACTTTCTTGAGGGAAGAAGTTTTTTCGATTACATTATTACTTTACTTTTAATTTCAAATATTAAATTGCGTAATTGTAGGAACGTCTACTTTCATCAAAAGAATCCCATCACATAATTTCTCGAGAAATAGGATTTTGTTTTTCCCTGAATAGCCGTTCACGAAATCACCTTATCATGCAAATTTGTCATTGTGGTTCTCTTTAAGTATACTTTTTGATAGAAAACTTAGAAACGCGATGATCTTTCCTCAAGAGAAAGGGATAAAAGTTAACGTAATGAATATATCCAATACCATCGATCTCTCCATTGTTGGATTCACGTAAACTGTTTTAATGGATTGTATGAACCTTCACAATGTTTTTGTCAACTTCGTTTTCCACTCCAGAGATTCCTCACTGTTCGATTGGAAACAGCATAGCTGCCTGTTCTCGTGTAAGCCGATGTAGGCGATATCAAGTTCACAGGGCGCGGATAAACGCTCGACCGTGAGTGACGGGACACGATAGTGAGGGGCACTTATTATTATCCATTCGGAGCGATTTGACATTTAAGAAGAAGCAGGATCAAAAGCGTCTTTTCAGATTGTCGGCATCAAGTTCCGCGATCGCCGAGGCTGTCGCAACGGCATAATGAACAGTCGTCTGGCAAACGCTGCGGGTTGTCTTCGGGTCACGTTTAAATATGCGTGAGGAAAAACTCAATGGAATCACGACGGACTATAAAAATCCTCGGCGGCCAACATACCTTATTGTTACGAACGCCAGACCGATAGCATGGGTAGGTATGTTCATACTCAGGAAGAGAACCCAGGAGATAAAAATGTTGGATGATCTTACTTCCGCGTGTCGGAGGTGGAAGCCCTCGAGGCGACGACGTCCAGTAGCATCCTTCTTGCTAGCTCAATCCTTTTTGTACTCGTCCTTGATCGTTTTTATAGCCTCCGCTCCTCACAGTTCGGAACTTGCGACTCCTCTCGCGAGCTTGCAGTGACACTGTGGCCTTCTCGGGCGCGAAACTTCCCACTTCGGGAACTCCCAAGCCTTCCTCGAGGAATTTACCGACTTCGATTTCCCCCCGGGTTGTGGCGGTGGGGTCTCCCGGTCGGACGCGGGTAAAAAAATGACTCTTCCCTTCCGTGTTCTGAATGCGGGTGAGGAACTTCCCCTCTCGGTCATCTGATTCAACCTAGCTAGCGTGTCTTACTCTCCTCTCTCTCTCTTTCGATTTCGTTATCAGTCTCATACGCGCGACGTCACGCACACAACTTTCTCATACCCACGCCCCCTACCGCCCACCTCCATCCCTTTCGATCGGAACTGCCAACCTTAAGCAACAGGTCGCCCCTCGCAATTTCTATGACGACAGACCTCACCAGGCATACTGTGCACATTTAAGGAAGTGGTGTATTCACGAGGAAGTTAACGAGATAAGAGGGCGTCTATCTCTCTTCTTTCTTAATCTACTGCTTGGTTGACTATTTTGATCCCTTAATTATCTAAAACCGTTGATTGTGGGTAATGAAATGAAGTGATTGCGAAATCAAAACGGACTGATGAATAATTTTAGGATCGTGATTATACAAAGTGCCACGTTACTTTAGTCCCCGATGTAAACTTTCACACACGTCAGCACAAATTTATTTATTCGATTTCTAGCAGTGTGTTATGTTCCGCAAAATAAAGGGAGGACTTGATTGGTTCCGTGACGTAGAAAATACATTAAAATCGTCATTCCCGCTATATTCACTTTAAATTGGTCAGATTAAACAAGGAGAGGTTTTTGGTTTAAGGTTATAGACCAGCTGGATTTAGGAACAGATTTTTGTAGATAAATTGATCGAATGATAATAAACACCACAATGTTCTTTACGCCCAGAAAGGAGCACAAGTGATGAGCAGACTAGCCTCGATCAAGGAGCAAGCGTTGCCATTACCTTAATACCTGATTCTCCAAATAGTTTGTTTATAGTAGAATAAAGAGAATCAAATTTAACCCGATGCTTTCGCGCTATCAACCGTTTCCATCACCTTGTTTATATAGTTGATCGTTGAGAAAAAAAATGGAGACCACCAAAATACGCTATGCAAAACGATATTACACCATCAACATAAAGCAAAATTGCCAAAAAATCCAATCGACTTGAATCATAAACACGTTTATTTTTCTGATCCTTGTTTTATTGTAATGCATTCCATGGAAACCAGATCAAAATTATGTTAAAATTATTCATTTTCAGTTCTCTGCGGTACTGAACTGTATTCAACGGTAAAAACTTCTCAAGAAATTATTCACAGTTTCATCACTCATTTTTTCAGAAATACTCAAAAATATAAGCGTATTATAAGTATTAACCGATAACGCCAAAGACAACATTTTTTATTTAAAACAGCCAAATATGCAGTTTAAAAAATATTCTTTAGTGAAGAAACTTCGGTTTCAATCGGCTAAAAAATGAAATTAGGCAGTGTAAGTGTCCTCTGTCTCGCTAAGAAGCATCGTATGAGATGGGTGGTCCCGTCGCCAGTAGGTTGGTTGTTGTTATTGTCCGGCGTGCGACAGTTGTCTTTCTCGTCCCCTCGAAAACTGTTTGCTCGAAGTGACATGGACGCGTCGGCGGAGGATTTATAGCAATCCGTGATCAATACACGGCCTGGATGAGTGAAGAGGGAGCGGGGGAGGCGGGGGGTTGCGACGGACATCTATCTACCTAATAGGTCACGGATGAGGGTGTGGGTGTTATTTGGCAGGTAAATAGAGATAGTCCTTGACTGCGCGCGGCGGCCCCCGTAATTGGAAAGAATTCCCGTTACAGGGAAATCATCTCGATATCTAATGGAAAGGCGCGTAAACACACGTGGAGATGTGGGTGTTGGGATCGCGGCTGTAATCTAGCCTTAATCTAAGCTCGTCGTTTAGCAGGGTGAACCTTGAGAAGCCGTTGTTTTTATCTTTTGAAAAAATAGTTGCAGGTTAGAGGTGCTCATTTTGACGGTAGTTGTTTAAATCGACGAATGCAAAGAAAATCATGCGAAAGACAGTACCTTACACGACAGTTTCACACAGCATGATATCATATTTAAATAATTTTTTTAAATGATCAAGTGCTATAAACAGATATGATTTAGAGGGATAGATAATAGTCTTGCTAAATAAACAATTATCCCAGCCTCCAGCGGTTTAAAACCTGTTCTCCTCCCGCGCAATCGTAATTAAGCTTAAAGATAGATAACGACGTGATGTGAGGAAATCGAAGTCGAACATTGCGTGGTAGTATTAGATTTATCATGGTGACGTACATATTTAATCTTGCGCACCGTTTGACTGTGACAGGAGGAAAACATTTCTCGTCCGGGGAAAAAGTGAATCACAGTCGTCCGTGACGGAGGCAAACCGCGATAGGGACGATTTTTCGTTTACGTTGAGTGCCGTTGCGTCATCACTTAATGCTGCCAAAATTTCCTGAAGCGCCGAGCTCCAATTGGTTCAAGATCGCAGACAAAACAAAGCAAGGCGATGCTTAAATTTAATCATACACAAGTACGGGTCCCGATTCGTATTGGCTCTTTCGCTTATCCTTGCATTCAATGAGTTAAATAACGGAGCCCTACCGACGAAGGGCGGCGTAGTTTCCCACGTCTATCTACGGAAAATTATATAGAAGTGACTGTTAAAGCAATTTTTTGCACGTGTATGCGTTTTTTTCGATTTTATTGGTTTCGTTTCCTCTTTATCGAACCCGTTAGCGGACATGAAATATTCACGACAACTGTTCGGAGAAGTAGAGTTACATTAGTTTTACATTCATCTAACTATTTTTCTTCACCGAGGCATTTTATTGGCTTTGCTATGAGGCTTATTTATAGACCGGAAGGTACGCCGCATCAGCGGGATTTCGCGTGGCATGTAGGAAGAATTTGTATTTTCGTATTTCGCATTACTCATATTACTAGCATTTACATCCTTCTTTTGCTGTGTATATGTATCAAATCGGAAGAAATGTTTTGACATCCAGAATTTAATTTAAATAGATAAAAACTCTCTTTCCTCCAAACTTCTATGAAAATGAAATAATGCAATGATGGCATTGGTAATCCCACAAATATTTATCTCCCATTTTAATTCAACTTATTTATGCGAAAGTCTACATTTATTCATAACTTGGAGATTCACACTAAAATATAGCGTGGAACTGCACTGTTTACCGAATACGATTGGATATTAGTGGGCTGGTGTTCAGGTTAGTGTAGCTACTTGTCATCTCGTTGGGCATTGCCTCTCTCATCGCTTTAGTCCATTGCATCTCACAGATTTAGTGCATTAAATTGTGCTAACTCACTCAGTAATTCGAACCTAAAGTTAATTTGGATGGGTGTGGGTGGAGCTCACGTCAGACTAAGCCTCAAGCGTGTGAATTTCACACAGTCAGGATCGGAGGACCAGTTCCAAAAAAATTTCACACGAGCAACAGCATTCTCAAAAGCCTTCAGGTATTTATGTTCAGGTTGAATTTAATAAGAATTACAAAATCAATTCGCAGCCTTCAAGTCTGCAAGATCGGAAGTAATCCATTTTGCGGATTATTATGCAACTTGACGTGTTTGCTTGACATGGTGGACAACTCTCTCCGGCTTTGCTTTAGTTTAACTTCCGCTATCGACCTTCTATGCGCACCGCTGAGAGGAAAAACCGTTTCCAGTCCCGCTAAAACGTTGGTCGTCATTAAGTAACTCCTCCATAAACATTATTATCCTTCGATGGTGGAACAACGTGCTAAGAAAATACGCGCGCTCGTTTAGTTTTGTCCGTATGTGCGACTACTGTCTCGGACGCGGAAGTGGTTTCTCTCTTGTTTGGTCAGGGTTAACATGTACGCACTGGTGACCTGTTGCATTACATAGCCCGTTGATTCCACGCTCTAGGCCCCAGTCACGCTCGAGTCACGTTGCCACGGAGAAAAGGATTTCATTATCCATCGCTTCGTTCGACTACAGGAAGTTGAATTCTTGAAAAATACCCGAAAGCCGTTAGGGTCCATAAGTTCGTCGAGTTTCGATGAAATCCACATCTTCATCTAAAAGCATAAAATTGTAACTGAAAATATTTCCTTTCCTAACCAAGAAACTTCATTGGTAATTGTTTCATCGTCATTGTGTACACGCTTCCCATTAGTGGCGGAACTAGGAATATGCTTTGGGGGGATGGAGGGGTCTGGAGGGCGACCCCAACACCCCAGTCAACGGGAAAACTTTTGAAAACTGACATGCCTGGAATTACATTTTACACCATTTTGGCACTTAAAATTCGGGTTTCACTAGTAATTCTGCGAGAAATCATCGAAAACATTGTTATACTACATTTCCAAGGCTTTAGGGGGTGGGATCTATCCCCTTATCCTCCATTGTTATGCCAATGCTTGCCATTATATTTAAAGGATTACTCTAATTTAAGTCTAAGAGTGCTATCGTCCTTTCTTCAAAGATACCTTGTATTGAATCGTGCAATATTTATTGCTCGGGAAACATTCGGAAGTTTACCACGTCAGGCATTGATTTCATTCTGAGGGCACATTGGCAAAGAATCACAGTTTTCATTTGAGAGTTCTCATAATTCCTATGTGTAGTAAGCGCAGTCACAATTAATCTGCGTGAGTCTTCAGTTCTCATTTTATATGTCCTAGATCATCCTTCCGAACAATTTTGCGGCATTGGGAACGTGTGCTCCATTTTCCGATGGCCAATTCAAATGGTCTCAAAACATACCTCATTTTATTAAATTCATCTGTGAAAAGCAACCGCCGATGGCCATGCTTATGGAAGAGATTTGCAGATTGCTTATGGAAATGATCGTCGACTGAGGTCATTTACACCACGAAAATTGGGAGGGAATGATTATTTGGGAGTGGAGGAAAGGTGAACAGCCCGGCGCCGTCATTTCAGGCACTCTCGAATCAAAATATCGCATTATAGTGGGTACCCTACACCTCATGTGGAAAATTTCGGAACGGAACAACCAGGAAGTTTGTGCACGAGTTAAAGGCCGCTTTCCGTCGAATTTAAAACTCACTACTACATATTAAATTTCCCGGGGAAAAATTCCCGGTTTAGGACCCCTCAATATTTTTTGTAAGTCGGCATCCCTGATCCCTGATTGAAGACTTCCCGTACTCAGTAATTTGACCTATAGGTTGGATAGATAGGTAAGATAGGTTAGGTAAGGGTAGAGCTCATCCGGACTAAACCAGAGGCGTGTAAACTTTACCCATCCAGAGTTGAGGGACAAGTTCCTTTCCCTCGGCCTCTTCGCACTACAAGAATTTTCAAACACTAAAGAAAATTTTACGGTGTGAATCGGATGCATAATAGTACGGATGGCTGTAGTTCAATGAAACTTATCTGCATAAGAACTAATTTTTTTGGAAAATTTCCGATGGCGGTTTCTCATAAATAGTATATATCGCATCTTATGTCCAAAATAATGAAATGAGATGTGCTAGATATATATTACAAAGTATATTTTCCTAAATAGCCCGTTAGTTTAATTTTTCGTCTTAAAAAAATATAGAATATGCTGCTCATGCCATTCGGACAGGTACAAAATTTCGGATTCATTTGTTCGAGAAAAAATGTTACCGCTAAAACGGCCTCGAACATAGATGAAATCTGGGATATTATACTATAGCACTGGTGGCAAACCTGTCACTACCTAGGTTTCACCATAGTTGTTTCTTTTTGTTTGTGCTCAGCTTGTGAAATAATTGCCTACGTTATCAATTACGATAGATTTGAAATCATTACGGGAGCGATCATAATGCATAGGATAAAATCAAAAGATATTCCCCATGGGGAAAAGAAAAATCGTCCAGATAAGTGATTGCACTATGAGAATCAGAAGTGGATTCCGGACATCAGATAGTATTGCATCACTCACTTGCTTGAAATAAAAACATTCAAACATGGTGCTTAACGTTGTAGAAACGCCGAAATTGATGTACTATTGCGTATCAATACCATTCGTTTTCCGTTCTCCTCAGCTGAAAGATATGAAGGTAAAAAAGTAAATAGGGTCTTGGTTTTGGCAGGCGTAATAGGAAAGGCCTTCAGGAACGGCCAAGGTGATTGACACTGAGAGAGGGTTATTTGGACTGGAGTCAGCGGTGATCTCAAGAATAGATGTAAAAGATGACAAAACACTCAAAGTAGATTTTACGCCTCGTCTCAGAGGTTAACTGGAGGACTAATCTTTCGAAAATTTGCGAATGACAAGATAATGCAGCTAATAACTTTCTCGGTACCTCTTCATATTTAGATAGGATTATAATTCATCTCATAGAAACGAAAGACACGCTTGCTGTATTTGCCTAAAATGGATTTGGTACCTGGAGCGCAGTTCGGAATTAAGGCTGGGGGGGTTTAGGCGTATGCAACTAATACCGGGGTGTGTGGGGGTATGGAATGCACATCAGGATAAGCGGTAGGTGGGGGATTAATAAATTGCGGAATTTTAAGATAAACGGTTCAAAATGGTGAGTATTACGGCTTTCCGAGGGATATTTAATTAATCCTTACACTATTATATTAGTGATATCAATCCAATTAAGTAAAATGGATTAAACGTAAAAATTTCTCTAAGCTTTTACCCCCCAAAACCGCCCCCTCGCTGCGCCACTGTTTGGTACAGCAACGTAAAGACGCACTTCCTAGCAGGATTGGCAAACAAGCTATTTCTCGTATTCTACCTTCCAATTTATTTGTTTAAAAAAGAAGAATTTAAGTCGTGTCGAAATAATTTTAGCGACGAGTGATGTGAAAGGATGTGAGTTTTCATTTAGCCTAATGAAATACGCATTCATCGCAAACCTCTTTTAAAATTTAATGTTACCTCCCATACACTGTTTAGTTTTTTTTAAATCCAATTCATGTTGGAATTATCTTCCTAGCATTTTTTGGAATAAAATAATCGATATAAACCTCTATAAATCGATGTATGATAAGGCGGTGAATGGGTTATCGGCGTTTGGTTAACATTGAAAAATATTGTATTTTTTCGATGTGGGAGAACGTAAATATTGAAGATATTCACTACTGAGACGCTAAGTGAATAGAATATCTTGATTTCAATTCTAAATTAATTTTAAATTAAAACTTACTGGCAATTTTCTACAAAAAAAATTATTCACACGATCTGGCAATAATACGAAATGTTTTGAAATCAGTCATTTGAATAAAATTGTATAAATTGTAATTCACAATATGTTAGAATTCTACCTTAGAAAGCATGAATAAACTTTCTTTACTTTTGATTTCTCTTTTATAAATAAATAAGTTAACATCTGTTCAAGTTTGTTGGCGCAAATAAAAAAAATACATGTGCGAGCTTTGAAACAAAATATAATTATTTTTCACAATAAGCGGGGATAGCTGTAATATTGAAAACACTTGGAATTTAATGGAACTGATGTTGTATACATACACAGAGCAGAAAGCTTAGATATGGAGACCTCAAACAGATTTTTCGAAAATATTAAAATTGTTTTTAATGGGCTCGAAGAAGCTCCGAAAATGCATTTATGTGAGCCGGCTAAAATGTTACCAAGATCAACGGTTTCGTGGAGCTCTTAAACACATAAAACTTTTGTAACTGGTGTTGAATTGACACCTTCAACTGTAATCGGTATGAAATGTTTGAGATTAAAAATTTTGAGGCAGTTATTGAAGTAATACCTTTATGTGTAATCGGTATGAAATGTCTGTTGTGGCCAGCTACCAGGGATGCCGACTCACAAAAAATATTGGGGGGGCCCAAACCGGGGATCTTACCCAGGGAAATTTTAAAAGTAGTGAGTTTTAAGTTTTTTAAGCATTTTAGAAGATTCGTATGATCAACATTAGAACCCTGATAACTCGAATCTCGATATCTGGACACTCCGGAGAAAATTGACAAGGCTGACACATTTTTTCCTCACACCTATAACGAATTTGTGAGGGGGCTTGGGCCCCCTCAGGCCCCATGGAGTCGGCGCCACTGCGAGCTACACGATATTTTCACATGAAAGTATCTATCACAGGCCATGTGGAAAAAGCACGGCTACTATACTACTAAGAAATAATAATTCTGTCAACGCTTATTATTTTTTTCTTCTTCCGACCATCACTTCTGTTTGAGATCCCTCGAGATTTAAAAGAAAAGCGTGCACTCACGGTCTTGGGGAGATTGACGTTTATGATCGCGGAACTCAAGCGGTGGAATTAAAAATGAAACTTCTCCGCCGGCTTGGCGGGGCGAAGAAGATTTAGTGTTCTGGATTTGCACACAAACGGCGAAAGCACTCGGCGGACAAATACCTTCTTCCTCTCCTCGATCCGCGACGTCCTTCATCTGAGCTTCCGCTTTTCGGCCGGGCAGCGTCCCGGAAGCCGAACAGGGGTACGCAGAGGCACGGAAGAGGATACGCGGCAGCCCTCGACTGGTGAGCGCGGGCATTCGCGAAGAATGATAACGACAGAGCACCCAGGCGCATGCGAATCAGCGTGTGGAAGAAAGCCGGAGAAAGAGAGGGACACCAGTGTCGTTCGTGTTCTGCGAACACAAGCACCCGCCACAAAATTGACTCAGGCAATCGGAAAAGAAGCCGGCCGATCGCCAGCCGCGGACTTCCTCGACTGACCTATACGAATTGTTTCTCCTTTGGCGAAGACGCCGCAGCGCAACAAGGTGAGACGGAAGAGGAGGAACCGCGCGTTTGGCACCGGGTTCATTCTTCTTTCGAGGGAAAACCCGGGCATGGTGCCATTTTCTTCCCTTCCTTCCTCGCGTGCATCGGGCGAGCCCCACCACTGAAAGATGTCGGGTCCACGGGCTCGACAATTAATGGGCAGATCGCCCGGGTTGTCTCGAGACTTCGCTGTGCGTGGTAGATTTATTTATGATTCACGGAATTCTCCCTCACATCTTCTCGAAAGCGGGCTTATTTCGATATCCATTCAGTAAAATGGACCTAAATTAAGAATCTGGAAAAGTAGGCCACTTTGTACGACATCTCTAATCTTTGTGGGAGCAAATAAGATTCTTGGCAAGATTGCCGCTTCATATAGTTTACATTCTGACCTGGGACGTTATCTCCTCAAAATCAGACCTCTATGTTTTCGTTATTTTGAAACATTTTGAAAAAAGAACAATTTTTTTAAAGATGCCACCGTTTGGATACAAGAGTTATTTCATTGCTTGCTGATGATTGGCTTTTTAAAGCCAAGAAATGAATGCGAAAATTTTGACAAATTATTAAGAGCTGAGTTATTCAAATCTTACTTGCTACGTTCACCTGAAAATTCATGGGAACTAAGTAATTCTAGGTGATTCAAACAGTTCAAATTTGTCAGCCTTATTTTCAAAGGAAATCGAAGGAAAAGCGCCTTTTTCTATCTAATTATTTGCGTTTCCAAATGATTTGTACACAGGGTAATTAAATAAATTACCTCAAAAGAAAATGAAATAGCCAGTGTGATAGGTTTTTAGATAAAAGATAGTTGATGTTGCTATCGTGAGGTTGTTTACGCTTGGGCATAGCAGGCATAACTGATATGTACGAAGCGCCTCGTTCAATTTGAACACGATACTGGCTATTAGTCGTCTAGGTGAAAGTTATTTCTTATCGGAGACAAAGTAGTGTGCGCAGAGCGCTAATACCCTTTGCGTTGTTACACCCACCACAAATACTGTGGACTTCGCATAGTCATAGATTAAAAATTACGGAAGCATTTCTTATTTTTAATGATTATCCCAATGAGCTATAAAAAGCTTTAAAATTTCCATAGAGTAATAGGTTATTCGTAAATGTAGTAAAGCATAGACTTGGAAAGCTTAAGAGAGGAATTAGCTAAGAAGGTAAACACTCTAAAGACGGCAACAAACCTCTGTTCTCTGGCGAGCTTTCAATCAGAAAACCCCAGAATATATAAATTAAGATATTTGCTTACGATATCTATCGTTAAAAGATTGGTTGTTTACCCTTCATCAAAAGTAATTTACCAACTGAAAAATGTATTTTTTGCGAATTATTCCAAGACAGGAAGATGAAATATATTTAAAATTGTCCGAATCATCGATAGTTATATGCATTATATTATTGCAAGGCAGATAATTCCAACATGAGTTGGATAAAAACATAAATTTAAGCAGTATATGGTGTGTAACACATTCTTTTTTAAACTTGATACATGGATAATGTAATGAAATCATTTGAGTGATTGTGAGGAAAAAAATTAGGCTCGTATTGGAGCGTATTCGATAAGTTATTTTCAGGTTTCACACAATACATTGATTCAGCAGCTGAGGAAAGAGCTGAAGAAACAAATTGATATCAAGAGACCACTGAGTGGTACAACTTAAATCATTAGCCGAGGAAGTAAATGAATGACCTTCCTTTACTTGGAATTACCAGGCTTCTTTTCCTCCACCAAATAATAACTAGGAGGGCACAAGTCGTCAATACAATACTGCACATGGAAGACCTTCAAGCATTTGCAGAGATGGGTAAATTTCTGGTAATTTACCCATAGTAGCAAAAATTCCTTAAACTCTCCTAGTTTTCCTAAAACAAATTTTCATCTTTGTTCATTAAAATTTATTTCGAACTATTTTCGCATTTATTACGGCCATACAGGTGTAAACTTTTTCCCGCCAAGATGTTAGGAAGCACTATTTATGTATGTATTTTTCTTGGCTCGAAAATCCACTGAGCTGTCTTCTATGCATTAGAAGATGCCAATCTTATCCTTGGCATAAGATGAAGCAAACACACCGTAAAAAATGTGTTTGTTAATGATAATTAAAGCTCTTAACGTTAAACGTTATTTTTTTCATTTGAACAAAGAGGCGAGATCAAGAAAAAGTAGTTGCGTTGATAGTATTTTTTTGTCTTTGGTATAGCCGTTTCTTAAGCGTTTAAGCTCTTAAAATTTTCCAAATCCTTGTTAAGCTTATTTTAAAATGTTTAGTTTCCTTTTTTAAAATCTTTTGTCAGAGGATTTTTAATTCTTTAAGTTTACCTTCCGAAGGCGGAAAGTTTCAACCAATTGATTTAGCACCCCGTTCTCTTTCTATTGTTTCATTCTCAATAAGGTATAAATTATGTATCGGTGAAGTTTATAGGAGGGGAAAGAAGTTTATTAATAGGTTCAGTGAATTTTCATGGATACATTTGATTGAGTAATAATTGAGGAACTTCTATAATTGTGATAACTTCTGCAGTTAACTATCCGTAATTACATGCCTTAGCGTTCGAACGTCAACCAACTGCTTAACATGTTGTTGCTATTTGTGAAAAATTGGAACGCCTCTTTTAATTCTCAACTTTAAGAGAATTCAATTTTTTCGACATCTCATCGCTGCAGAGAACTTCGGAACCGAATAAAAGAACAACCTTTAAAAACACCTGTATGATGGAGGCTTCGTAGCTTCGCAGTGTTCCTGTGGATGTAATATTAGTTAACTTCGTTTTTATCCATAAAATTTAGTTGTTTATGGTTAGTAAAGTTGACAATCGCGGCTGATGCAGTCGCAGGATGGAATCCGATGGGGAGATTAGAATGCTAATATGTTTACTCTTGCGCAAGGTTCGTAAGTTGGATGCAGGCTTCCCTAATACCCCACCCGAAGTATGTACTCGAACTTTCCTACCTTCTTATTTTTCAAATATGGCTTAGAATGGATATCTTCATTAAACTTAAACATGATACTGTCATCTATATCGCAATTTGAACTCACACATGACGCTTTTCAGTTGCTAGGCCTGACGTGTTAGCCGGCCTATCGGTCTAATCACATAATTAAGGTAATAAACTCATGTAGAAGAGCTAAATAGTTACATTTTCTTTCATAGATGCAGATGAGAACTGGCATTTAATTTGGTAGTCAACTTATTACAGCATTTAGGAAGACTGTAGTATCGACGATGAGGTAAGCAGAAGTTTGGGGAACATAATCAAGCCGAGACATGCTTCTTAACGGTTCGAATTTTAGTTTTCCCTATCGAACCCGGAGTGAGGACCCCTTGTGTGGGTATCCTCTTGTTCAAGAGAAGAGCTTGCTTGTTCTTCACTTCAATTCGACCTTCCATAATGAAGAAGTGTTCGATTTTGGCTACACTGGCCACGCGCCCTTCAAAACTTGGGGTGTGTGATGATGGGTTGCAAGTGATGGGAGGACAAAGACCTTTTGGCAAGCGACTAAGTGGAGGGGAAAAGGGAGGGGGAGTGAGGAGGGTGGGGGAGTCGACGGACGGGGTATGGGAGGTAGGGGAAGTGTCTCTTGAAAGGGTTAAACCATCTACCCCCTCCGAAACCTCTCCCGGCCGTTTTGGACTCGACTGTAGCCGCAGGCTGTCCTTCATTGGCTCGAGTGGGATTCGGAATTAGTCGAAATTACTTTCTTTATTTCCCGCAACGCCGCTGGGGAGACTAAGCTGAGATGACCGGAGTGGAACGTTCTCTGAGCTCGTGAACCGAAGCTCTTGAAGGTCTTCTCTAAGTCGTGTATCCTGATTTTAATTTCGATAGCGATCTCAGATTAGCATGTGCCTCAACCACAAGGTTATTGGGTAGCCTCAATCCTTAAATCATCGGACAAACGTGAAGCGCTCACGCTCGAGTTGGAAGTCGAGTCCGCGGTCTTTGGGTGGCCAAGTAAGTGCGCTTGCGTATTGTGTCTTCAAGGTCTTTTCAAGAGCGGAAATGAATACCTGCGACCGTTTCGCCTTTCAGAACTTAAACCCGGTCAGCTAAAATATCACGTTGCGGCGTTTATGTAAACTTGATTTCTCAGGTTAAGCAATTCATCAATGAAATTATGAAATACGCAGTTATCTCACAGGATGGATTCAAGAGGGAAACACTCTCCACTGTAAATAAATAAAAAAACGTGCATGACATTTACGCGCGTGAAAAGAGGAGATAAGTCATTAAAATGTATTCAAACGAGAATAATTGGTAATAATATGTTGTTCCATGCCGAAATTAGATTTAAGGTTCTTAATTTTATTTTTAGCTGCAATTGTTACTGGCCGAGGTTGGCGGGTGCGTCATGACGAAAAATTCTCTCGTGCTGAAAGAAAGAGTGTGATGACTAATGGATATGATGAATGTTTTAGGCAAGGTAAAATTTCCTATATTATGTTGTTCAAGAGAGAGGGTTACCGATTCAGAGCCCATTTTAGCAATCATATTTCCTAAGATAGCTAAAGGAATATTAACAAAAAAGCTGACGCACGGCACGGCGAGAAGATTACGTTAGCCTACCTTGCGTATCGCCGGTTTGTATACGTACACAAATTATTTTCTTCGCAAAGCTCTAAATTCCTTGATCTGGAGAGTTAATGAAGTAGCCAGTTGTTTCTTAATCTTCAGTTGCCTTCACTGGGATTCGAACCTTGATCCCCCGAATTCACGCTTAGGTTGCACTCTAAGTGAAGTACACCACTGGCTATTACTCAATTATTTCCTTGAATAATGCGCGATTCTCTCTTTAATTCTGTGTGTTGTGTATACGAATGGTATCGACGTTGACCGGTCATCACCATGTGAGTGCTGTCACGTAGCATTCGGCGTTGTTCCCTTGACATTAGGCTGCGGGCATGCCCAATTAGTGACCCGAGAAGTGACTTCTCGCTCTTCGAGTCTTCCCTCGGGGGTTAAGCGGGGCGATGGCAGGTTGTCTGGGTGGTATTTCACGACTGGGTGGTATCGGAAGAGAAGGTCGTGCAGAAATAAGTAGCTGCCAACCGGGGCCAGATGTATGTTCGATGTGCCGTCGCTAAGGTCTGAATAGGGAGGTTCGAAAATATCCGTGGTGGTGTTTTCCGATAGCAAGATACCGATCAACCTTATTTTTCCCTTCCCCAGTTTTTCCAAGAATGGGATTTGAATGTACGAGGAAAATGAATTCTCTTTAGGCACAAAATCTGTTATAATTCTGATTAATAACGGTGCTGTTGTCCTTTCCGTTTATTGGCCATTTACGACGATATATTTTTTTCTGGTGCTTTTTTTATTCCCATATTTTCACGTGTGTGAAGGAGAACATTTCTTTGAAAAGCCTATCGCTCTGATTCGCAGAATTTTGATTACTGGGAGGATTCTGAGAAAATATATTTCAATATTTTCTTTCCGGCTTTTATGTTGCATAACCGAGAAGCGGCAATGCAAATAGCCGTAATATCGTATATAATACTGGGCATTGATTTACAAAATCAAATTAGTTGATATAAGAATGGATGCACAAATATTACTAGCATATAAATTGAACCAAAATTCATGAATTATTTGTATATTCGATGTTTCCTTGCACCAATTGTAATAAAATTGACATCCAACATTTATGCCCTTCTTATTTTCGATGAAGTCGACTGGAAACATTTTTGTCTCATAAGAATACCCTCTATGACTGTCTATTGTATATATATTAGCAATATGACAAAGCAACCAAATTAACCAACTAGTTGTGACTTCTCGTTCTGCAATCCACATTTATGATACACACAATGCTTGTATACAAATATATGACTAATCTTAATTGCTTGACCAGGAACTGCATTTTATAAAAAGCTTTCCTGAATAGGTGAATGAATGGTCTCATGATATGTTGGTGATTTTTCATTGAAGTATTTATATAGCGTCGATTAATTTTAGCGGAAAGAAGCGCGTCGCATAGTGAGCTAACTGCTCGTATTATTCAACCATGTAGGAGAGTAGGCTATATTTTCCTAACATTAACTACATCCCTCTACCAAAACGGTTCATGTCACAGAGAATATGGTATATCTGAGCAATGTTAAACATATCCTATGGAAATTTGTGCACAATGGCCTTTTGTGTGTGTTCGACTATGCGATTATTTTTTCAAATGGTTATAAGTCACGGCTAAATAAATGAAAAATGAGTGACTGATTTTGCGAATTATAGTTTTTTTTTCGTTTAGGAGCGGCTAAGCGGCAAACGATTGTTAATGGAAAGTAATGGGTCTCAGAAGTAACCCCGGAAAAATGCATGAAGCTTCGCGGAAGAGTGGCAGACATGAGCTTCTTTTTATTAAATTAATTGATGCTTTAACGCCCTTCGGAGATTCAATTTCTTTTCTGCTATTTTGGAGCCTATAATTAAAATCCATCTTTTTAGAGGAAGAAGGTGGCAAATGTGTTCGGAAACGCTGTTCGTGTGGAATAAAGCGTCGCCTTCAAATTAAGTAACAGCCCCTTCACCTTCGCAGCGTCAAGCCGTGAAAAATAACAAGGACGAAGAGGCTAACATTGGATCTAATGGTGAAGGCCGTGTTACTGGCTTGAAAGATTTAAGTGATATTTACTCAGGTTATTTATAACACCTTCAATGACGTTCAATTATAGAATTTCCGATCGTGGCGATTTCATTTTGATCTGGTTAGTAGCTTTGGTTCAGCCATATTCATTCTAATGACAGCGTAATTACCTTTATTAGCGTAATTACCTGTGGCTTATACCGGATTGAACTCATTGATCCTCGCCTATTTACCACGCTAAATGTCAATAGAGTGCTCAGGGAGGGATGATTTTTTTGACATAAGGTTTGCATAAGAAAAATCAAAGATTTCACCGGCAGGGGAAATGCCTCTCTCCGACGCTCAGTTATTCATTGCTTTAAAATTTTGCAGCTCTTACGTAAGGCTATTTGAAATTATCTAACTTTTTACTGGACTAAAGTCACCATTTAAAGAACCGTACTCTAATTGCAGCTTCTTGGTGTTCCCTCAGGAAAACGATTCCATCTCGGTCATGTAAACTCAGCTTAATCAGCCGCAATGTGCAAATTAAAATAATAATGATATTTCACTAATTCCAATGAGAGCTATGCGTCAATTTATTTTCATATGTGCAGAAAAATACGGATGCAACTATTGGTATATTTGCAATCAGTTAATCATCAATATGAAGCAATGAAGTTAGAGTTTCTATGATGCATGCTAAGTAAATTGTCATCGTGGACAAAATTAATGGTTTAATCAATAGTTACCGACCAAAATAGCTTCTACTTTGGAATTTAAAAAAAGAATAATGACAAATGAAAGCTATTTAAACAGAAATTTTGTATCAATTTACGCATATATATATATTTCATTTTTCATGATAATTCGGAAAAAAATGTTAATTTCTAACTCAATGACGCCACAAGCTTACAAAATGTACTGAAGGGTTGATGCTGAGAGCGCTAATAGTTGCCTAAAAGGCATGAATATTAATGCCAATTAACGAAAATTACTCTTGGTTAACATTCAGAAAAGCATGGGAGCTTTTAGAGGAAATAGATTCACTATCAACTCCCAAGCTCGCATGCTACAACGAATGAGCTTCCCCCAACTCCTTTCCAAATGACACAGGGATGACATCGAAAACAAGCTAATGAAAAATATCGATAAGCTTTAACAAAGGTAAAGTCCTCGTCAGCCAAACAAGAGGTCACGGAGTTCGAGTCCCGGATGGGAAGGTTTCACCTATCCAGGACATGGCTGTTCGTGCCCGTGTAATTGTTAAATTGCTAGCCGGCCTCAGTGGAGGCGGGTTAACGTCCTCGCCTGTCAAACAAGAGGTCGCGGGTTCGAGTCCCGCCTGGGTGCATTTCCCCTGTCCAGGGTATGGTTGTTCGTGTACGTTTAATTGTTAAATTTGTTGAAAACTCTGATATAAATGGTCAATAAGAGCTGTATTCGGTGGTTTGAAAATAAAATGAAATAAAGTTTTTGAATTCCCCGTTATAAAATGGCCTACACGAGCTGTATTCGGTGGTTTCGGAATAAAAGAAAATAAAATTAATAAACATATTTAGGTACTTTTCATTCCAAACTGCACTATTGCTCAGTTCATATCTAACAGAGCTGTATTCGGTCGTTTGAGAATAAAATAAAATAAGTAAAATAATTTTTTTGAATTCCGCGTTATAATAGGGGCTGCATGAGCCGTATTCGGTGGTTTGGGAATAAAATAAAATGAATAAATATATTTTGGTACCTTTAATTCCAAACTGCGCCATTGCTCAGTTCATATCTAACAGATCGGCGAAGTGAAGGGAATGCGTTTCAAAGGTTCAAGCGAGGCCGTTAATAGGTAATCCTTCCGTCAACCGCATTCTCCATGCGTCGATTCCGGAAGTAGAATCGGAAACTTCTCCTTTCGCATTTAAGTGCATTGGATGTTGCTCTGATCGAACGTATAGATTGAGTACGTAACTAGTCGATCGATAATAGATCTGCGCATTGCGTGCGCGCAAGGAGATGTAATTGTTCCCAGTGTCTCCTACGACCACTGGTTCGTTTTCTCACATTTCAAGGGCTGTTACGATCTGGAATGGGACCATGGACTTTCCACTTTGGTTTGTCGAGTTGACCGTCGACCGCTCTCCTTCAGCTCTCAATTTCCCTTTCATCCGCTCATTGATGGGATCGAGAGAGAAAAAAAATATCCGCATCCAGTTGCTCACTTCCCATGATCCTCGACTCCACGCCCATGGGAGAACCAAGTGCGCGTGTCCTTGACCCCCTTGCGGATTCAGGAAACTGCAGCGGCGGAGACGCACCTATCGTATTAGCAATGCACGTGTGTGAATATTTATATAAATTCTGTTTTTTTTCATATTTTAAGCTGAAACTCGATAGTTTTCCGCGGTATTTTTAGTGACAGCATGACATAGTGACAAAGTGATCGGTTTTCCAAAGGTTTTGAGAGCGCAGAAATATTATACATTAGACAAAAATAGTTTTTCACACCTAATCGTACAATCATAGAGTTTATTTAGAAAAACTTCTGAGATTTCGTAATGTAAAAAATGGCCACTTATTGCAACGATACCTTAGAAAAATGGAAGACCGGAGACTTCAATGATTGGAAGAAATCGCTTGGTGCAAACGGAGGAAGGTCTTGCTTCCTCATTATAAATCTCTTATAGCCAATGGAGAGGACTATCTTTACGAGTAATTTTTCCTCAGTTTTGTCTAAAAATAGACCATAGGTTTAGAGAGGTCACGTAAATATAGAAAAAATTCGGAATCTTACGAGGGAAAATACTATCTATGCAGTATATTCTACTTTTTAGAAAGCTTTGGATAAAAAAACTTGTGATAAGTAAATCGTGAGTACAATGAACTATCGTGAAATGACCGAAGCGAAAAACAATTTGCTCGCTGACCGGATACAAAATAGAGGCGGCATCTTCAATAGGAATGAGTTCTCGTATGCTCATTAGGTTCCAAGAGAGAAGGGACACTCGTGGAATACGCTTGAGTGGTTGTGGTTGGTATTGATATTACAATGGGATACAATTATCGTGAAAACTCTGGCGAAGAGGGGCATTATACGACGGAGAGACGCGAGTCGCTCCTCAAAGATGATACGTAAGCCACGTCCGGCGTCCAGGCCTTAAATTACACGGAAGACGGTTTTCCTTTTCACGGAGAAGGCACATCACAGTGAGGCCGCTCCGCCGACTCTTACACATGCGACCGTCTCTCTCCTTCCTCCCTACCGGTTTAGGTATTACCAGCTCGCGTCACAACAACGCCGGCCGACGGCGGGCAGGCTTCTTAAAGCAGTGCCGCTCCGAGATCATTATCGTGGACGCGAGGTCGTGGGATTTACTCTTTTTTTTATATACACTACGTACGTATCTTTTTCTTTACCTTACGAGATAGAGCAGGAGTTGTTTCGGCGGGACGTACGGTCGGCGGGAGTCTCCTTTGGCTGCGTCGCGGCCCTTTTTGCCCACCGGCGACTTCTTCGCGGGCAAGGAGACCTCGGTGGCCGGGGGGGGACTTCCCTTGCTGTCCTCGCCTCTAGAGCCCCCCTCCGATTCCAGGCTGGCCCGTGCCAGTGCCTCGGCCAGCGCCAGGCACTCCCGCATCCTCGCGTGGCTGGTCTTCTCGGCGCACAGCTTGATCAGCCGGGCTTCCTTCAGCCGGCTGTTTATGGCGTCTTCGCCCGATCTGGACGTCATGGTCGCTTTCGGGCCGGTTTTCTTCTTGTCTAGTTCTTGTGGTGGTTATTGGGTTTATGCGCACCGATGGCAGATTTCCTGGTGTATTTTCCCAGGAGTTGGTTCACTCCGAAGAAGTATCAACCGTAAGGTTCGACGTTGGGATGGGTGACGCAATGTTTCTCTCTCGAGTAAGAGCGGACAAAAGAGTTTTTGGAAAATGAATGTACACTAGAGAAATCCTTTCTTTTCCAGAGCACTTAAAACTCAAATATTGCGTTCTATATCAGAGTTTTTTTTGGTCCCTGTTAAGCGCTTAGTTTAAATCATCTATCTGGATTACTTCTGAAGTTTACCTACCCAAATTACAGCGGAGATTATTAGATGAATAAACTACTATCAATCCTCGCGGTGTTTTCCGTTTTATTAACCGCAATTGTAACGGGCAGAATACTATGTATTCGAATCGTCAGTTACTTCGAATAGCCCAGGTCCTTGAATGATCACGCCTGCTTCAGCTTTTTTGGAATGTTTATCTGAGGGAATTGTTCCACAACTTTCACAGCTTTTCGGTTACTTCTATTCCCCAGGTTGCGTTGCTCCAAACTATTCGATCACTGTACCGCACACCTCCACAGCTGCTTTCTTGAAGTCACTCCGCCACCTTGCAAACCAACTGTCGTTGTTTTTCGGTCGCATCCCTCACACTCCGTGTTTTGGACGCACGCCTCGGGCTGAGCGTAATTCCGTCGGCGCCTTCAGCTGGGCCCCCAGCGTGAAAAAGGAATCCACCTCCTCCGAATGTGTCAGCTTCCTCCCTTTCCTCCACCACCCTCCAAGCGAAAGAGCAGGTGAAAGGCTGTGACGGAAACAACACCGCCGGCAAGGAAGAAGAAGAAAAAGAAACAACCGTCTCCTTCGTTTGTAAGTTTGGGAGTGTACCGAGTCGCCCGCCTCTTATACCGATTCACACCGTCGCTGGCTCCAAGCAGACCATGGGCGCCCAGCTAGCGCGACAAGCCGGTCGTGAAGAATAATTAAAAAAAAAAACGGGACAATAAGACAGTCGAGAGGAGTGCCTCCGAGTGGCTATTATTCTCTTTTGTTTCGGGAACTCGTTCTTCTCTTTTTTTTCTCCCACCTCCTCCTGGAGCCGAGGGAAAAAAAGTACGATACAAACAATCCTTCTGTATAAATGAGCGCCAGTCCGCACACGGTCGTAAATAAAAATACACAGAGGTAAACACAACCACGAGAAGCACTGCGCACAAGTCTCACACACGCCACCACGTATTCACTCGCACTGCGCGCGTGTATTTTTTTCTCTTCCTCCCTCTTCTTATTCTCTAAACCCGCGAAAATGTTCTCGGGCGTATTTTCTGATTGTCTGCGTAGGGTAACGCTATCGATCCGACGAACGAGAGCACAATGTCAGATTCTGAAGCCGAGATTCAGAATATGAGAGGCCACCGCAAGCTGTTCCCTGCAGAAGAGTAGTGGGGAGGGGGAGAGGTGGACGTGGAATGGTGGGGGGGGGGGGGGGGAGGGCGTTCTGTGTAATGGGGAGCGTAGTTGGAGGTGGAGGATATATATTTTTTTTCGTCAGGGGAAGAGAAGTGTGGTTGTCTTGGAGGCGAGCGGGGGAGGTATGGGGAGGCGGCTTGGGGGGGTGGCGAACAGGAGGGGAAGCAGTGAGGGGTTAAGAGGCGGGGATAAGGTGGATTAACCTTGTGGTGTATATCATTTCCTACCCACAGGCTACCTGCGCGCTCACCTCTCCTCTCTCTATATCTCTTTCTCTCTCTCTCTCTCCTCTCTCAGCAGCCCAATATACCGTGAGGCCATGAATGAAGGCGCCCGCCTGGGAGCAATGTGTTTGCACTGTGGTCGGGTGGGAGGGGAGAGTGGGGAAGGTTATGAGGGGTATGCGAGATCGTGTCGGGAAGGTTGAGTGCGCGGGCAGTAAGACGACCGAAAAGGGTTGTGAGGGAATGAGCTGGAGCAAGTCCAGGTATCACAGGACATTTGCCGGTGCTGAGGTCAAGAAGGGTTAAACAACTCGGACGAGCAAGTGAAGGTCTTCCATTGGGAACCATTGATGACCCTATATCTGTCTGCTTGAGGCTTTCGCAGCTCTGGATTCCAGTTCTCTCCATTAAGGCCGTTTCACAAGGGGCACGTACCTGCACAATCTGACGTGTGCACGAAGGCGCAGTCAAAATTGCGTCGTGTAAAGGCCGTTTTACACGGTACACAGAATTGCGCAATCTGACGGGCGTGCGAAGGCGCAATCAAAATTGCGTCGTGTAAAGCCGTGAATTGCTGGAACACATGCGAGAATGCGTGGATGCGACACGTCAAAATAGCCCCTGTTCTAATTTCGTTCATGCATTCGCGCAATTCCACGCCATTTTAGAAATTAATGCAGCTCTAATCTGCGCAATTCCGTGCCCCGTGTAAAACGGCCTTTAGGGTCAGCTGCGTCGAATTTTGTGTATATAGAGGGCCATTTCCATCAGTCAGCACTCAGACCTGATCTGAAGATGTGGCCAGCATAGGCCACGAAACGTTATCTTGAAAACAACTTCGACTTAACTAAACCGAAAACCATGGATAGGACACTACATCTGGTTCACGCCTCCTCTCTGATCCGTGTATAGAGGCATACAGTACCTCGTAAGTAATTCCAAATTTGGTAGAAGGATAGTACCATCATTTGCCATCGTCAACACAGGCAGGATATATCAATCTTTTCTCCATCCCACTTTTTTCGCCGGTGAATTTTCACCAGGTGGAATTTTATCCTCTCCTTCCAATTAGAATACTTTGTGCTAGTTGGAAAGGACTCCTGGCCCTTTTGTGGGTCCATATTGCCCTCTATTCTTCCAACGACGGGAATATGGAATGATTTGGAATTGTAAATCGGTTGGTATTTGCGAAAAGAACTTGTTTGCTCATTGTGAACGAATACCTTTACACGCAAAGATTCTTGTTTTGCTCATCACTTCTTCTTCTTACACCCATGTTGTAGGTATTGAATTCAAGAAAACCACCGAAACCGCTCTCTCTTTATATTCTGCACTTGATTCCCGATCTCTCCGCTTAAATAATGGAGGCACTTTCGGCCACTTGTTCTTGCTAACATTATTATCAATATTTTAGCGATGTTGTCTCCCTGGAAGCACGCTCTAAGCCAGTCTATGCCCGTCGCTAAACCATACTTTTCATTGAGTCAACTATGCATTTGGTTCGCATTCTTTGCTTAAAATAATGAAAATGTAATTCATCGTTCGTTATTGGCAGACCCTGTGAAATGTAACTTCATCGAAAAAATAAGCGTCAGAAGACAGTTGCCCCCAGTGCTAGTGGTCATCTTAACTGATGCAGAGAATAAAATAAAGGAAATGGATTGCAAAACAGAGATACTTAAAATGTCATTATTTCCTCGTACTTTTAAGGACATCAACGGTTACTCTATTAATACAATCAATCAATCAATCGAGTCACCGTTGCTCGCAAGGTTGACTCATTGCATGTTTTTATTTTTTTATTGTTCTATTCTTGCGTGGATTTGCTATAGGAATTACAAACCGTTGGCAAGCTTTGTCCTGCCATAAATGTGCACGTATTATTTGTTATAATGCGTAATATTATAGACCGAGTGGTGTGCATGTGGCGGCCCTTTTGCATTCTGCATGTTGTTGATTGATCACCCCTTACCAAACACCCTAGAGGTGGCTCGCAGGGTGTTATGTTGATAAAGATAGATTTATCTCGGTATTTTTTTGTTATATGCGTAATATTTTAAGAGTGCGGTGTGCATGTGACGGTCCTCTTACATGCTGCACGTTGGATATTGATCACCCCTGCCTTATACCCTAGAGGTGGCTCGCAGGGTATAACATAGATGTAGATAGATGTATCACGGGGAGTTACGACAATAGAAAAAAAATCGGGGGGTCGAAGCCTCCACAACCCTACTGGCTACGCGCGTGCGTGCTGCCATTCTTATGAAGAAGTTCATACGGCAAAGAAAGACAGGGGATTTGCAGAGGAGGCAATGGTGGACTGGAGATGTTCGGAAGTATATGGAATAGTTGACGACAATAGGAAAATGTAGAGATACGCTCAAGGGAACGGCTCAGTGGACACTAGCGGGGTTGGTGATCCGCCCGACGGCGATATGTTTACGAAAGCTCTGGGAAACGGAAAGTAGTGAACTTTTGAGTGCTTTCAAGAGCTTTCAACGGCCCGGATGCAGGCCAATTCCCCTGAATCAACACCCAGTGGGCAAGAGATTACCGACGTGTTTTGACTGCTGAATGTTTTTGAGTAGTAATGTTTATTTACATTTACCAGTTATTTAATGATTCCAACACGTTATTACCATATGCATGCAACCCTAAAAAATTTATTTTACGAAGGGAATTATCTTCCAGCCCTTAAGTATCAAGAGAAAATCATAAAAAAAGTAAAATCCGTTCTCCGAGAGCAATTATGTTCTTTGATAGGATTGTTTTAGCCATGAAAACCTTCAAATTTGGTTTACTCCTGCCCTAGGATGTCGGAAAATTATAGAACTCTCAATATTCGAATAATGAATCAGATTCAAATATCAGGCTCATTATATCAATCTTCTCTCAATCTTCTTCATTTTCTTACGATTTATTTTAAAAATTCGCTTTATACAGCTAGTTGGTCATAGCATAGTCTTTTAAAACATAAATATTTTTCCCTGTTAACGCCTTAATATCAATAAAACTGAGCTTACGTCGCATTTGGCTTAATAATTTGAGAAAATCTCTTGAATCTTAAACTTAAATCATCGCTCTGGCGTTGCAAGTTTGGAAAAGGTTTGGAAATGACCAACTAGCTGTATAAAGCGAATTTTTAAAATAAATCGTGAGAAAATGAAGAAGATTAAGATAAGATTGATATAATGAGCCTGATATTTGAATCTGATTCATTATTCGAATATTGAGAGTTCAACAATTTTCCGACATCCTAGGGCAGGAGTAAACCAAATTTGAAGGTTTTCATGGCTAAAACAATCCTATCAAAGAACATAATTGCTCTCGGAGAACGGATTTTACTTTTTTTATGATTTTCTCTTGATACTTAAGGGCTGGAAGATAATTCCCTTCGTAAAATAAATTTTTTAGGGTTGCATGCATATGGTAATAACGTGTTGGAATCATTAAATAACTGGTAAATGTAAATAAACATTACTACTCAAAAACATTCAGCAGTCAAAACACGTCGGTAATCTCTTGCCCACTGGTTGTTGATTCAGGGGAATTGGCCTGTATCCGGGCCGTTGCAAGCATATACCTCAGCCCGGTGGAAAATTCACCTTTTAGCGTTTTCTCTTGGTCTACATCCTAATTCTAGTGTATGGTTTGTGTCAATCCCAGAGCTCCTCAGAGGATTCTGCGTCGTTGCTCGGAAAGTGATGAATCGAGGTATATTCCGCATCGCCATTTCTCTGGGGTGAAGCAATCATTTTTTTCTGTTTGGTCAGGCCGATTGGGATTCAGTTTGTCGAGATTGACCTTGAAACTTGTGGAGCCCACCACGAGACACGTATTGTTTCAATGAGTTTTTGCCTGTAGCTCAGACAGCAAGGTATGCCACATGCAGATTTTTTTATGGCCATAAATATACGCGGTTTTGCAAGTGATGCTTCTATTTAATTTTTCATTTCCTTTTTATTTTACGCTTTCATCTTTATATAAGTGAAAATCATGTGCAGCTGTTAATAAATGCATTAAATACAGTACTTACCTCAAAGAGTAAAATATGGAATGATGATATACATTTAAAAAAAATATAATAGTACTTATTTAATTCATAATTGATTGAGATGTCTATGCAAAATGCAAAGGAGGACGTAATATACAATTAATATTAAATACCGTCAGTGTTTGTTTACTAAATAATTTACTAATGTGCTAAATTAAATTTTGAAGTTGCTCATAGTTTTTTATAACTTAAAATGCTTTCTAGTAAAGGCATAAGATGAGTGTAAACTGAATATACAGTTAATTTTTAAAATAAAAATTGGGGAGAACGTATTGAATCATTAGATTGCATAAATTTTCTTCATGTACCGAAAGTAGATTAAGAGGATTTACCCTCCGGAAGTTCTCTAAAAAGATTTAAGCTATTGCAAGGCATCGCAGCATTTAGTGGAACTGGTATCACTCTCGAGGCATATGCGTATTTTATCAAATAATAATACGGAGCAAAAGTACCTACGTCAACTACCGCTAGGACTGCAATTTAGCAGAGCCCTATTTTGAGCATAAAAGGAATACAGTCAATAAAAAGAAATTTCAACGCTGCAAGATCAATTGACGGAAAATTTAACCTTCTTAATACTTCCCTTCCTTCCCGACCTTCAGCAAAGCTCGTTGGAAACGCGTGTTCTTGTCTTATGGATGCTAAGAAAGGACAAGTGAGTGCGTGAACCGTTTCAAAGCAGTCGGTGTTGGGAAATTTTCACTTCATTTTTGCCAGCGTTAACGCAGTCCATTATCCTTCGAGCGGCGTAGATCGAGATACGCGGAAGAATTTAGAGAATTCTATGTCGTCGCGTGAAACTTGAACATCGATAGCTCTCATTAGCAATGACTTCTCGTGCGTTCCTTGCGTAACTAACTGCTCTTGTTTGATTGATTATCACGATCTCTTTTGAGACTGTTAATCATGCTAAAATATTATGTTCCGGAAGACTGTCTTCATTAGAGGGAAAATCGCCACTTCTACGATTAATCCTCTTAATAAGCTACAGTGGTGCCGACTCCATGGGGCCTGAGGGGGCCCGAGCCCCCTCAAAAATTCGTTATGGGTGTGAGGAAAAAAATGTGTCAGGATTGTCGATTTTCCCCGGAGTGCCCAGATATCGATATTCGAGTTATCAGGGTTCTAATGTTGATCATATGACTCTTCTAAAATGCTTAAAAAACTTAAAACTCACTGCTTATAAAATTTCCCGGGGCAAGATCCCCGATTTAAGCCCCCCCAATATTTTTTGTACGTCAACATCCCTGTTACTAAGCATTTAATGTCATCGGTAATACTCAGTTTACCCTGCCTCGTCAGACTATTCCTGAATAAATATTTCTTTTAAGTCATTCTACACAGTGTAAGTCAGTAAGGAGTGTATTTTACTCATGATAAATGAGAGGAAGTGATTTTATGCAATACCTACCTTATGTTGTCATAAGTTTATCACCAATTTTATGGCTTACTTATCCTCCAATTTGTGGGCTTTGCTGAATATGTTCGAAATGAATTCTGCTTGAGTAATCGCTGTTATGCGTACCAAAACATTTTGCGCCAATGGGAGACTTAAGGTGTGAGAAATTGCTCTCCGCTGAGCACCCACGATACATGCGTCCGTCGTTAGGCGCGTGCGTCGCCGTTTGTCGTAGGTTCCCATGACCTCCAAGTTCGACTTGAGTTCGGAAAGGCGAGAGGAAAAACACCGCACTAACGAGAGGTGTGCAAAGAGGGTGCTCAATCCTCACCGAGGTATGCTCGCTTTTCTCCCACTGCCTCGCTTAGATAAATAGGTGGATTTAGGGGGGGGGGGTGCACAGGGGCGCGAGCCTTCCCCCCCCCCCCCAAGACGCTTAAAAAATAGGCAAAAGTTTTGATACCGTCCCGTTATTATTACTGCCGTTTTTTTTTAGTTACGGAGTATGGACATGAAGAATATATTTCGTTCAGTAACTGTTGTATCTTGTTCTTTATCTAAAATACGAGAGGACCGTTTTCCTTTCAGACTCATCCCCAGAAAAAATTCTGGATTCGCCCTTGATTAGTTACATACCTCTATCTTGTTTTTTATCATAACTTAAGTGTTTATTGACGCAATGCCTAATTAACTGACGGATTTACAACTCTCTTTAGACCTGGGCTACAGGACCAAATTAAAGTATGACCTATAATATACAGTGAAACATTTTTCTACGAAGAAATGAGTAGGTACTATTTCCCTAAGATAAATAGAAAAAAATGGCCAAGGACACCATTTTGACCTTAAGCTAACTGCAATGAGAACAAAATTCACTTTTAATGCAGTCTAAAAATATTGAATAAAAAGGGAGAAATATGCCAAGACAGGAATCTCATTAATGATAACCAAAACAATAATATTAGCTCTGATATAATAATATAGGAATGCAATAATATTGAAAGCAATCTTCCTTAACTCATTATCATTTAATAATAGTCTTTCTGAGAGCATTATGTTTTTTATAGAACTACAATTCTGCTCTCTTATAAAAAGGAAAAAAATCTGAGAAAAATTTTAATCGTCATCACTGTGAAAAATAATTAATTCTATTTCTATGCTGAATATTGCCGACGCATTGTTAATGATCTTCAGCACCTCTATCAAAACGGAGTCGCTCAACCATGCTTTTCATAGTACTGGAAGACTTGATTGCGCAAGTGAGCTCTTAAAATTATTCAGTTATTCAAACCAAAGACTTGTTTGAATAATTCAGAGAAGTGCCTAATCATTGGCGCATGTATTTCACACATTTAAGTAAGAGAGACGGTTCCTTTCTGCGAGTCGCCAGGAATCTTTAGGATTTTTTCCTCTTTGTTAATATTTTCATCAAATTTCTTGTACGAAGAATAGCTATTGTTCAACCTCAATGATTAACGAGTTATTTGTAAATAATATTTTTCATGATATTCCAATATGGGGTGTCACATGAAGCACGAAAGCCAATAATGCTCTAATCTTGGTCCTTAGTCAGCCCACTGTGGTGGGTACTAACTAGGAACGGAAATACCAACTACTACCTCATCTCATGTCATCAAAAGAACATTTAATTAATGGAAGAATAAGAGCTACATTGGCAATAGAATAAAAACAGGGCATAATACTACCATTCACACACAGTACAGTGGCTCAGTACTTCTCGGTACACTGGCTGAACAGTTTCTCTTTGGTCAAGTAATAAACAAGAGAGTGACGTACGATCAATGTTGCTCTAAATCTCGTACTGCCTCGTGTAATAGGTAATTCAGCGCGGTTGATGATCGTCCGTAAGCACCCGAATGCATTATGCTCCTCTTCCTACCCCTTGCTTGCTTAATATTCCCGGATTGACTGAAAACCGTTCACCGTCGTTCTGTCACCGTTAATGTGACTCACTCAGACGCAAGGTCACCGCATTGGAATAGAAAAATAATGACGAATCGTCTAGGCCGCGACCCATCAGTACACCTGTCGCTGATGCACCGCTAAAGGTACACGCCTCATTTCGAATAGGATGGTTTCCGATTACTTTTTTTTTGCCTATTAATCGAAAGATTATTACTCCTGGAGTACGCTTTCCGTATTTCACGCTTTTAGATTTTTAAATGATATCTATTTTTCGCGATTAAATGAAAAGTGAAAAATTTCAAGCGCGAAAAAAAACGCGATGGCTATAAGTATGAATGCTGGGAAAAGCCCGTGTGACGTCATTCTGGTTCCCGCTGCCGCCGTGTGAGGCGACTTTGGGGCGAGGCTTTGAGCGCTGATACGACATAGGCTGCTAGCAGGTAGCAGAGTACCCTGCTAGCAGGTAGCGCTTGGCTTAAATAAGGATTATTATTACCCTATCAAACGAAGGAAACTTTCCGAACTTTCCGAGGTAATTTTTAATGGGTGATTAATAAGAGATCTGAGCTCTGTGCCTCATGCATGCATTGGTAATCTCAGACAATGTAAAACTCCTATCTTCTCGTATAGAAACTAGGTCCCTGTGACTTCACGTGGAGTGGAATCGCATGGGCGCCAATCTGGCCCTTTTCAAATGAGGTTAAAATTGACCATTGCCATCCGCATAAACTGGGATTTCTAAAATCAAATAATTTGTAATTTATATTATGAATACAGTGATGGTGGGTAACGAATCGCCATCAATGCCCTTCGTTTTCTTTGATGAAGGGAACTACCCTATTATGTTTTTATAGCCAATAACCGGTGCTCTAAACTGTATCAATACCTCTTCATCTGTGGCTACATACCTTTTTTACACGAGCGCTTTAGGTTTATTCTTTTCGTCAATTAAATAATAGGGTGGTTTCCTATTATTTTTTATTGCCTGAATCGAAAGATTATTACTCCTGGAGTGCGTATTTCACGCTTTTAGATTTTTAAATGACGATATCTGTAAAAAAAATGAACCGTTTTGTGATACTAGGATCTGGCTTTAAAAGTATGGTGTTCAAGACCATCAGTAAAATATAATAATAGGGAATTATATTAAATGATTACTCGTAAATAGTACATAAATGACATAAACCAAAAGCTGCAAACCAAGTCACTCTTAACTAACGAATCTCAACAGTTTGGAGTTAACGCAAAATTTGTTGATTAGTTTTTTTTAATTCAGTGATTTTTCTCTAGCCAAGGGAAAAATGACGGTATAGTTACTATTAAACCATAAATTAGAGGTCTTTAATGTCCTAAGATGCGGGTTGGGAATTAAAAAAATAGGGATAGCACTTCGTATAAATTGAATCGTTTGCGGAATTTAGAAGTAAAAGAAGAATGGAAATAAGTACTATAAATAGCCTCATTGGAGTGAGGAAATCCTATGAATGCAAGTTGATTCAGCATCTCATATCTTTCAAAATTCTATGCTTAATTTTCCCAACGCAAGACCTTATGAATGGAATGAAATGAAAGGCTCCGTGCATTCAAACATACTTCAGTGAAATGCATTTTTCCGTGAGTTGTTCACTCATTTGCGGTAATAAATTCGCAGATTGCATCAGCTAATAAATTTCCCTATAAATTATGCTCATACGAAACCATCTTTCTGAATCGTATTCTTGCCTCCCGTAATCCTATGAATAGTTTTCCTTCGTGATAGTATATTCCTTGAGCTGCGCATGACTAACTTTATTCCAAGATAACTCAAATGGGGGAAAAATACAGTACTGCTAATTTTTTTACGTTTCTCAAGTTAATTTTGTAGAGAAACGCAAAACACTCCATCCCATGCTTCAGAAGTCCAAAAAATATAGTGTCTTGAATTATAGCTTCACATGGGTATTTTTTTATATTTTGATTCGTGCCCAGAAAATTCTAAAACTGAGTCCATGCGTTATTTTTAGAGGACCTGCACCCATTTGTAGGAAAAAAATTAATTTTCCCTTGAGTATGAGTCCAGTGTGTTATGAGGGTTTCTGTTAGCTCCAAATATAAAGATTTATAGGTAGGTCGCTCTCTCCTCGACATAAATTTTCGGTGGTAATTATGGTGTGCGTATCAACCCTTAATCCTTTGCGGTGCAATTTTTTAACGTTCAAGTACTCTGGTTCAATTTAGCTTTTAGGAAAAAATAATTTACAGGACCTTTTGATTTTTTTTCTTTTTTATTTTTGACCTTTTAAATGTTTTATTTTATTGTTTACAGTTAAAATCCACAGGTTTAAATATTATGCATGTTAAATCGAAGAGTTAACTATTTGAAAATTTCATTGCGTGGTATTTCTTGAAATATTGCCATTGTATGAACCCAGCGCCCTGGGATATTGAGCTCAACTCGTCGTTGGGCTTGATGCCAACACTGGGCCTGTCATGACTGCCTCGACTTTGGATCGCAAAGGGTTAATCACGATGATTAGTAATTTTTAACTCTATCCCAAACAATTCTACCACTTTCATTGACTGCCATCTCGATTGTCACTGATGCTGAAGATAAGTACAAGAGGCCACGTCATTGCAAAACTAAAAAGGGTTCTAATCCACCCCATATGAAGGATATATTCATTAATCATAGCCAATGATATGCTCCATCCTCAATGTTATAGAATCCTATTAGGTTTTCTTAAGGCACAAATTTAATTTTCAATGGAACTTGAACCCGCATGTATCTTAAAAAATATTTAAATAGTTTAAGTATCCCAAAGTTATATGATATACAATAATGTGTTTAAAGAGTTTAAATTTATTTTCCACTAAGGTTAGCGATCATCAACTTCGTATTGTCTGGCTCTTGGAGCTCCAATTATTTTGTCCCTTATTATTTTTTCTATCGATCTGCTTACTAAACATCAACAAGGACGCAGTGTAATATTTCTAACCCTGCCGCGTGAACAGCGGGGAAATATACAAGAATTGCCATGAGAAAAAATTCCCCTGGACCGAAAATTGAACTACGGATCTTTAGCTTTCCGGGCCAATGTGCAGACCACTACGCTATCCACGTTATTCAATTCCCAAGACAATTATACCGATGCTCATGGCACTAGGTGTTAGGCCCACGCGGTCCATCAAGGATGGCAATGCGAGGGAGAATTTTTTTCCAAGGGAATTTTTTCTCATGGCAATATTTGTGTAAAGGACGCAGTATTTATAAGTGAAGAACCGTCAGTCAGTCCCTGAATGAAATATTATCCTCGTCATTGTGATGCAACAGCCATCGTATTTTTTTCCGTCCTATTTTGCGCTTCGGATTATTTCTGAAAGATTTACGGCGACTGTACCTCAGGGAAACGTGATACATGGATTGAGAGTGCGCTGAATCTGTCGAGAAATGGATGCCTGATGGACTCATTTCATGATAAAAACCCCGGCACCAGAATTCGCTCCGATTGTTTCCCAGTTGAATCGCATCGATGGAGATTTATTGGTTTGGCAATCCCCCTAAGTGATTGTTTGTCTTGGCAGGATGTCCGGTCGTCATCATTGTTTGCGTTCCATTAAGCGTACTTGGATGAGATAATGAAGCTCCGGTCGATTTCAAGCTTTTGATCCGCCAAGTGAAGCGATCATCACCTTCGTATTGTCTGGCCCTTGATGCTCCAACACTCTTGTCCCTCATTAGTTTTTCTATCGATCTGCTTGTTAAACATTAACGAGGACGCATTGTTTGAAAGAAGTGAAGAACAGTCAACTGGTATTAGCTAGAGGAAACAGGTGAAAGACCCAATGTTTTCCACTCATTTCGACGCTGTAGGTTCTTAAAGTGGCCATGAAAATGTTAGTTTCAATAGGTTTTTTCTGTATTGGTACAAATTTGAATATAATGATACATATGTACGTACAGCATGTGAGACCGTAGTCTCTGATCATACTAAAGTATAAAATACCTCCGGTTATATTAAATTTTACTCGCTAATGGCAACATCTATTCATTTGCTTGTATATTGAGTACTGACGAAATATCTAATAAGGCTCATGGCATTCTGTTACTGACAATCAGTAAATCTGCCGCAGTGTGAATAGCTGATTACTTAATGTACTAAGTTAATTCTGGCTGCGCCTACTTCTAGGAATTCGAATATTTTCTGATTTTAAACCCATCATTTACTAACATTTAGCGGAGAGAGACATCTTGAATCATCAAAATGGAATCATTAGGTCATTGATGAAATTTTGGATGCTATATTTGCTCATGAGGAGGGTAACCATGAGCCGATGGGTAAAAGGAGCTTGAAAGCTAGATTTACCTTTGAATTCCTTTAAAAACTGTCTACTGTTCCTGCCCCCACATTGGTAAATGATATTTTTAATTCTCCGCATAATATGCTACCGTACCGTGCAAGGGCGCACCCATGATCAAAACTAGAGAGGGAAAGCCGTAGTCGTTCAAGTTGTAACACAGAAAAGGTTATCACACCAAAATTTAAAGAAAATTATAAAAAACATTTTATTGGTTTTTTAAATTATTTGCTGGTCAAAATATTTTTATTTTAATAAAAATTTTAACACTAATATCACTTTTCTGGGATTTAAAACTAAATTTTTCAAAAATGTCGTTTTGAACTAAATTTACTATTGCTTCTAAAGGGGGGGGGGCAAGCTACCCCCTCCTGCCCTCTGCTGGGTACGCCCATGGTACCTTGATGATTTGAACTCCGAGATGAACTCCAGCTATCTTTGGTCCTAGGCCGAGTCTTTAATGTAGTCCATGAAAAAACATGGTGAGGCAAAATTCATAGTGGAGGGAAGGGATATCTCATTAGCTTACGGTCGCCGGATCCATATGGTGTTTTTCGCTCTCGGAGGCGAGCATTTTCGACTCACCAGTAAACAAAAATCCTCTCCGCTAATGATTGCCTGACAATGGGTGACTCAGGGAAGGGAATGGCAAACACCTTCACCTTCCATTTAATTTCTTTCTGACCCACTCACGCGCCAAGAGTCACCCGTGGACAACAAAGAGCCTTGATGCCTTGGGATATTGACGTCGGTCCCAGCACGAAGGGGGAATGTAGCTCGAGGTCTCCTTTGAAGATAGAGTTTTGAGGAGAGTGGATAAATTTTTCAGGGGAGTCTGGTAGCCTAGAGGGTAGATAGCATGGCATTGAAGAGACACGAATTTAAATCCCAGGTAAAGTCCCCGGATACCCTCAAACAATTTTTTCCAATTTTTCTTCAACAAGGAAGGTTTTTTTTTTAATAAGGACGGAAGTAAATATCCTTAGGTTTTTACCACGTTTGATTAAAATCTTTTTATACTTGGTATTTTACTTTTTGTACTTCTTGTAACTTTTCTCACTTTGCATTAATTTGTTGTTTTTTTAAGCACTCTTTTGTTCTAATTTGGCTTTATTTAATTTCAAGAGTTACTAGACATTGCGTTCCTCTCCAAATATAAAATGTGTGACGGAGGAAAGGGAGACGTTAAATTCACGTTTCCTTTGGTTTAGTTCGGTGAGCTCTATTGGGAGTCATGTTATAAAGTAGCCAGCGCTGGGGTGTAGGTCGAAGGCACCCTTTAGGGGTAAATCGTTTCCAAGAATTCGAAAACCCTTTACGAATAGCTGATTATTAAATATTCCTTGTTGATTCTAGTTGAGCGTACTTATAGAATTTAGAAGAATATTTTATTATTTTAACCCCTTATTTATTAAAATTTAGCAAAGAGAAGTATATCTCGAATCATCATAATGAAATCATTAGATAATTGATGAAGTTTTGAATGTTACCTTTGCTTAGGAGGTGATAAGCACGTGCCGATATATGTAAGGAGGAGATAGCAAGCTACATTGACCTTTAATTTCCGTAAACGCTGTTTACTGACTCTTCAGAGGAATCGACCCTTTCCGTCCAATGAGTTAATGAAATTAGTGACTCGAAAAAGCGGGTCTAACAAAAAAACATTGCGTGCGGAGATGTCGATTCTATATTTTGAAATATTAAATAAGGAAATTCAATGTTCGCGTGACTTAAGTGAAGATAAATTAACCTATAGCGTCGAAATAGAATACATAGGGTCTTTCACCTGTTTCCTCCAGCTTATATAAGTTGACTTTTCTTCGATTATTTCAAACACTGCGTCCTAATGATTAATTAACAAACAGATCGATAGAAAAACTAATGAGGGATAAGGAAGTTGGTGCACTATGGGTCAGACACTAGGAAGGTGATGATCGTCGCACTTGGCGAGTCACACGCTTGAAATCGACCGGAGCTTCATCATCTCATCCACGTACACTTAATAGAACGCAAGCAATGATGATGGCCAGAAATTCTGTCAAGACAAAAATTCTCCAAGTAAGCCCAAACGTGAAAGAAACCGTCACCCTACCCTGAACGTGTCACAGTCACACGCAAGTTGCTTAGTCTAGGGTCTACCCTCATCATATCTTTAAGAGAGATACGGAGATAATCATATAAGAACCCCACTATATTTCCAGGTCCGAATGAGGCGATAGATTATGAGACATATTTTGCTGAAGGGATAGATATGGGAATTTGTTTTTCCCCCGAACCATAAAGGACTTTAATAAATGCTATTCGTAATTTAGTTTGAGCATTTGATTTTTATACGTAAATGGCTGGTGTGCTAATACCTCCAGCCACGTGCCCTTTTAAGGTGACTTCTGGGATAGTATTTGGACGTAAAAGTATCCATTCTAACCTCGGGTTGTATCGCTCAATGGGTGAGGGATGATTTTGCATTGAGGCGTGAGGGTTAGGGTCTCGCCGAGGAAGGAAGTCTGCAGATTTATTTTTCCGCGACTAAATTCCGCTCAGCCAATGCACACATTGTGAATTTCCGTAATAGGTTTCTTTTTTTTCAGGCGATCTGTCGGTTTCTCAAGGGAGCCCTAAAGAGACTAACCAAGGCCATGCGACCACTTCCCCCTCATTTTTCTCAGGAGAAAATCCACATATTTCTCTGAAATAGGGAACCCCTGCGGACTAAAATTTCTGATTTTTTTCATTCATTCTCGGAAGCAATTCTGCCTGGGAACTCCTTTTTAAGATAAGAGGGGTAATAAGTTAGGATTTGGTCATGGGTCAGTGCACTAAGATATCTGATGGCGATTCCCGTCCATATCAGCCTTACATTGATTTGCCTAACTTGGTCAAGGAATGAAATTATTTTCGTATATGCTTCAGTAATTCGAATCATAGTATTGCATAATGCTGTGTTGAGAATGAATAAATAAATTAGAGTGTACGAAGAATATCAGTTCTCACGAGAGAATAAGTGAGTTGAATGTCAGAGATAAGCTCTTCCTGTGAATAATATCGCAGACTTGGCTGTTTCACTTCGTTATAGTCGAGCAATATTGTCATGCATTTAATAATTATTGATGCCATTCCATTTAAATCGTTGATGATTGTAGGAAAACTGAGAGTAATAAAAAAGAAAGTTAATGATGATGGTTTATATATGTGATAAAATTCACATTCATAATCGAAATTCTTTGAACAAGATCGATGTATAGTATAGTGTCCTGAGGCTGAAATTATTCCTTTGCGAATTAGTTTAAGACCTGTATTTTTATTTGATTATTTTATTGGCGTTGTTCATTTTTTTTTCCTGACGCAGTGCTGAGAATTATAAGATGGTTGTTATTTTTTCTATTCCTACAAAAGTTTTTTTTTCGTTTAGTTTACGCGAACATTGAATTTTCATCTTTAATATTTCAAAATTATGGAATCCACATCACAAAACACTCCATCCTTGCACGCAATGTTTTCGGGTTTGACCCTATTTTTCGAGTCACTAATTTCATTAACTCATTGCACGAAAAGGGTCGTTCCGAATTCTCGGAAACGATTCACCCCGTAAACTCCTACGTGTGAAGCGAGGGGAGTCAAGAGTTTGGGCGCCTGGGCTAGTAGGATACTTTTAGGCAGACTTGTTGGAATATATAAGGAAATTTAGTTCTTCATGGAATTATACGTCATATATGAGACGATGCTTTGTCAGAATAATGATGAATTCAGAGTTCTATAATCGTATTTTTAGACTAATTTCCTTCTGAACACATAAGGAGCACAATCAATTAAAATAGATCTTTTTTATTTGATTGTATTTTGATGCTGCGTTTTATTCCATTTGGATTGATCTAGCATTATTGTTGGCGGATAAGGCAATTTAAGAAAGATAACGCAATTCGTGCGTCAATTAATCAGTTTTCAACACACCAAATGAATGGGAATCGATAGTGGCAAAGAATGCGTACGGAGTATAGTGAAATCACCGTCACTTATATCCAGTCATTTTAAAAAACCTAATGCGGAAGCATTTGTATTTTATGGTGGAAAGAGAGAGATGATTTTCTGGCCAAAAAATAAATAGGATGAAAGATGCACGGGTAGAATTTATGTTTTTCGTGTTCCGTCAAACTTCCGCGGATGAAACCTTAAGGTCTCTGAAATTACCCGTCGCTAATTGTAAGTTCCACTTTTTTCCCCGCCATCCTTGGCCTGATTTTTCGCGTGGCGACAGGCGCATGAAGTTCTCTCTCTCTCACACAACCGAGAGAAGCCGACCGGCGCGAAGGGAAGTGAATATCGACGGAGCAGGAAGAGGAGTGTGATCTTCGGGGAAGGACGCAGCCGCGTGGGTGTCAAAGACGGCAACAATGAAGCGTCAAACAGATGATGGGGTTGCCGAGGTTATTGCATCCATTGCCCCTGCCTCCCTCACAAGGGAACCAGAAAGCGACAAGACCCCAACCTAGATTCGTGCTGAAACCACTCCTTTCCCCTTCTCGATGCTTTTATATATAAAACCGATCCATCAGGCCGCAGAGTCACACGAACGTGTCACGAGTCACTCACGTTCTCTGAGCATAATTATCGTCCACTTAAGCTGCAAATGGTTGTAACTGACGATAGATTTAGTACCTACATTTTTCCGGTGAATTTATGGCTGTTTTATCCAGGCACGGAACTAGAGCGCGAGGGGCAAAGGGGACACGTGCCACCGGCGACAGATTTCAGGGGCGGCAAAATATGAAAAGTTTATTTTTTTAATAATTTTCCAGTTAAATGATTTAACAATAATTATTAATTTTTAAACTATCAAATAATAATATTAATGAAGCTACTTAATAGCAAACATACGTTGTGTAATTTCAACTACCGCAGTGGCGAAGCCAGGAATTTCGTTCGGGTGGGGTCGAAAACCAGAGGGGGAAAGTTTTGAAATACAGGGCACTAAGTAATGGGTTTAAAAAATAATTTTAACACTTTTCATAATGGAAAAAACTTCATTTGTTAAAGAAATATTTTGTAAATTCATGATGTTTCCATATTTTGTCTTTCTCTTCTTTTATGAAGGAAAATGATTGTGTTTTTATATTTCGGGGGGGGGGGGGGGTCCGGACACTTCCCAGACTCTCCCCTGAACTACCGAATCTAAAAAATAAATTGCGAGGGTCTTATATTTTAGTGGTGGGGTAGTGGAGATCAGGGGTGGAGGGCATCAAACTGATCTTTGCCCCTCCTGACAAAGGACCTAGTTCCGGCCCTGGTCGGGACTAACCATAGATTTACCTTTTTTCCGCGAATTTATAGCTGTTTTACCCCCCCCCCCCTCCACATGTTTCCTAAAACTGCTAAGTAACCTCAATTCATAGGAATTAAGTTGGAGAAATTTATGCCTTATCCTGGGCCAGTCTTCTGAAGTCTACCGCAAATCCTGTTGATCGGATTTGGTGTCGCAGCCACGATGAATCCCAAGTTTTTGAGGGGACTTCAACACGCTGACGTGATTCAAAAAGTTTTGTGGTGCCATAGAATAGTTAGATCGAGGTAGCGAAGTTCTTTGGTAGTCAAGAATCGCATTCCTTATGATGTCACCTTCAGAGCGTCAAAATGGCAAATGTTCATTCCAAAGGTAGCAAGTCTCAAATTTTGACTTATTAATTACTATCCTGTTTTCATGCTTCATTAATTTGCCAATGTGCCCCCATTTTGCTCTTCTCTCTCAGCACTCCTTTTAAAGAGAAACGTTTCCCAATGGGAAGGCTGAAGCATTTAAATTTTAGCGAAGTATCTGACCGGCAGAAAAATGTGATAAATTACCGATAGTAAAAATATTGAACGCTACGAAAGCTAAAAAAACGAAAGCCTGTGAATGTATATGTACGTTTCACTAATGGAGCAGTTCGTTTTCATACGAAATTAACCATATTTTACAAACGCCAACATACTAAGGCAGATGAGATCATAAACATAGGCATGTCGTTTTTTTCCGCGATATAGGTATAAGACCCTAAAACGGCAATATTAGGACTTAAAATAGGTAATTTGACTGGTAGTGTAGCTAACTTATCTGTTCCTTAATGCATTTTTCTTTATTATCCTAGTATTTCTAAAAGGAGGTTTTGCACGTTTCAGCTTCATAGACATATTTCGGCGATTTTCGGCTTATATGTCATATGTGCATGTGCGGTTGAGCATTTATTTATTAATTTATTGCAACATTACCGAATACAGCGCCATTTGACCTTATATATCGGGGTTTTCATTATACTTAGCAGTTAAAAGTACATGAACATCTATGCCATGGATAGGGGCAACCTACTCAGGTGGGACCTGAAGGCGCGACCTTCCGTGTGGTAGGAAAGGACTTCACCCCACTACCACCGAGGCCGGCATGTAGGGATCCTCTTACATGCTGCTTGCTGGTGATTGATAACCCCCCTGCCAAACACGCTAGAGGTGACTCGCAGGGTATTATGTAGATTAAGATGTTTACCTTGGTGGATGGATGGAAGAAATATTCGTCAACACCTTCCCGCCACAGTTAAGGACGAGTAGGAGGCCTCGCTTCGTTTTCAGTGCAATGCTCTCTTCCCGACTGGATATCGCTTTCTTTCCGCGCGCAAAAGGAATGGAACATGGACAGCAGGGACGCCAGGGCATTGGCCATCGAGGGCATCCGACGGCTAGTTGCGCAACATTAGGGCAAGATGACTCGACGTAACGCCGCGCCGGGCGAAAGGATTTAGAAGGCCAATCGAGGTAAAGGATCTCTGCTGTCCACTCTCCCAATGTAAACAGTGGCGCCGACTCCATGGGGCCTGAGGGGGCCTGAGCCCCCTCAAAAATTTGTTATGAGTGTGAGGAAAAATGTGTCCGGCTTGCCGATTTTCCCTGGAGTGTCCAGATATCGAGATTCGAGTTATCAGGGTTCTAATGTTGATCATATGACTCTTCCAAAATTCTTAAAAAAACTTAAAACTCACTACTTATAAAATTACCCGAGGCAAGATCCGTGGTTTGGGCTCCCCAATATTTTTTGTATGTCGGCACCCCTGTTTGTAAACAATCGCAGATCAAGGGCTGTGTCGGATGATGATGAATGCGGAGAACAGTTGGGATGTTACGCAGATGCGGTGGAAGGAAATTCGTACATAACTAACGATTAAGCAGCGTTTGAGGTCTTCGATTGATTCGTTGGCGTGGCTGGGGGAAAAGAATGACATCTGAGTTTATTTGCACCATTCAGGGTTCATTAGGATTGAAAGAACATGTGGAAAATCGGCGCCGGCGTCAGCCTGCTCGCTCTTGACGAGAGACGTAAAGTGGACAACAGACACATCAGTCCTGCTTAACCAGCTGCATTATGTTTCTCAACCGACCCAGGTATCGGCACATGATACCAATTGCTATTTCTGCATTATCAACTTAAAAGTTTCATAGTACCCAGACTAGACTCTACAGGTCAACAATGACCTGTGTTTCAAGTATCATAGTTTCTCATAATAAAGCAGGGTAGCATTTTGATGCTTGAGGTCCTGGTGTTTATTGACAAGAACCTACTATATACACGCTGGAAACTTCAAATGACAGTGTAAGTTTTCTACAAGTAATATCTCAGGACATCACACTGGTCGAGCGGAATTGATTGGGTTGTTGCGTCCCCTTAAATTCCCACCTCAAGGACGGAGTGGTGTACTAGAAGTGCCTTTCACAGAGCACTTAACACATCCCGGGATTTCTATGAAAACTTTCCTTCTCTGCCCGGATTTAAATTCGGGCCCTTGGAATGGTGTCGCTGGATTCTCGTGCATCCCTTGACCTATCTTGAAGTTACATTTGTATGGGATTGGGTTCAAAACCCAGCTGTCATGAATATATTTCTTAGAATACTACGATTACCGTCGTAATAGTATCCGTAGAGTGCTTAATATCAGGGTTTGATTAACCGTAAGACTAAATAGGCAAGTGCCTAGGGGCGTCGCAGTCCAAGGGGCGCCTTCAAGGGCGGCAGTTCATTCAGTTACAGCAGTACGTAATGTTTTTATTTTTCAAGTTACCCTTATTTTTTGTTGTATGAATTAATATGGTATGGTATTTGGAGGAGGCAACCGACAGCTGAGGTCATTTGCGCCATGAGGGAAGGGGTAGGTAAGGAAGGGTGGAGAGAAACCCGGCGTCGGCGTTAGCCTGCTCTTAACGAAAGGCGCCAAGGGGACCACGGCTTAACGTCCCATCCGACGGACGGAGTGTTGCGCTTGAAATGTCCTCCACACAACATTCAAGCAGGGATCAGGCAGTCTGAAAAATCTCTGCCACTGCCGGGATTTGAACCCGAGCCCGCCGGGTGCGAAGCTAACACTCAAGCCGCCACACCAACCAGATCCCCTGTATGAATTGAGGCTAAAAAATTTTTTTGGAAAGGGTATTCATAAAGTGTTTTAGTTGCATAAAAGTTAAACTGTTTCATGTAGTTTTACTCCAAGCTGTTTTTCTTTAATTGAATTGTCTATGTTTTCCTTGCGTAAAAATTCAAGTATAAACTTATGCTGTCAGCCATATATCTGTTTATTCCTTTTTTCCGGACCATATCTCATGTGAGTGGTATGCCTTACCAGCTATGCCTTATTATAAAAATCGGGGAGGGAGGGGGGGCTAAAGTGAGAAGGGGCGCTCAATGGAGAGGTGCCTAAAGCGTAACTTTGTGTAAATTCGGCCCTGCTTGACATATGGAATGCAGTCCGCATTAAGACATTATGTAAGAACATAATAGAACATAATATCTTAATACGGAAATAAATAATCTGCTGTTAACTGAATAAATATAAAATAAACTGAAATAAATAAGCTGTGGTTAGTTTCAGTTACCTTATTACTTGTGAAGTGATTGTTTAGCTCACCTATGAAAATCGGTTCCATCCTGCCTTAGTAACAGAAGTGACTTGAGCTATCGATGATCCCTAAAAATAACCGACCAACCACCACAAAATCATGACTGGAACGTTTTGTACAACCGTATAAATGGGATGCTGAAGTCAATAATTATTTTTTCGCAATATAAGATGTGCCTTATTTATATTTATACTGACAATGAATCCCTCTTGAATAAGCGAACTCATTTCCATTGCGTAGAGTTTTCCTTTTGCAGTTATTGATCCATTCTGTTAAAATCACATGTAGTTCAATCAATCACAGAGCAATCATCTGTTATAAGTGTTGCCTTTGTGAGCCGAAACGCGCCATTCGCATTAAAATAAATTTGGAAAAGTGATACCTACCTTTGATTTCAGTATCTCCAACTTTCATTATATCACACCTGAATTGGTTGAATTTGTTCCATTCTGTGATAAAATTATTGTTGCTTCGGTTAAAAAGAAATGCCGTCGGAAATATAAAGCCTTGTTAACTTATGAATGAAATTATTTGGTTATTTGATCACAACAAAGGAATCTTTACCTAGGAAGGAAAGTTGTGGCGATAGATACGAAACTCTCAAACCCTTTAGGGAGATGATCGCGGAAAACAATAATCCCACAGCTGTCGATAATCTTGGAGGTCGCGTATATGTACTATCATAGGCGAATTAAGGGGTAGGGCACAGGAGCACACCCCCCCCCCCCAGACGCTTAAAAATAGACGAATTTTTTAATACAAATATTAGAAATGAATTTTATTTTTTAATATAAAATTTATAAATATTCACACATTAATAACTTTTCTATTAACCCTTTCCAACCCAGAGCTACTTTTGGAAGAATTCAAATTTCAAGATTTTTCAACTTGAAAACTTGAAAATTTTGCAATCAATTCTAATTATCGTGGCAGCTGAATATTTCGTCATTACAATTAACTCCACAAATTAATGCGTAGTTTAGATATTTCCTAAACAGTACATATAACGTATACATTTTTGTTGTTGCTTAGAAGCAACATTGGGTTGTAATAGGTTAAAATAAACAGTATATATTGCACAGTAAATGTTTCATGTAGTTTTTAACCACAAATATGAGAAGACCGTTTGCCTGCCAGACCCTAGAAAAAATCCTGGATCCGACCTGTACTATTATGCCACAAATAGCAACAAGAACGCCCAGCTATCTTTCTTTCCTTCTCTTATAAGTGCATACACGGAAGTGGAAAATCATCTCGTCGCAATAATGCGACCTCGATTGAATGAGGGATGAGGAGGGATAATAAGTCTCTCCGTCAGGGAACGAGGCTCACTCACGGAAGGACTCGTTTATATTCTCTTTTTGGGCATCCTTCACTCCAGAGTTGTCCAGTGAATCTTTCATTTTTTGGCGGGGGATTATTTTCAGAATTTTTTCACTTCCGATGCTCATTTCTGTATCGTGAGGAAAATATTTTCATTGTGTTTTTTTTTTGTAACATTTACACCCATACCATCTCTAAATGGGTGAGATTGCCCAATCGTATTGTTGATTAACGCTCAAAACTCTCCTTTAATTAACCACAAAGATTAAAAAAAAAAAAAAAAATGAAAAATATGAATTAAAAAAAAATTATAAAAAAATAAATAAATTTTTGAATAAATTTATGTTTATGAAAATTATAATCGCAAATTTTCATCCAACCTTACTTATTTTATATCCGGAGTTTTAAATAAAATGTCGAAACGATTGAATACCCTTGAAAAATTGTTTCCATGGTAACTGCAATGTACATCCAAAAACATTTTTTGTGTTGTAATATCTCAGTAACTAAGGACTTCCAACCCAATGTTTGTGGACAAAAAAATGCTTCAAACTGCCTCCCCTACCACCTCCTGTAGTATTGCAGATTTCTCCTGAAGCACCCTGTATATACAATGATGGATGAAAGCATTAATAAGAGATCATATTCCCATTCATCATAGGAATAATAATTACCATGTTACTAACATCTAGTGCAATGAGCCTCAGTACAATTGCCATGGGAAATTAGGAACCCGGATAGCGTAGTGGTCTGCGCAGTGGCCCGGAAATCCAAATGTCCTTTGTTCGATTCCCGATGAAGGGGAATTTTTTTCTCATTGCAATTCTTGTATATACCACCGACAGATTTCGCAATATCGGTGGCATAACTATGGGGGGGAATGAGGGGATAGATCCCCTCCTAAAGCCTCAGAGAAAAAGAAAAATATTTAAAATTATCGACCAGTTTTGACATATAATAATTGCATATGCTTAAAGTTAAATTTTTAGTTCCAAAATTATTTCAAATGTATTTCCAGGCGTGTCATTTTTCAAAAAATTTCCCAAATTTGCCCGGGAGGGGGGGGGGGCACCATCATCATATTCCTAGTTACGCCTCTGCGCAATATTACATAGGAATATGAGTTTAGAGGAGGATGCAACGGATCATGAGCAAAAGCAGGACCGCTCTATCGTTTCGGAATACAATGGAAAACGGAAATATCTCGGGATTTTTCCAAAATCTTCGGAGAATCGCAATCACTCCCACGCACTTCGTCGATGGCTAGGGAAGTGGGTCAGCCCCCTTCCCCAAAATGTGTCCTACGCTCCCTCTTCCGCTCCCCCCCTCCCCTTTTCACACCCCTCCCCCCACTCCCTCTCCCCCGTTGTTTTCGACCGCACAAGGACGTCCCCTTCGGCCCGTTTGAGGCGGGGGCGCGCGCTCGTCGCCGCGACACGACAAATCGTCCCCACTTCGAGCACCGCCCGCGGCTCTCCGCCGCCGCAAAGGAGGCGAATTTCGTGGCCGGATCTTTCGGGAAAGGAGTCGACCTCGGCCCGAATCGGTGCATTGTGTGCCAGTGGCGCAGCGAGGGGGGTTTTGGGGGATAAACCCCCCCCCCCCTAGAAGTCAGAGAAATTTTAAGTTAAATCTATTTTACTTCATCATCACTGGTCAACAATCCTAGGATTGGTTTGACGCAGCTCTCCACTCAGTTCTCCTATCAGCTAATCTTTTCACACCTATGTATTTCTTCTCTTTCACATATCCTTCTTTACTTGTTCCATATATTTTGCTCGAGGTCTTCCTTTTCCGTTCTTGCCTTCCACTTGTCCCTCGACGATTGTCTTCATCAGGCCATCATGTCTCAAGATGTGGCCTATATAAGGTTGTTCCGTCTTCTTGTTAAGGTTTTCATGAGGCTTCTCTTCTCTCCTACTCTTCTTAGGACTTCCTCGTTACTAACTCGGTAGATCCATCCTATTTTACTTAATTGGATTAATTTGCTTATAGAATAGTGTAATTATTAACAAAAATATCCCTCAGATGGCCGTAAAACTACATTTTCAACCATTTATCTTAACTTTTTTTCTTGCGGAGGGCCCCCGCACCTACCGCTTACACTGAAGGGCATACCACACACCCAGGCACCCCAGTATTAGTTGCGCCTGAAACCCCCCCCCAGCCTTAATTCCTAGCTGCGCCCCTGTTGTGTGCTTCCCTTCCCAACACGGCGTATACGGGGCGGAGAAAAATTTGTCACGAAATTTTAACCCCGGGATTGCTGATGCCAGGGGAGCCATTCGAGGATACAACACACACCGGGGCCGGGACCCAGTAATTCAACTGATACGCCCGATCACCCGGGGAGGGGTTTGGATGGGAAGGAACAAGGAAAGAGGCGCCGCAGGGTTCCAAATGGTTCCATATTTGTATGTGTATAATGGGTTCCAAATCACTTTACTTGTCTTTTGCGTTGGTCGAAATAAGTTGTATGTATTCACATCTCGGCTGTGATTTCGGCACAATAATTGACTTATTCAGAGCTAAGAATTTTCATTTTAAGTAAGAAACGAAAGGTAAGCTATCAACCGTTGAACTATTGAAGATAGAAGCCCGTCGACGCCTCTGGGGTAGGGAAAGGGTTGGAAGGGGTGGGACGGGGTAAAACACCTTACCGCCATAGAAGCGGAAAGGGCCCACTGACTAGCGAAATCCGGCATCAGCCATTAATGTGCCAACGATTTTGGAGGATTTTCCTACGAACGAGAAAAACTCACCGATCAAATCGTTGGATTTCGCTGATGCCAGTAGGAACTAAAATTACTGATGACGTTCAGGTCGAAAACTCACCATTTTTAAACCACAGAAACTTTGAGTAAAACGTTACGATTGGCCGCGAGTTTTCTCTGTTGCCGGATGCTCAGGACTAGGGCAAATACAGGCAAAGCATTCGAAGTCATGAGTTGCCCAGAGAATCCGGCAACAATGCAAACTCACGGCCAATCAAAGTTTCTGTAGTTTAAAAATGGTGAGTTTTAGACCTGAAAATCATCTGTAATTTTGGTTCCTACTCGCATCAGCTATATCCAACGATTTAATCTTTGGATTTTTCTTATTCATAGAAAAATCTTCCAAAATCGTTGGCACAACAAATTATGGTTTCTCTAAAAGTGGGTCCTGGGCGGTGATTCTCGTTCTCCTTTCGCCCGAGTCTTCGCTTCGCTACGGCAACTCGAAGCGAAATTTTTCTCCGCGATTATTCTCGTTCCTTTCGCCCAGCCTATCGCTTAATTTCGGGTAACTTCGTTCTCTTAGCGAAATACGTTGACGTAGGCAATGGCGAATACCCATAAGTCAATGGGCACGAGATAATTTCAGCGATCAACACACTGCCTCCGCAGTCCAAAACAATAGAAGAACGCGAAGTACGCTGGTAAGTTCAAAACATATTTCTAAAATATATTATTCCATGTTTTGTTTATTGCGTGAGACTATCAAATTGCTACATTAAGTATTGTTGCACAATATTACTTATTCATTAGTCATTTTCTATAGTTGAGCATAAAACCGATCTCTTTGTTTTTCATCTTTTTCGTAGATGTAAACGATTAGTCCACAAGTGACTCCCGTCAAACTTACGGGTTAATATTTTTAATTTTAACCTAACCCAGATGGCACAAAATAAGAGAGATATCTGTTTCTTATGGTTTACTTACGGAAGAATATGATGAGCACCTTTTCACTAAGGAACTTATATAAGGCAAGGATAAGATTTCATTGCGGCGAGGGTATACCCTATCCTACTCCTCCACTTCTATCCCTAACCTTGAGGCGTCGTCGGGCTCCTTATCGTGGCGGCGCCTGAATCATTTTCTCTTCCGTTCCACTCCCCTCCCCGGTGGCGCGGGCGTATCAGTTGTAGTACTGGGTCCCAGCCCCGGTGGTTGTAACCTTCTAAGGACCCCCCCCCTTGGGTCATCATTGGTACCCCAGAGGGTTATACTGATTTAAAATTTCGTGGCATAATTCTTCTCCACCCTGTGTATACCTTATTCACTACCGTTTTTTTAAACGAAAATGTCATCTAACTTTGAGCTCTGAGATGAGTTCCGCAAGTAATGCAATTGTATTTGGTCTTTAAATCCCTACTAGGAGCTAATTGTCAAAATGTAGTGTTATGCATGTAGACCTTAGTAAAGCATAAATGCGAAGCTAAAAACTTTCAAGACACCATGAAAATTTCGTAAACACACTCTTCATCGGTGTCAATATGAAGAAATAATATACTTTAGTTTTCATTCCGAATTCGGGATTCACATCTCCACCGTTTTGGATATTTTAACAGAAAATCCGCGCTAACTCTGGGATATAATGTGAGCAGCAACTCTTCCTCCGGAGAAGTTGTAACACTTTTGAGCCTCATATTATTTTTTTGCAGTAGGAAAGGAAACAGGATTTTCTTTTGATTATAATCTAGGTGCCAATAATTTATCTCCAAGGTGCCGTCTTACGTGCTTACAAGGTCATTCGTGCTAATACTTTGATATTTCCAGTTAACCATCCAGCCCAAATACATGTGAGTTGTGATGGCTTTAAAGTGAATTTGCGGCCGTAAAGGTTTTTTTAATTGCTCCTTGATGTTTTTCGTTCATTTTATTTTATAATTAATCTTCCTTCTGAAGAATATTAAACTATTATTGCAGTGTTTGCTATAATTTTCATGAGAAAAGTGATTTACGGAATACTCAGAAAAAAAGAGAAAAGTAGTAGTAATAGTGATCACATTTCACGCTGCCAGCATCAAAAGGCAGTGAGTTTTCGAAGATCAAAATATCAGCATCAACACGTCTATACGAAGAAATGAACGGAATGTGAACAAGCAACGCGAGAAATGAGAAAATTAGTACGTATCGTTAACATTCTAGAAAAATAAGGCTCTCACATTCTTTCATCACCCTAAATTCTTACGCAGTGCTTGGTCCACATATCTGAGGATAACTTTCTTAATCAGAGGAAGTCTTAAATACACGAATGAGAACATATGTTATAATCTTGCCCCATGATAGCGCAGGATATATAATTACCATGGATACTTTGATCAGTAAACCATAAATGGCCAATAAAAGATTAATGAGTAGGTGGCGTATTTGTAGATGCGAATAAATACATATGGTTACGATTTACGTAGGTAATCAATGCGAAAATTTTCGAGATATAGGTAAAACTATCTCAACAGGTCACTGAGAATTTTTTTCCAAGAATTCTTCCATAAAAAATTGCATGTGAAGGCGTTCTACATGGGCTCATGTATTTCTTGACCCGTTTTAGGATGCTGCATGGTGAAAGTTACACGCGTCAGAACGAATGCAGAAAGGAAGGTTTAACACTCCCATTCTTGAAGTAAATTTTTCTCGAACAATATGCGCATCAGTATCTATGGTGAAGGGGGAGGAGTGGCTCTCTGGATCTGTGTCGGAATATATGAATGCAGAAGGAAGGTGGGTTGTGTATCTTGATGGATGAAATAAGGCCAGGGACGATAAATAAGAACTATGTATCTGAGAAAAAGATGAAAGGTACCCTTCTCTCGCTCGGATTGATTTTGTTGATGGGGAGGAATAATAGCTGGTTCACGCGTCACGCATTTTGATGCGAATCACGGAGCGAGTTATGCGATATATAATAACGTACCTGGAAGGTATTCGCGAGACAGATTTTTATATTAGCCGCTCTTCGGCCGTGATGTGCATACGTCAGTTTTCCTCCGACGGAGTTGAGGCATTCGCCGTTGGCTGGCGCCCTTGGCAGGTGCCTCGTCTCCGGAAAGAATTCATCGCTTCCTTGTGCGTGGGTTTTTCAGGAAATCTCTTCCTGCTGTATAATCAAAATAGCCGTCATACTTTGACTCACGTAGATGAGTTACTATAAAGTGCGCTATTTGGACTCTTGAACTCAAATAATTTTCCTCTAGTTTTGTGGTATGATTGATGCAAAAGGATAAAATTTAGTATAAAATTTATTTATCGATGCAATTTTTTCATGATATACTTTGTTCAGACTAAGAAAATCTCCTTGAAAATGACTGCAAATATCCAATATCTTCCTTATAGCACACCTTAACGATGAAATTGCCGCTCTCAGTAAAAGAGGTTGGCAAGGACAAAAAGGAGGAAAAGATGTGGGCAAGACTCGAACTGTGGAAGATGTGTGACGTGTGTTTAGATGTGAATTATTGATAAAAGACACGGTCTCAGGCGTTATTCTGTGGAATTGTTTCATTATTGAATGAAATAATCAAAAATCAATGAATGAAATAATAAAAAAAATGAAATAAATAAATAATAAAATGAAATGAATGGAATTATTGAATATGGTTACGATTTATCTCATCTAACGACAAATTGCGGGATACAAGTCTATTTCAATAGGTCACTAAGCAATGTTTTTTCAAAAATTTTTCCATAAAAAACCTGTGCCATGAGTGAGTAAGTTTCATCTTCCAACTTTGCATAAGGCCATTTGGTGGGTGTTTTTAAGGACCGCCCACTTCGGTCGTTCATTTACTCCATCATTTAAAGTCATAATAGTTTAAGATAAATTTAGCCAAATGAATTTATTTCATCATTCGTTCATGAGGAGTGTGCAATCGAAGATGAATAATGGCTTACCTATCGATTATATTTTTTTCATGTCCTCGCACCTATTCTTTCATTCTACACGACTCGTAAGTACGCCTTCTGTCATACATCCTTACTGCGCTAATCTACAAAATAATTATTTTAGTTTATCTTTTGTCGTATGAGCTCAGCGTGCTGATTTTGCAATTCACAACTGGTCCGAGTTCAGGACTCAAGCCCCACGCGTCCCATATTGCAATTGTGGTTGCATACGTCTACGGGGCAATCCTCATTTTTATACTTTTACATTTTTCGACGTCTACGTTTTCCCCGCAGAAAACTGATATTTCTCCTGCTGGCTTTCTTGTTCGTAAGAAATTCATGTGAACCTTTATTTTATTCGCATATAGATTATTATATATTTTGGAATAAATATTTACGTTCCTCCTCTTGGAAAATTAAGTACTCCAAGAATTTTTTCTGGAATGTGATGACCAGTAAATATCGATAACTAATAAATATCGATTAGCATTTTTCTTCAAATCCTGACTCACTGTCAAGAATACCGATTTAGGGATGAAAATCACTCATAAATAATTACGAAAACGATTTTCATTTATTAAAAAACACCGAACAATGGTGACCAGTGTGATATAGTTTTGCATAATTTATAATAAAAAATTTCACACAGGTTTAAACCAATTAAATGGCAGTTAGCGGTGCACACTCTTTTTTGCATCAAAGTTTAGTCATCGCAGCTTCCTTGATTGCAAAAGAATAGCCTCTTGCTGCGACATCATTATAAAACTAACCTGATGAGAGAATAATTCACTTAATCATTATTTTCCTCGCCAAAAGAAGTTGAATGCACGTGCCGCAAATTTATATACATACATAAGGCTACAATAAAGTGCGGGCAGTCGGTTAAATGAACATGAAATTCTAATACCGGTATATCCATCAACCTGAAAGATTACGCGAAGAAAATCTCAACGCAACACTTGTCGGCTCATGTTGCATTAAACTTCTCTTCCGGGTAGTAAGGTTTGTTGTCAGAGAAAACAAAATGAAGCGAATCTTAGTCCGAGGAAACTTGAAGTTAACTTCACAATGTAATCCAGAAAACCGGAAATTATATGCTAATTAAATCCTTGAGGTGACTTCGAGTATTTTGCGTCAAATGTGTCGCTTTGCAAGAAAGAATTCATACAACTTAGCATGCCATAAATGGTCTCTAGATTGATTCATTCTACAATAAAAATACATAATATAGTGAAAGACCTCGGGAAAATAATGAACGTTACCATAGGGTTGATAGAATATGGATGCAAGAAACCCTTGAAGCAGATTCGATGAGTACCAATAATACATCGGAGAACTAATTTTGACGGATAAGTGCGGATAAGAAATTTAATTTTGGCACCTTTATAATCTCACAAGGGATCAACTAACTAAATCAAATCTGATGTTGAATCAATAGATATTGGAGGAAACGAGACATAGCATCAACTTATAAAGAGCACCAAAGAGGTGACAAATTTGTCTTTTAATCATGAATTTCCTCCATCTTGCTGATAAATAATATATTAATGTAAACGAAGGCAAAAAGAACGAGTGTTCCTCAATTGAAATTTATTCTACATAGACTTTTTGAGGGCGATAGAGGGGTAAGTATCGCTTACAGCTAGGTTGAAGAATGCTTCTTATATGCAAAGCAGTTGCCTTAAACACAACAGACATTGAATCGGGTTGATCACTATCCCGATAAATCCAGTAACTTCTTCCTTTCTTCAAGGTCGCAGGTGCATGAGAGTTAAGGGCCTCCACCTAGAACTACACCTTTCTCTTTCTACCATCTGCATCCTTTGCCCCCATTATTTCAATTCAATCCAGGGCACCACGGTCAGAAACGCAATTGAAATTAAAATTAAATATTGAATTTAAGGGGGAATCGGGTTGTTGTGGTGGCTAGAGTCAGGGGCGGATCCAGGATTTTTTTCTGGGAGGGGCACAAGCAAGGCCGTATCCAGGATTTTGTTCTGGGTGGGGCACAAGGATACCTCGTAATACAAAACGAACGCAATGATAATGGGGCCGTATTAAAAATCTTGCATATTTTTGAGGGTCTGGGGGGGGCACGTGCCCCCGTGCCCCCCCCCTGGATCCGCCTATGGCTAGAGTGTTGGCTTCCCACCCGGCGGGCTCAGTGCAAATCCCGGCAGTGGCAGAGAATTTTCAGAGACTGCCCGATCCCTGCTCGAATGTTGTGTGGAGGACATTTCAAGCACAACACTCCGTCCGTCGGATGAGACGTTAAGCCGTGGTCCCCTTGGCGCCTTTCGGGCTAATGCCGACGCCGGGTTTCTCTCTACCCTTCTTTACCTATCCTTCCCTCATGACACAAATGACCTCAGCTATCGGTCGCCTCCTCCGAATACCATATGATACCAAATTTAAGGTAAACTGCAGGGTATTACTGAAGTATACCATGCGCTACACGTTACCCTCTGATCACTGGGAAGCGTTGGCGATATTAGCATGGTTTATCACCTACATTAACAGGATAAGTCAGGCAAGTGATACATTAAAAATGTAACACAAAAAGTAAACCAAAACACACTGAAAAGACTCGAAGAAATGCGAAGTTGTATTAAACTGCAGAAGAATCAGTTTCCATGATATGACAAGTAAAATATAAGGTACTACATACGTGAGGTATCATGCCACACATGCATATGACTTATCTTAATTAGTGCTATCTTAAACGTCCCATCAACGAATTTGCTCTTCGCTCACTTCGTGATGAATATAAATGTATCGAAGATTTCAAATTATCATTTGCGTGTAAGACTTTCGCGTCAGTTTAATTTACTATGGGATCCACACAAAATCAGGTGGAAAAAGGTCAGTTTCTGATCTGTTTGCATTCAGCTTTTTTGGCTTTGAAACTTTAAAGTTCTCTGGTTTTCTATAATCCACTGAGTACATAAATAACAGCATAAAGGTATTCAAATTTTTAACTGACACTCCGGATGCCCATAATCCTAAAAACCTTTCATGGAATCCATAAAAAAAGCAATTGAATTCAGAGGTGACGCAGGAATGCGGATGGAAGACAGAAAAGAGGGAAGGCCCATCTCATTAAGCATCAAATAATAATTTACTTACTGACGGATCGATAACAAAACAAATATCCGAGTGTGTTACAGAATAAGCGAAAGATCCGAGAGGGCTACAGCCCACTAATATCACTCATGAAATGAAACAGGTTCAAATCATGTAAATGGTGACGACATCGCACGAACAAACACGGTGAAATTAATTTAAAAGACACTCTATACTACTTATTTGCAAATTACTCAATATTTAATTGCTGAAAATATCACATTTCTCTAAAAATGTTCGCTATCGACACACTTAAAAATACTCGATAATGGTGGAATTTTTTTCACGATAAACAAATACAAAGCCCAAAAATTTAATGAAATCACAGTTAATTTTCTCCCACCCTCATTAGTTATCCATAGTGGTGCAATACCAAGAGAATGGGACGGGAATTTTTATGGTGAATTCATAAGGAGCTTAAATCCGTCCTTGTTATTTGAGTTCACTTTTGGCCTGTCTGTGCAATAGTCATAATTTTAGGAAAATTCAATCGGTTGTAAACATTTTCATGAAGTGAGCTAGTTACCAAAGGGATAGCATTAAATTAGTCTAGGAAACAAAAGGTGGCTGTGGTATACCAAGAAATCTGAGTCACAAAAATTGTAAGTCCTCTGAAAGGTGTCAAGGATATGAAATGTAAGTATCAGATTCATGAGACGTAGTTCCCAAATCACAGTCCTTAGTATTCTGTGAAAAACCACCACAATAGATCGCATGAGAGCATTTATTTTCCAATTCGCCGACAAAATTTTCCGCTGTTTATATGCACCACACACTTAAGCGAAGGTTAGTGGTCCAATTTTCCTGAGGAAGGGAATAGAATGAGCTCACTCGAGTATAACGACCCCATTATCTCCCGCAGGGCACAACATTTTTTCCCGTGAGCAGAGAACGCGTTCAAGAACTTCCTTCGGAAACTACGCATCGTCGATAGATGATTGCTTCTCACGAAGTGATCTTTCCTGTTGCGGTTTTTTTCTGCTACGATTGGGAAAACCTTTGTCGATTCGTTATTTTTTTAATGGACCTACGAGTAATATAGCTCAGAGTGACATCAACATTCGATGTCTATCATGGCATGGAGGACAAAGGCATATCCACTGAAAATGTGGAGATTAGAAAGCGATGGGCTAAGGTAGACCGTTACGGAGCTGGGATAAATGTTTATTTTTTTTGATGCAAGGATTTAGCCTCATCTGATGGGTAGAGATATTTAGAGAATTGAAATAGATGCATCTAGAAATATTTCACATTTCCACCTGGAGCCAAACTTTGATTATGCATGGGCAACGGCTACTAATTGAAAGTTATCGCATAGAATCGTCTCCAAAAGATGTTCTCCAATTAATATTAGCAATTAAACCATGAACAATAATAAACGAGCAACGAATAGAGTAGATGAATGCATTAGCATCTGTTAAGGTTGACTGGGTTAAGATCTTGTCGTTCACAAGTATATGTTCTCGGTGTTCATTCCCACCATAAATTATAACTGAATATTATAGTAGCTACGTGGATTAGGAATTGATTATTTATATAGCACATCGAAATACTTCATCTGCAGGTAGTGACGCCAGCCATTCATTCCAAGTCCACAGCATTGGAGTAGGTCTTAAATATGATTGTAGACAATATATATTCCTGTCAAAACAGTCGTAGTGCTGCGTGTCATTGCCATTCGAGATTGATAAAAATTTACACTTCAATTTAACGTCCTCATAGGAGTGATCCTGGGTGATATCTAGGAAAGGGCAACCGATTCCTAGTGTTTGAGGTCATGTGGTGAATAATTGCACGCAAGTGGAAAATATTTCACATCACCTTCATGGGATGCCTATTGTAAAAAGTGACTTCCACCCTAACCTGCTATCTGCAATCCACCAGACAAGATGTAATAGTTCATCTTATGTCTTCTAATTTATTGCCCTCTCAAATACCTACTTCAAAGAATGGATATCAGGAAGTCGTAAAACTACTCCGTGCAAGTAATTCAATATTTCCGTTCTCAAGTGGATTCTTTGATATGGAGGCACCGAGCCGATTAAAAACATGAAGACCAGAAAATCAAAGCCATGATTTGATGAACACTTCCTCAGGTGCGTGGAAAAATTTCCTTCCTTATTAGAGTGCTTACGTTACAAGAATGTCGATCAATTTACAATGTGGGCAACGTAAATGCATGGCATTAAAATATTATTTCGACCAACAATAATGCATTAAAGCAGAATAGAGATGACCTTGATGTTACTCTAGTTTTGTAATATGTCATATGGTCTATTTCCCAGGGTTCGTATTTTGTTTTTTTCGCATTTATTCGTACTTTTTCGAAATCTGAGTCTTATGAATCTAGGATGTAAAAAAAACAATTAAAAATTTATCAATTACTAGACAGCATACAGTCAAATAATGCAGGTTGGAACATTACGCTAAAATATTTACCTCAACTACCACTTACTAAGCTCTACTAGGTAAGGTCTTTCGTTATAGCGTACCCCTTTTCTGACTTATAAATTAAAATATATGAAAATATTAAAACCATTGCTTCACGATTAAGTATTTCAGGCCTTCCTTAGATTCCATACGTATGAAACAATGTATTGATACTAACTCCCAATTTTTTAGCGGCCTCAATGTAACAAATCACAGTCATGTGACTACAAACAGCCTCTTGCATTTAGGAAAATATTTGTTCTTCCATGCATGTGATATGAGCGGCTTAGAAGCCAAGGGGTACAAATGTTTTTTTTTCGATATCACGGCTCATTTTCGTAGGATACGCATTACGAAAATATGCAGCGTGTTTATGTTTACCTATGTCCCACGATTGTCAAACGTTGCGCTGCAATCGCTCCATACGGGCATGCGTTCTGATTGGCTGATATGGGGTTTCAGTGACGGCAAAAGCGACCAGACGAGCGAGTGATGAAAAAATGTGTGGAATCATCATCATTGGAGTGATCGCGAAAAACGATTGCCGGCGACGATCATTTCCGAGTGATCACTCAAGTGATCGCTGGAGTGATCACTCGAAAATGACGAAAAAAATGATCGTGTTATTTAGGCTTTGAAGTGTAACAATTTCCGCGTTTGGATCAAGAATTTTTTTCTGGGGGGGGGGCACAAGGGCCCGACAGGCAAGTGGTCCTCTTTAATTTGAGATTAAAAACAGCATGCAACAATTATTACCTATGCGAAATATTCTCTTTATTTTAACATGGAAGCTATCAATATGAAATTAAGTGATTGAGGCTCCGTAATATACAAAACAAAACGAATGTAATGATAACCGTAATAATAATTTTGTCTATTTTTTATAGCGTCTGGGGGGGAGAGGTGCGCCCATGACCCCTCTAAATCTGCCAATGGAAATTACCAATTGCATTATTATTATGGATATGTTGAACTTCCTCCAAATAAAGCCTGAAAAGATTTTTATAAGTGATACATAATTGAGACATTCTCACATCTATCCCAATCGCTTGACATTCCGCAAAACTTATTTACTCCCTTCGTCTCGGAAAATAAGGGGAGAGGACGTCGACCGCTTCCACATCCTTGGTCTACTTCCTTCCTTTGACTACACCCATGTCATAAGTGGGGCTATCAAAAGCACAACTATCAAGTGTTTGATTTGGCGACGCAGAAAGAGCGCAGGCCTTCACCTAAATAGTTTCTCATACTATAGAGCGACTATTAGAAAGGCGATGACCCCCTCATAGTTCGACTGTTAAACCGGATGAGATTTCTGGATGGTAAATGTCAGTAAATTCGAGAAAGATCCGCCAAGAAAAATTCTATGACTTAGAAAATAAAAGCTTAACTAGGAAAAATTCAAACCAATACTGAAAAAATATCGCTGGTGCGGTTTAGAACATGTTCCGAAGTAAACACACCCTTATAACAGATATCCTTAGTCTTTTTTATTCTATTCGGTAAATTAGAAAGAGTGAAAACATAATTGTGGGGAAGAACTGTACGTAGTCTCTCGCTCAGAAAAATCCTACTTTTTGGAGACGAAATTTTTTAAAGTCCCTAAACTCTGGTTCAAACGAATTCGACCGAGTTAGTAGTGAGAAAGTCCTAAGAAGAGTAGGATAGAAGAAAAGCCTCATGAAAAGCTTGATAAAATACGGAATAACCTTAATGGTCATATATTGAGACATAATGACCTGATGAAGACCATCATTGAGGGACAAATAGATGACAAGAACGGAAAAGGAAGACATTGAAAAAATATTTGGAATAGAAACAGAAGAAATACGTAAGTGTGAAAAGATTAGCTGATTAGGAGAGTTGAGGGGAGAGCTGCGTCAAATTAATCTTAGGATTGTTGACCAATGATGATAACGGCACATTTCTTCTATTTCTTGTGCGTCCTTTTTATGAATCGGTCATAGCGAGGATAATCCACACATATGTATCCTGAAAGCGCCATAAGGGTAATAAACGCGGCATAATTACATCATTAATACAATCCCTCTAAATCCTGTCAACCTACCTACAATATATACCCGTATATATTATAGGTAGGTTGACACTCGAACTGAAAAAAGTACCATTAATAATTTTTGGGGACCATCTAAAGTACAGGAAATATTGAAAGTGTCATCAAATCATTTTGATATATATAAATTTTAGTGATCATTCTTTCATAGAAAGGACGAATCAGCTGAAATTACTGGAGCCATATTAAAATTCGCGCGCATTGCACAAGTCATGTTGAAAATAAAATACTCTTACTTAGTGAAGAAATTCTATCTATCGAGCGGAAGAAAATCTTAAGGAATTAGCTCAGGTGGCAACAAGGGCCGATGATTCGCGAAATCGCGAGCAAACGACAAGGGTTGTCGATTCAATTAGCGCCCTAACGATGACAAGCTGTCTAAAAAAAGCTCATGATCCCATCGTGCTGCCGCGTTTCGTTCTGACGAAAAGGGAGCGCTTTCTCATCATGCGGCCAGCGCATGGACGAGTCGAAATACTTTCGCACTTTCCAATTTGCACTTATGGGAGGAGATAAGGGTTGGCGTGGTGGCAAGGGTGCTGGGTTCCCATCCTATTGGTGAGGGTTTTAATTCCGGCGATGGCAGATACTTTTCATAGACTGCTCCATCCCTACTTACATGATCAATTATGGTCTGGTATTTAAGGGAGGTGAGTGACATTCAATCGATCGATTACTTTAGGAATAATAGAAGGATAAGCCCAGAGTCTAATTAGAAACAACAAAGTTATAGGCAATCCCATTCCTTCTCCAACAAAAATACCAAGAACTAACATTTTTTCATAATAGCTCATTCCTCTACAAAATTTACATCTCTACGTATATCGAGGCCATTTGCGCAAAGGGAAAAAAATAATGTTCCTTTTTACTTTCTCATATATGCTTACAGGTCAAATATCTTAATGAATCTAAATAACGCTTCATCTCTTCAGGAGTTGGGCGATACAGGGGCATACAACATTCCTCCTCGAGTAATTGTATTTGCGCGTGGATGTTTTACAGGAACAGGATTAATTTTAATCTACTATTTCAAGTGCAACGTGTACATACTTTTTTCGATTTGGGTACTTCGAGTACAGCACTCCGTCCGTGGGATGGCACGTTAAACCGTTGTCCCCTTGGCGCCGACGCAGGGTTCCTCTCCAGCCTTCCTCTAGGTGCGAAGACCTCAGCTGTCGCTCGCCTCCCTTACATACAATACCGTCCTTTTATAAGAAAAATCCTCCCTCCTACTTGATAGTCAAGGAATCCGAGTGCTCTCCGGTTTAACGCTTATATCATTCGACCATTAGACATCGATCGACCCCACTTATTGATGCTGTCTTAGTAGTTGAATTAGTCATAAGATTTGAGAGTGCGGTATCGAAAACCATACTGCAATGGGTGAAATGTTTGAACTTTTATGGTATCTACCTTACGATGATTATTTGTAATTTTAGAGTTGTTATTTGGGCATTGTCTATCAATGTACTGCATTTATCCCTAGAAAAACTAGGGGAGACGATCCATTTATCGTATATCCGCCATAAATTAAATCAATACCCTGAAGAAAGCGAGGTTTTAGCTGTCGTTATTAAAACCAGTCGATCAACGACGTCGAAAGAACCATGACAGTAGTCAAACTTAATGCTTTTTTGATTGATGTAGATCGCAATTATACTTTGTGATGAGCAAATATATTATTAGATACGTGGAATCACATGCGTCTGGTAAACTTTTGGAATGAATTTTATCTCGGTTTCCAATTTTATATGTTAGGGGAGAAGACTGTATAGACATACATAAGTTTTCAACTAAAGCATTCTTACAAAAGTAACTATCTAAATATTTTTTACCATTTGTTATCCATTCCCGCCATAAGTAGAGCAGAAGGTCTTTTCCATCAGAGATTGCAGCTATTTTTAAGCGTCTTGCTTACCTTTGCTAATTTGTGACGGAGTGAAAAGTCTGTGCTGTGGAATTGCCGATCATGCTTTAATTAATTCGCCCGCATTTTCGGGACAGCAAAAATTGAACTAAACGGAGGGGAGACTTCCTCGGCGTTTAGCCGCGGTCGGTTGACAACCAGGGTGCGAGAAAAAATTAATACTTCCTGGGGGCCAGAATTAATGAGAAATCCGTGGGTAGAATATTTGTGGGAATGAAATTTTAAATAACAGTTTTGTAACATGGGGTTTACGAATGAGGTATCACTGCGGGTGACACCCGTAAAAGTTATCACCATGGCTAGTCCCGGTATACTTAAATCCTGTATCATTTCAACTTACTTGTTTCATGATAATAAAATGAAACTAATAAGTTATTTAAAGGGTGTACATATGATAATTTATTTATATCTCTTTCATTTTAATGGAAAAATTGATACTTTTCCATAGTGTTGTTAGATTATTTCATTCAAATCAAGTGAATTCATTTGGAGGGATCACATAATTTTTCTGTCGGAGTTATTTGGCGATGCTAATTAAATACTAATGATTAGGTTTAACCCCTGTGCGTGGTGGTGCTAATGCTTCTATTTTCACCTCGATGTTTCTAAATGTGTTTATCAATTGGGACGAAAACAATTTTTAAGGCAAACAAGATCAATGTACTCACTGGGGCATAAGGTGTTGAGTAAACCCCCATCATTGCTAATGAGTGACAGAAGCTCCACCCTGAATTGTTGGATCTTTACGCAATTGAGCTTAGCTGAGAGCGATATCTGTCTTCACGAAGGAAATGACTCACCTAGCTAGTCAGTTATAGATGTTTTTTAAAGTATATGTAAGTGCTATTAAAACTTTTCCTCCTAATATTCCCGTTATCTCGTATGGTAGATTTCTAAAATTTCTTCTTATATCGTGCTCTGGAATAGTTTTTAAAGTTTGCTCCTAAATGTTTATACTTGAGATCGCATGCACAAAACTTTTTAGATGGTAATTAGTTGTTTCATGCGTGACTTTATGGAATCTACTTGTCATAATGAAAAGTAAAGAAAACTTTGAAATTCCACATAAATATTTAATGTGCGACATAGGATTCGACGTGGCATGTCATCGTCTGGTACAGATGCATTAAACATTGTTTAGACGAAAAGGTTTAAAGGTCGCAAGAGTGAAGAATAACGCGCGAAAAACTATGAATTCGGCGAACCGGTCGTCTTCTTCATCTCATCTCGGGCACAATATTTTATTGGTGCATTTTATTGTATTTTATAGAGAACACGACATCTTCACATTGCAAGGAGATATTTAAAATTAAATTTTACCCATGAAAAATGCTAATTTATTGAGTGTCCACTTGGGCCATTGGAATTTATTCAACCCCACAATTCACTTTTTAAAGATTTTGCATTAAAAAAAGTAAAAAAAAAATTGTGTAATTAATTTAGAAAGATCGCATGATTTATTATTGCTATTTTATTATCATCTGTGAGTTATTTTGGCGATTTTATTATAATTATACGCTGTAGGTCGATTCCATGAAGTTTTTCCAAGACAACAACTAATTAGAGTTTCATTTTCATTATATGAAGCAAGTAAGTTGAAAATTTTCATCAATTGCACTTGTTTCACCATGAACCTTCCTGAAATTTTTGGTCAAAAATGGCCTCTGCTAAATCAAGGTAGCTATCATTTATAAGTGAATTGTGGGGTTGAATAAATTCCAATGGCCCAAGTAGACACTCAATAAATTAGCATTTTTCGGGTCGGTTTGCATTTTTTAGAGAGGATTCTCAATGCTCGATCACCTATATACGTTTAAGGAGATCATTAATTTCTACCCCGAGCGTAAGTGACTGTCTAAAATTCATGTTTGTATTAATAAAAAGACACCGACGCTGTTTTTAGTGTACCCATATTTTAGAAGAGTTTAATGAACGCCGCTCTGGTATGTATTCATCTGCATATATATATTACCCCTCAAGCCACCTCAATGGGCTTGTGGGGGAGTTGCTAGGACAACGGCCGTTAGAAATAAAAAAGAAATGCTCTAACAAAATTACACCTGGCATTTTTTAAAGTCCTTTATCGTGCGGGGGTAAAACGAATTCCCATACCTATCCGTTCGGCAAAATATCTATCTTCATTTATCGTTTTTGCCGGACATGGAAATGTAGTCTGGTTCTTAAATGATGTTCTCCGTGTCGCTCCTCAAGATGTCCATTCTCAATCGCTTCCTCCGATGTGTCTCTTTACCGCGATGCTTTACTTTTTTACATTATTTATTGTCCGTTATTCTTCACGTTAAAAATGGTATACCCATAGTATTTGGCTAAGTGCGGTGGGTCATTTTGAGCAAGAGGAAGCACATCGTCGTTTACGAATAGCCCGTTACCTCATTTTCTCTTGACCCACGAACCCGGATGTGAGTGCGGTGCATGAACCATTCCTCTCCTTCCTTTGCATAAGCCGATAGAGAGCATGGGGAATGGAAGGCAAGTAATGAACACAAGGGCAGTTCGAAAGCGTTGATCGCGACCACTTCCGCAGCCTGCGCTTCGACCTCAGTGAAAACTTCCTCATTTTCGCCCAAGATCCGCCTTAATGACGGCGTTGGGATTCTTCCATGCCAAACCCTTGCTTCCCTATCTCTACCCTGGAGGGGTCGTCGGGATCTCATCGCGGCGGCGCGGCGCCTCCTTCCTCTTTTTCCTTCCTCTCTACCCCCTCCTGAGTGACCGGACGTGTAATATGCTGGGGATGTGCCCATAAAAATTCGCTCAATCCCATGCTAATTCTCCAAAAAGCAGTAGTGATAATGATTGAGTTTGAAAATGTCTATTTGAACCATCCTTCCCCATATTTGTTGATATAAAGATGCTCCCTTTACGCCATCATTACGTTTAAAAAGTACGGAAATTGTTCTACCTCAGAAGAGGTAATAAATTAAAAGAACCAAGAAACAATGTATACAGCTCAAGATCTACAAAAATGCATATTTTTCCCAAGCGAAAATTGAACACGTTCAAATGCTCATTCGCCTATGAAGGGCCCCCATTATTCCTTATATTGTGGGAGTGTATAAGATGATCAAATAGTTTATCATCTTTTTTGAAAGGGGTAAAAAAATGGTCAGTTAATGTAAAAATTACAGATGTATTTATTATATTAGTATTAAATATTTATAGTACTAGTAGTACTCAATAATTGTTGTACGCACGACAGGTTAAGATAAAATAGCAAATTATTATATTGCCATGCATTTATTTTTTCGTATCTGTTCTCAGCTTACTTATTTTTTCAAATCGTATAATTATTTGTCTTGAGGTATCCCAATACATGTAATGCCTAAAAAGTGATTCCAAATAGATCCTTGTTTATTTGAAATGCAAAATATGTTTTTAATGTTGATTCCATGGATAAATTCATCATTATTTTTATTATTATAGACGCTATGTTGGCCATTCTGCCTTTTGCGTGCTCACTTTCCCTTATTATTCTTTCCCTTATCCTTTCCCCTCCCGCGCCTTTCACCTCCGCTATTCAGCGCATTTGAAGGCGTGAGCTTTCGCAGACACTGCCTTGCACAAATGGAACGGTCGATCATTTTTCTTCGAAACCTAGAGTTTTCCCGCTGACGGCAATCGGCAAAGGACGATGACTAAGGCGGACGTCTATTTTCCGCCAGGAAACTTCTTCACGGGCATTTCGTGTGAAGGTGGACGAATAGTGAGGGAGGAAATAGATTTAATTTCTCGAGAGCCATTTAATAAATTCAACCTTAACCCAGTCCCTTAGGTTTCATGGACGAGAGCAATTTCGATTATCGCTTGCGTTCTTGCTACCCTCGAGGCCGGCTATAATTACTGTATTCACGAGTATCTCGAAATTTTCGCGGCGAAAAATAAGGAAATCTATGAGAGTTAGACACGGCCGTATTTTCCTATAGCCTAACTAGGCATCAGCCTAGGGACTCAAAATAAAGATGGGCCTACATTCACTATACATTCTCGATAGGGATGGACGGATCCAGGATTTTTTTCGGATCCGGATTCGGATCGGATCCTTGATTTTCGGAGCCGGATCTTTCGGATCGTATATTTTCGGATCCAAATGCATTTTCCAGCAATTCCTGCTATTAAACGAAGTAATTCAAGTTTATTCTGGGTACGGACAATCAAAGAAATGCTTTTTAGATTTTCATAGACACATCAATATTTTTAGAAATTAAAAATCATTTTTATAGGCTTTCAAGTTGTTTTTTAACATCTTCACATGCTCAGGACCTAAACTGTTATGCTTGGGTTTGGAGATGAAAATAGGAAATATCTTTGGATAAACCATTGACCAGTGGCGTAGGACAAGAATCGCATGCGACGGCACATTCGAAGAGAGAATCGGAACTCTTTCCACCCATATGGGGCGTTGCATTCACTGAAGCTATTATTTAAAATTTAGGATCCAAATCCGATGTCTTCCGCGACTTTGGATCCGATATATCCGATGAAAGGCAATATCCGCAGATATTTGGATCCGAGGTATCCGATCCGACCATCCCTAATTCTCGAATTTATTTATTTTTTACTATCCTCGCCTAATTTTTATAAAAAGATTCCAATTCCAAAGGTTCAAAAGTACCAATCACAAAATTTTTCATTTAACATACCCATATGTATTTTATTACCTCCCATTTAGTTTAAAAAGATAAAAATAAAAGTTTTCAGGGCCTCGTAAGTGGAAAAGCCTAGCCATCCCTCTGCTCATCTAAATCCGACCCTGATGATAGGAATCGCCGGGAGAACTAAGCGGGTAACAATACCTTGTAACTAAGAAAGTAACAATGATCGTATTCTGTGTCAAAAACCTCGAGCCGTACGCGATACTAGTGATATTTCTCTTCGACTGAAAAGTAGACAGCCCTTGGAGATAATATAAGACACGGTATCAGGTGTGGAATTGCTTCATTATAGAATAAAATAAAATAATTTTGTTTTAATCCACACTTTATTTTAAATATTACGACCCGGGTTCCAGCATCTAATGCTATCATCAGGTGCCTCTACTGCACCTAATGATAGCATTAGATGCTGAAACCCGGGTCGTGCAATTTAAAATAAAGTGTGGATTAAAACAAAGTTATTTTATTTTATTCTATAACCTCGGAGATAAATTCTCCATCCCTATTAATTTGATCTAGATTTCATTGACTGAGCAAATAAAATTTCCATCGACGTTCTCTATGACTATGGTCATCGAAAGTTATGCTATCAATGATTGCGTGAATGTTCAAACTGATTTGATGCTGTGAATGTTCAGGATTCAAACGTGGACATCGGATGTGATATTCACACCAATAAAGAACGCAGCATCCTTTACTTTCTCGGTAAAGGTACGAAATTTAGTATTAGAAAGAACTTAGGCAGCGTAATGGCCCGCATATTTGACCGGGAGAGAATTAGATTGATAAGAGGGATGAAAGTTAAGGCAGCCCTTAGCCCTGCAGGTATTTAACGATGCTACACGTTGACATAGCGTAAGATCATTTTTATTGCGCGTCCGATTGATTTTCTGGCAAGTTATTACTTAAAAAATAAGGCATGATATTGGAATTTTCAATGTATATAAATTTGATCGCAAACGATCAACAATCGCCCACCGAATCAAATCCGCTCCTATGGTAGCCCTAATAGTACTAGATGAGCGGATTTGATTCGGTGAGAGATTGTTGAGCGTTTGTGCAGTGGAGGTATCGAAATAGATCCTGGGTAATACTGGGCATGTATCTCGAATTCTAGTATTATCTCATTAGTATTTGTTCCATATTTGATATGATGAAAAATGTTGGAAAAGGTCAACTTTACGTGCCCGGAAAATTTCAAGATTACAGCATAACTATTAAATGAGTATTACGTAATCAAAAAATCAAAATACGACAGGTATATAGTGAGTTTTGCGTATTTATCTGGGATGCTTTTCAAAGTTAAATATGTTAGCATCAAAAGTCCCTAAAATAGGCTCGTAAAAGAAGTCTATTTGCATAAAGGCAACGAATTCCCTAGGATACTCCTTATTTGGTTCTATGCATCCCGTCCCGTTACCTTATGTTTAAAATGAACATTACCAAATTCATGCACACGATAGAACTTGTGAAAACTGGTGTATACTGACATATAGTGACAAGCTTTTAACGCATGATACAATTTTTTAAATATTTTTGGGGATATTCCATGGTCAATAATATTTTTAAAACTTTCAGCCTGGAAAATTGGTGCGGGAAAAAGTTGCTAGCTACGCACTTGTCTCATTTATAAAAGTCGGTAGGTGAAAATGTACACAATAGAGGTATAAGTTTCCTATACTTCCATCCAAATACAAATAAGCAAATACGGTAAGCACCGAAAATATGTGTTGAAAAAATAATTTTGCTTGAACTTGTCCTCATCAAAATCGTATTGTATGTCTCCAAACTTGCCTATCAAATTTAATTCCTAGGAAAAAATGTGTCTTTGTGAACGTCTTCGTCTGTGGGGACATTGTCCCCGAATTCGCTGTGGACCTTTGCACGTATCATATGAACATAATTTCTCCAATGTGCTAGGGACAATCGAGGGTACTTATAAATCAATTGGCTTGTTTGCTGCGATAAGGAAACAATAACTCTTCCATACTTTACCGTCTTTATAATTCTGTTCTCGTAATTCCAGTGCAATGCCGATGTCACTAGGCAGGTTTCAAGCATGCGACCGTTGAATCTCCCGAGAGAATAAATCATTGGGGATACATGATTGCGTCTTGTCAAGCCTTGAATTGTGGGTAATCTGCAACAAATATGCTCGCAGCGCTTCTTCAAATGTGTGGTTGCCATGCATGAAATTGGTCGAAAGGAATCTGTTGGGGAAGTGAGATGGAATTTTGAAAACTCTTCATTTGAAAGCTCTTGCTATTTAAATGGAGGAAGATTTTGAATGTATACATCGATAGCCAATGCAAATTTTGTCTTATTTGAATACGGTCCTTTTTTTAACAGGAGTAAAATTTTCAAATACCAATGGGAAGAAGAGCATCAACTAGTGTGTAAACGAGCGCTACCTAAGCCAACACTGTATCACCACAACATGGTTTACTTCTAATAAATTGAGTTATCTAAGGATGTACATGAATTCAATTGATTCGGCTTTTACTTTGTGAAAATCCATGTTGAAATGAAAATACACAACCTTGTTAACTTTTCACTGGAAAATTATTTATTGGTACGATGCGTTTCGACGTTGAGGCGTCATTCTCAAGTACCTCGAGCACAAGTACTTGAGAATGACGCCTCAACGTCGAAACGCGTCGTACCAACAAATAATTTTCCAGTGAAAAGTTACCAAGGTTGTGTATTTTTATTTCAAGGATGTACATGTTTTAAAGTCCTGCGACAAAATATTTGAATGGATTTCCACACCGTTTTTGAAACTACTCAGGGAATAATATCTATTTCTCTGTCTAAATAGTTTGACAGGAAGTGTGGGCCTGAGTCGACTCGGCAGCATCGGATATTTTCAGAAATTTACGGCTGAAATCGGGTGTGGTTCGGTTGAGGTCGGATCGGGCCTGGTCTAGAATCAACCGGATTTTACCAACATATTTGAGTAGAAATTTTTGAACCCGTAAGTAAAAATTGAATCCTCTTTTCTAGTCACTCTATACATCGCTCGGATACCTTTATCCTCAACTACAGCACCTTTATCTGTGCTTAAAAGGGGATGCGAACTCATGACAACATTTCTGACATTGCCCTTGTAAGAGCAATCTATGTTTGTGATACAATAAGTGACACAATTTTGTAATTAGGATAAAAATTTGAAGGCGAGTTTTTTCAGGTCACTGACGGATAATTTCCAAGGGAATTTATCTATCTAAAGAATCTATTGAAACTTACTTTTTGACTTGGATTGGCTTACGTGTCAAAAAAAATAAGACATACATACCGAAGTTATTTTTCGATATCAATCAATTTAATTGAATCGATTGGAAATATTTTAATACTAATTTGGACTGTTTTTTCAATAGTAATGCACCTCGCGAATATATTGAGAGATTTATTTTTCCTACCTCGATGTAATTAGCCATTTATGTATCACAGTAGACCGGTACTGCAACACCTTCTTGTAAACCTTCAGTTTCTCATTAAATTATTGCTAGAGAATTTTTGAAAGATTATGAGAAAGCCGTTAGATTGAGGGAGTTCTAGAGAAAGTGAAAATTTGTATTTGCGAATGGAATTAACTTGTGGCGCGTCCTACTCGCCTCATTTACGTAAACTGAGTGTGTCGTAAAAAAGTTAGAATTTGAGGTAAATGAAAACGCTAATAGGGTAGTTTCCTTCATCAAAGAAAACAAAAGGCAATAATTGCGATTCGTTACCCACCATTAGTGTATTCATAATATACAAATTATTTCGTTTTATAAATGCCGGTTTAGACGAATGGCAATGGTCCATTTTTATCCTCATTTGAAAAGGGCCAGATTGGCGCCCATGCGATGCCACTCCACGTGACGTCACAGGGACCTAGTTTCTATAGGAGAAGATAGGAGTTATACATCGTCTGAGGTTACCAATGCATGCATGAGGCGCAGAGCTCAGGGAAACATGTCTTAATAATCACTTATTAAAACTGGCTAAGGTCGGAAAGTTTTCCTCGTTTGATAAGGTATTAATAATCCTTATTTAAGCCAAGCGCTACCAGCCAGCAGGGTACTAGGCTACCCGCTGGCAGCCTGCGACGTATCAGCGCTAAGCCTCGCCTCAAGGTCACCTCACCGGGCGGAGGGGGAACCAGAAATACGACGTACGGAGAGATTTCCCATCATTCCGACTTACGCGTCGCGTTTTCGCGCGCTTGAAAATTTTCACTTTTCATTTAATCGCGAAAAATAGATATTGTAATTTAAAAATCTAAAAGCGTGAAATACGTACTCCAGGAGTAATAATCTTTCGATTTAGGCAATAAAAAAATAATAGGAAACCACCCTATTTGTGGCAAGAGCGTGAACAGAATGAGTAAGTCTCTGGAAGATCGAATGCTCATAAAAGTTATGTCATTTTCCAGACGTCTGGCCAATGTATGGGACCAATCACCGTAGGTGTATCTTTTTTCATTCCATCAGAGTTTCCCAAAATTTGAATGACGATAATGCGTGCTCAAATAATAGTTTTGTAGTGAAGTTATCTGAGGACTGCGTCATTCACGTGGTAAACCACGAGATATCGTGATGTGTTCAAAGCTAGCCACTATCATCCAAACCAATGATATTGGCCGTTCAACTAAACCTCTCGTGATGGGAAAAGTTCATCACATGAATTTCCAGAGTGTACTTTCCATTGCGTCAGCGAAAGTCTATCATAATCTATCACCACCTCCTCAGCATAGACATTCCAGCGGTAGAATTTCTCATTTTCTCCTCAACACCATCGTAAAAACGTAATTCCTCCTCTTTTAAAGCTACAATAGTTCACGAATAGCTGATTATCAATGCCATTAAGATGGCATTCATAATTTTCAATGTTTCCGACATTCTACGCTTCTTTGAAGTAACATTGATAGCTATAAAAAATATTTTTTGTACAAATATTATGGTGAAACGGAATGAGATAATTGCAACGGTTTCAATAATTGCAAGGTGATTAGTGCATTGATGACCCCGGAATTATCAAAATAATTTTTAAAATACGGTAACACTGAAAACCGTTGACAAAGGAAATTTTCTGGTTGTTTTCTATGATTTATGGGGTAGCTTAAAATTACATCGCATTTTTAAACTTGCAAAATGACAATAACGGAAAATATGAGGTTCATAATTTCATTGGTGCTGCTTCCGAAGGTGAAATTCGTGAAATCAAGCAATAAAAGATAACTGACAAATTCATGTTATTTAGAGGGACAGGATTTTATTTAATTAAGAGCCGCGTTAAACACATTTTTATAAATAACGTTCTAAGAATAATTTTCTTTCTCCGAACTTTTTAGTTGAGACACTTTTGCGTGATTAAAATCTAAATTGAGGTTATATCTATGAGTCATACTCCATTTCCTTGCCTTCCAATGGAAACTTTGTGCCATTTTCATAGAAATGTGCGTGACATTATTTTCAGCCAGGTAAATTTATTGATGAAACACTCATTGACAAATTAGAGGAAATGCTACTTCGGTAGTGAATTTCGGTGGAAAAGCTTTTAATCTAAGCGTGCATTACGGAAAACTCTCGGGTGCGAATTTTCTTTCAGAGATATGTTCGATCAACCGTGTCTTTTCTCGACCCGTCGCTAAACCTTTGTATTCCCATCTCTTAGCGACAGAATGTCTCCCTTCGCTTGACGGGGTAAGAATTCCTCCCACTTCAATCAAGACTTCCCCCTAATCACGTGTTCCCAGCGTGCATTTTACCGTCTTCGACCGCCCACTACCACCACGCGTGTGGAGTGTCATTAGCACCGACGAATGCCTGTAGCCAACAACAACTATGTGTACTACTGCGGACTGTCCACGCATTAAATAGCTCGCACGTATATTCGTCAATAGAGCCTTCTAAGCATTGGAGTAAGAAACAAATGGTCCAACTACTAAGAGATACTATCATTGGAATATTGTCGAATCACGAGAAATAATAGAAGGGGAAGAATAATTATATCTAAGAGAAATGAATTTGCGAATTTCAACTATCTTCTTGTAATTGATGTTGAATAATTAGCCACAGTTAGTGGTATTAGTTCTTCTTCAACTTTTGTGAACTAGAGGGATATAAAAAAGAAAAAAAATTTCATTACGCATAATAACAACATCCATGATTGCACGGCTGACTTTTAAAAGAACATGGGCGAAAACTGTGGTATAATTGACTATTTTTCTCGCCTCGAGAAGAACAATTTGTTACCCAAGTAATACTATTCGGCATGGAACTTATGGTCAGATGTTTTTAGGGATGTATCTTCTTTCCTAATTTGTTAAAATATTCGATATTGTTTGACACTATAAATTACATGTGCTCTTATTTTTATTTCAAAAACAAATGAAAATCTTATGCATCATCTTCATTTATCCATTCCAGCTAAAATATTTCCTTTTAGTGATTCACGGCAAGGCTATGGCCGACGCTAATGGATTACTTGAATATAAAATATTTTAAAAAAATCAAATATTCAACTGAGATACAAATTCCTTTTCCGTGTAAATTAGTAGTATGTATACCAATATTGTGCCACAGGACTTGAAAAAAATGTGCATATTTTGCTAAATCAATCGGTTGGAAGTGAACCATGTTGAGCTGGTACAATGTTAGCTTAGGTAGCCCTCGTTTACTCACTTGTTGTTGCTGTTCCCATTGGTATTTCTCGTGCGTAATTCGAAGGACGTCGGCGAGGATGACGACACAAACTAGACGCACATGGTTTACCTATTCTCGCCTTGATTTTTACAGCAGGGTGGTTACCGAGAGGGATCAACATTGGCGTCACGATTTTCCTCGGCGCCATCAAAAAGCCCGCAAAATTGGATTTGTCGCTGAAAATGGCAAAGCTGAAGCTTTGGTAGGCACGGTTTGGATTATCCACTGGAGATGGAAGTAAGTCACTAAAAAGAAGTGAAAATGTATTGCGCTGAATGGATTGGCATTGCGGATTTGATTATTCTCTCCTACATGAGTGTAGACGCATTAATGCATCGCAGAATTACACTTTGACTTACAAATTCTCGATTCCGGCCGAGAAGAAATTCCCAATTGTCACGTCACTACTTTTGAGACGCGTTAATTTTTTTCTGCCATAGCTATTTTTTCTGACATTTGAATCGCTAATTGCAGTAAGGTATCATGTCCAAGTTGACGATATTTCTTTTTTTTTCTTTCAATTGTGCAAAGTGCAAGACTCAACGTTTCCTACTAAAGGGAAATATATCCGCTACGTGTTATTATCATAACATGTTTCCTTTTATTTGGAAAAGTTAAGTCTTTGCTCCTTTCAACAACTCATAGACAAAAAAGAAAAATCGTCCTACTTGGACATGATGCCTTTCTGCAGTTAGCGATTCATTTGGAAACTATTCGGTTCTTCCGTAAATTGCCTACTCAAGTATTCTGAAGATGTGAACATTTTTATTTTTTGCTCACAATTTCTGGACCTCATGCCACCGATCTATATCATGATTGAATATTCTTTCCCGATCTTCAAAGTAAATACTTAATAATATATAATTTGTCTATTTTCTATCTAACTATACTGGAGAGAAAACAATCTTAGGGGTTTTAGCACATCAACACTTACTCTACTTGGGATGGATGTACGTAGATTTATTTCATGTTGCACAGTTGTGCATTTTATAAATTTTATATGGATGTTGTAAATTAAATCAAGGAATAAATAAATCATTATGCTTCTTGTTTTGATACGAGAATGACATTTTTCCATCCTCTGAGAATATCATGCAACGGGTTTCATTATTATAATGTTAATCAAGTAGAAAAGTATATGGTTTGACTCTGGTCTTGACGCTTGCTACTTTGAGCATCTATTTTCATCTCCCAAAGATATTTTGAAGCCTGGATACCCTTCCTATTTCACACGCATGTTGTTTAACCCGAAATGCGATTAACATAATAGTTTGGAACTCCTATTGCTCGCCTTATCAGCTTTAATGATGCTGGAAACAGAAAAATAATAAAGTAATAAAATGCGCTGCTTGAAAAACAACCATATGATTCCAAGGCTGAGTCGAAGAAATTGTTCGATAATTCCGACGAAGGAAATACTAAGCAATATTTTTACTGCCGCGTACACGCTTCAAGACATGCCGGCAAAAAACAAACTTATCTTCATGTTTTTTTCCAGTGGAGTGCCTCTGATTTCGAAACGCATAGTTCCTCATTGAAAATAATGTGTCATACTCACACGTGGACAAAGTTCGCCAACAGACAGATCGTTCACGACCTTGGATGATTTTTTCCATAGGAATCCCGACTAGAATGAATGAATTCGCAGTGAATATAACGTTAAAAACTATTTCCTTTGATTCATACATTTTTGCGTCGGCGGTATCAAGATACGTCATTTTTCTGGAGGTGTCTATTACTTTTCAATCATTTTGTACGTTGTATTTGTGGGTTAAAACTGTTTAGACATTTCTTGACGGGGAATTTATATTATTTTTGTGATCAAAAATTCCTTCTTAACCATTGAGTTTTTGGTGAATGAGATATCTTAGTACTAGACTTGAAATTCGAAATATTAATTCATTTCTGTTTCCATGGAATGAGCACGAATGTCTGTGGATAATTTCTGTTTATCCTGGGGAAGTTTTCTGCTTCCTACTCTACTTTTGCAACCTTATAACAATAATAACAATTCATAGTAATATTTCGCTCAGCCGTTTTGCCTCAAAAAAGTATTAATTTGAGATTTCTCTTATGGTGTAGACGCTGGCGTACCCGTTTTCGAAAAGCGGATGCACAAATATTTGATTTAACAGCCTCTCATTACCAATAGTAACTGAAATAAAGTTTAGTTTCCACAGCTCCCGCTTCATCTTTTCTTCAGCTTAATTCTTTCTCGGATATGAATTCATTTTTACGATTTTATAATATCCGGATGGATCCCTTCAGTGTTATTCTTGTAATGGAGTTCCTTTGTGCTAGAGGGCGATTGAAATAAATCGCTCTACAGGGAATACTCTAGCGCGATGGAAGTTTGAAGTTCAAGTCGCAGTTAGATGATGAACCCATCCCTTCCATGCGTATCGTCGCGTATTCGCAATCGTTGCTGGTCGTTGCCCTGTAAATTATACGGCGCGTGACCCCGTAGCTCTTCGTGCCAGAAGGCCTATCCAGACCTATAAAGCTTCGCAACGGAATCCTGGACCACAATCAAGGAATGCCACATGGGGATCACTTTCTCTTGCTTCTACTTTCAACAACTTCAACATTATTAAAGTGACAAAAAATAATAGTTTTAGTCGCCTTCTCAAGTTGATTTGAAAACACCGAAAATTTTTCTTTTCTCACCAATGAGATCCTAAAATCCGAGAATAAACTTAGTTTCAGGGTCTAAACAGTTTTGGAATACATTATTTTATTTATTAAAGGTTTTTTTTTGGAGTCAAATGGAATAAGCCCTTATTTTTTATAAGAGTCAGAAAGTGAAGGATATACTATTCTGAAAAATTGCGTGAAATGGGGAGCACAAATAATGATAGCATGGACTAATTGACGTATGCGGTCTTTGGACTGAAGCAAAATAAGGCCGTGAAGAGAGATAATATATTTTAAGGAATCGTAGCTTACTCGATCGAGTGAATATCTCTTTGACCCGTCAATTACGCAAGTGCCTCCAATTGAGTTGATAGAAGGGCCTAATTCGAAGATTCTTCTGTTGGCCATTGGGTCCTTGAATGAGGTTTCTTACATACGTTGTACATCTAATGTAATTTCATCATTTTTTCGCTGCGTTTATTAAATAATATTAGATAGAGTCTCTTGGTAAATCGATGTATTAATTTGCTAAATTTTTCAGTAAAATTTCCCGTAGGCCCACAAGTTGATGATACGAATCCAATTGATTACCAAAAAAAGTTTATAGAATACATTTGCGCTAACGAAATCTAAACTCAACGAAAAATAATCTAATCCACAACTGTCAAAAAAATATCATTAAAAAGATTTTTTTAATCGTATAGGTAATGAATCTGTGGGCTTGGAGACTTCCACACTTCCAAAACCCGAAAATGAAAAAATTGATGTCAAGGCTAAAAGTCTGACAATGGGAAGATCGCTTTGGCTGCCTCACCGAAACTCGTGTCTCGTCCCCATATGACCTGATTCCATCCAAGGTCAAATGTGCTTCGTAGGACCCAAGGCTTCCTGAATGCTTTCGGTAAAATATTATGACGATATATTTTAATGCACAAAGGTTAAGAAAAGACTTCGCTGTTTCACAAAATAAAATATATTTACGACCGGTTTCGATACAGCGTATTGCCAGATGATGATACGCTGTATCGAAACCGGTCGCAAATATATTTTATTTTGTGAAACAGCGAAGTCTTTTCTTAACCTTTGTGCATCATGAAGTTTCACCATGTTACGCCAACCACCATCGCATTTATTTTTAGTAATGCCTTTTATTAAAGGACCGCGTTTTATTTTTCTTCGGCATTTGAATCTCTTGAAAAAAATCACTAACATCTCTTAATATCGGCAATATAATAATTCCCTTCACTTTTTATCCTGAATATATTATTTTGATCTATGAGGTCAGTATAATTCACTGTGTTGACGGAATCCAAGCAAATAATGGAAGGTTTACTTTCCTATAAACAATGCATATGAGAATAAACTATTGCAGCGGAAGTACCTCTAAAATAAATGATAACATAAATGGGTCTCAACTCAAAGGTTTTCAAGGAATTTTCCGAAATTAATATATAAGACAAAAAGATGAAATTTAAAAAAATGTCCTGTTTATTTTATACAAAATGAATGGAAAGAATAGAAATACTTGTATTATGTTAATCAATTTATGTATTGCTGCCACCTGTACTTGATATCTGTATAATAGTATAGAGTAAGTGTGTGAGTATATCCTTACTTTATGATAATACTAAGAGCGCTGTGAATAGTTCGAAAATTAAGAAAAAAAATGTATTTTAAATATTGTGACTAACATAATTCAATAGTCAGGCCACCAATAAGCTTAGTCTGTTTCTATCTCACATTGATTACGTTAGTTAGCATATAGACGCTGTTGAATCCTATATAAATATAATACTATCCCGATATTGACCAATAGATATTCCGAGTTGAACTTATTTTATCAATCATATTATTTGCAGGATATGCCTCATTATTTACGTACTTCTTTTTCCTGCTTCATTATGATGTCAGTACTTTGAAATGCAAATGAATGTATCGATTTTATTTCCTTGGCTGAATACAGTTAAAAATGAGAAGGGATATGAGAATGAAGGATGGTCAATTTTTCCTCAAATATTCTTAATTTGATTGCACGGAAAATACATTGGACATTCACTGAATTATTGAGGGATTCTGTCTCAAAGTATCATTCACTCCTTCAATTTTGATTCATTCATTCTGTTAGAAGGTTGAGAAAGGGCATTTTTTGCAAGTGCCATGCAGATGACATTGGTGAAACACAGATTTGCATGCAGTTAATATTCACTCGGAGAAGCATATCCTTGCCCAATAGTAGCAGAAGACCTTGCTTTAATAAGCCGCCGTAGTTTCATACGACTGATTAAAACTGTTCGGCCTATGTGAAACTGCTCCGTTATCGACACCGGGAATAAGTTTGCAGTAAAAATTTGGCCGATAAAGGTTAACAGAGGATCATATCGTCATGTCATGTCATCTCTCATAAAGTAAGTTTATGTATGTACGTCTTTAGAAATCTGCGGCAGTAAAATCATGGAGATAAAATTTGGCAATATGTCGAAAGATGTATCTTAATTCCAGATATCTCTCCGCTCGTATGGACATAACTTCGTTATCGACACAAAATCTCACTGTTTGAGAGCGAAATAAAACACCTTTTTTATCTCTCACAGAGGGAAATGTCATTCGCTCAACCAAGTTCAGTAGACTCTATAACCTTCTATAGTCTGAAAATACGTCAGAGAAAGAGTATTGTAAAATTTTTGACGTAATGAGGATGAAGAATTGATAATGTTTTATATGCCTGCGATTCCATAAACGAATACGCGAAATCCATTGCAAAAAAATGAGGATTGGCTCCTCATTAATTTCCCTTAGTGATTGAAATTTCAATTCCTCTCTTGAAAAAAGCTTATGTTAATTTTAGTTTGTGAAGTCAATTGCGTATCACAAAGGGTAGGGAATGATACGGAAAGAGAATCAATAATTTTAGGGAACCACTGCCACAACATGCGCCAAAATTTATTTTTCTCTATTGCGAACTTTGATATTAATACCAAATTAATTTTAGTTTGTAATGTTTACTTTTACAATTTGATAGGTCAAAATGCTAATCATTGCTATATTTTTAGGTACTAAATGGCTCTCTTTTGCGAGGCAAGGATATGCTTACCCAAGTATTAGTTTCATTCGACGTGCACTTTAGAGGAAAGATTTCACTTGCTACTCACCACAGCGTGCGAAGCCATTAAGTTGTGCTCTAGAGTCGATTAAGGCTTTGATGGCCTCGCTCCAGTTGAATTTCTGTTGTCTAGATCCTTCTCCGCTTCTCCCTCTCCTCTTGGCGTGCTTTGTTTTACCCCCAGGGTCGTCTAGGGGTGATTGCCCGGCCTTAAGAGTCACGAAGCGTGAGAGGTTCTGAGGTACTTGTTGCAGTAAGGAGTTGAGAGATCTTAATGAAATATTTTTAAGGGTCCTCTAGTGATAGGCAGGGAAAAAATACTGGGGAATAGTTTTTGCTAATATTGGTTGATCAAATTTTTAAGTTATTTTGAGAAAAAGAGATCATGTGGAAAATAGTGGATGGAGAAGTTGGTAGTCCCCGGGGACGGTGGAACCTTCCTGCGTCCCTCTAATATTTTGTACGAAGACTGGGAAGGTGGTTCCTGGGTACCGAATGGACGGCCATAGCCTGCAAAGAAGAGAAAGCATATTTCTTTCAGCACTTGCGATTTCATTTATTTCCATGGAGGGTGGGGATGGGAAAAAAATCATAAATACAGGGAACGCCCTACAAATGGAGAAAGTGATGGATTATTTCCCGAAACATCACTTGCTCTACCATGATGGATGATAATAGATGGGATTGGTGCCTTTCTTCTAGGTACCTCAACGGCTTGTGGCAGCAGCAATTGGGACACTAGTTATGAAAGCAGCATAGCTCACGGAAGTGAACGGGAAAAAAGGAAATGTTGAAGAAAATGTGATAAAAAGTTAATTTTTTAAATTGACCGTGTGTTTTGCCCGCGCAATTTGTTTTTGTGGCGATTTTACGCACAGAACTGAACTCACTTTTACTATTTTGCCTCTTTTAGCAATGAGTGTTGAATTATTTTTTTCCGAGACAACCCTAAAGTTGCGTGTTCCATTTATTTCTGGTAACCTTGGCCTTGCTTGCAACCTCCGAATCTTTGGTTCCGCTCCCACTCCAGTTCTTTGCCAGCCTTATGAAAATCAGTAGTTATCGATGAAAAATATCTCTGTCAAACTACCCTTGTTATATGTTGCATGGGAATTAATTATTATTCTTGATAAATTATTCGTATATCTTAATCTGCTAGAGTAATTTCATTAGCTTTGAATAAAATGAAGCAGAAAAAAATGTGGAAAGCTCTTTTTATTGACTTGGGTTTTGTGCTTCGTATAAAAGTAAGCATCAAATGTCTACTTATAATGCCAAAAAATGGTAATTGGATAGACCTAGTGCTATTATCAGGTACATAAAGCGATATCATTTCCTATGCGATTATAAAAATCTTTTTCGGATATTTTGCGACACTTGTGGATTGGATTATTTTCCGTGGAGTTTTTTTTTCCATTAGCACTTTTATGAATTTACTGAATCTATTGAGCAACCAAACTAATTTATTCAATAAAATTTTTTGTCATCAATTATCTAGCGTGGTAAAGATTTTCGCCGAAAATGTTGTGATTAGTCTCTCGTTTAAGTCATACTAAATGCCTTTGCTACCCAATTCTAATAGATGCCAGTCAAGGCGCTTTGAAATCTATACTACTTAACCTAACCAAATTACATAACCTAAGCGACGCTGTGGGATTTGTAGGGAATCATCCATTCACCACAAATACTTGTACTTTTATAATCCTATTTTCATGGTTGAATGGAAATGGAAATATATATGATGCTATCTTCCACATAACAGTATCCTACAAAAATTTCTCCTGTACAAAGTTTTGTACTCGGTCAGCTGTAGAACCTAAGAATTTTCGCCGGCTGAAAAATAACGTCTACAATTCTTTAACGGCTTTATTAATTTTAACAGAGGATTGCCCCCACTACTCCAACTAATGAAGTCAAATAAAATTACGCATAAAACAATCAATTTTTTATTTAAAACATTCTTGTTACACCATCAGACGTTATTCATCTGGTCATCCATTCCAACTTAGCAATTTTGATGCCTCAGTCTTTTCTATTACTCACTGTGATTTTATAAGGCCAGTGAGTGTCGCCATCGACTTAGAAGTGTGCGTGGAAACATTTATGCGTCCTTCATTGCGATGAATAAAACTGCATTCGCTCTTTGCGTTGGTGTCACGAACGAGACTGCAAAGTGACTAGTAAACGTATTGCCTGGTGTCCTAAAAGCACAGTACGTGAGAGGGTAATAAAGCGTCCCGGTAATCGAAGCAAAATTGAGACAATTCTAATCAATGGTGAAAGCTGTAAAATTTAGGTACCCATTACTTGGTGAAATTTTACCACCTTTCTCTCGCAGTTAACTTCACCTAAGGCTGATTTTAGCTCCGATACAGAGTAATCGCATGTTTGATGACTGTGGTCTGATTGAAATGGTGGGAAATTGACGTTCCCATCTAAAATGCAACGCTTTCTAATTACCTCAGGCGAGGTTGATACGATCTGCTTGCATGAAAATATTTTAACTGTTCTATGCTGAATCACATATGCGATATTCACACTTCTGTGGTTAAGTGATGGGCCCTTACCTATCTTAACCAAAGTTCGGGATAAATCATTGAGTGAGCGGGTAAACTAAAGCTACGGTAAGGTTTCTCAGTTAGTTAACTTTTACCTATACCACTACTTACTTTAAAAGCAGAGGTATTAGTAAAAGTTAACTAACCTTATAATGGAATACCGCCCAGCTAAGATTTAGTGAATTAAATCTACGCTGTTTTAAACATCCTATTGAATGACCTATCAACAATTCTCCTAAATTCGTTGTTAAGTACTCCCTTGTTAGTATTTCAATAGCCGTGCTTTATTGAGGCCAGCAAGCGAGTATCAATGCCATACGAAACTGAAGGGAAATCTTGCTGACAAGGATGAGGTAAGCCGCCCAGGTTTAAAAGTTGCCGTGTTATTGCTCCGGATGAACTTGACGGCAGCATGTTCACAACGTGTTCACCATGACCTATAGTTAGCAGTATGCTTTGCATAGCGACTGAAATTGACGATGGGGGATATTCTATTTTCACAAAGAAAATTTTTTAAATACGTGTGGGTGAGGCTACATATTGCATTTATTTTATTTGAAAAGGACCCACACTCTTGTTAGATTGGATGTAGAATTCATTCATACAGTATGCTCGTGTTGCCTTGACATACATAACATCAGCTGCCGTTCCGAATAGGAGAGGAGAAAAATACCCACGCAACCGTCATGCACTTATTAAATATTCACTATGTTTAACAAGTTCAATTTACACCATTCACTTATATGTAACATAGTTTCAAAATATCGAAAAAGGAGCTATATGCTTATCCTCCTGTAATCGAAAGTTTCCATTTCATCATTCAGCCGTATTTTGAGGCCATTCAATATGCTCATTTTTACCATTTTTATGTTCACTATCTTCACCGTGTTTCTTTTTCGATGCAAAGATTGTTGCTTGATGGATTGTATGCGGCTGCAATTATTCGCTAGACACTTTTCTCAAAATACCGATGCGGGAATGACTACATCATCGTTGTGTTGGGAGCAAACCCACTCGCCTCGAGAACCGTATTTTCCTAGCCTTGGCACTATGTAAACACTGACACTCACACTAGGCAGGTGACACTCACCGAAGATATTACTGTTTCGAGATACATAACTGCTGCCTCGCAAAAACATCACTGACACATTCGATGCTCTTCTGTTTCAAAAGATGTATTCCAACGAGCACTCGTGTAACTGTTCGAACGAGGTTGGAGGGTCACAGGTCTTTCCGGCGAATTTCAAACTGAAAAAACTTATTTTTTACGTACCTTATTTTTTCACGCTGTAATCCATTTCGAAGAGGTGGAAAGGCCTTATTAGTGTTTGATGTCCTTAAGATTCTTGCTTGAAGAGGCCCAGCTTCCCAAGTGGTGATCTTTCTATCCCGGCAAAGGACCCCAGCAAAAGGGTTGAACCTCCCCGCCTCTCTCAGCTGGTGCCTCGCGTCCGTAGGTTTCGTGCTGTGGAAGAGGCCCACGGACTGCAGCGCCCGGATGACGATGAAACAAAAGTGAGTGAAATCAGTATCACGGGGTGGTGGGGGGGGGGCATTGGATAGAGTCCGCTGGGGGAGTCCGTCCGTTGCTTCCCGCCGGTTCGCACCGCCTCTCTTCCGCCGAGAGACTTTCTCCCTCCCACCCGCCCGAGATAGCCTAGTGGTTCGTGCTACGGCCGCCGATCACGGCGCGAGGAGCGCTGCCGTCGACTGTTCACGTGCAAAGCGATGCGGTCCACCTCTTTTTCACGTGCTTTTTCGCACGAGCGTCGGCCCCGCGCGCGTGGATGTTCGTGAACTCGGGTGAACGAAGGATTTCGGCCTCCAGGATTCTCCCGATTCCATGCATGGGCGGATTCAGCATCAAATTTGGGGAAGGGTGTCCTGACCCGAGTTCGGGGAGTTTTGGAATACCCCAGGAAAGAGGGTTCTGGGTAAAATTTTTAAACGAGGAATTTCAACCTCTAGGAGTCTCCTGATTCCAAGAATGGTCGGATTCAGTATCAAATTTGGGGGGGGGGGGGGGAGGGGGGACGAAAAATTCGGGTAGTATGGGATGACACCCTAGGAAAAGTTTTTAGAATACTTTATTTATTTATTCCCATACCACCGGCATATATTGGCAATTTTACATCAGGGTGTTCAACAAATTTAACAATTACGCGAGTTCGAAAAACTAGGACCTGGATAGGGGCAACCTACCCAGGCGGGACTCGAACCGGAAACCTCTTGTCTAGTAGGCGAAGACTTTACCCCGCCTCCGCTGAGGCCGGTGAATACCCATTTTTTTACGCATTTTGGAGCCTAAAATTTAATTTTAGATCTTAACGACAGTTGGAATAGAACATTTTTAGAAATTTAAATATAGAAAAACTATTTAACGAATAAAAATTTAATTTTTTTGTCAAAATTGGGAGGGGGTCGTAACCCATCTGGAAGATGATCATTGTCACACTCGATGCTCATCTGTTTCAATATGTATAACAGCAAGAACTCGTAATATCTCAAACGGGTTGAGGTCACGGGTTTACCGGCGAATTCCAACTAAAAAATGTATAACGTGTACAATATTAGCGTGCACTGTGAAAACACTTTTGGAGAGGGTCGCAACCTCCGTAAATCCGCCTCTCATTTCATGGAGGATAAATGAACTTAGTCCAGTCCCAGTCGAACTCCCTATGCGTACAAGGAGTCATACGTAGATTTTCAGCTAGTTGAGGTCCTCCATTTTTGTGGAATGATAGAATAAAATCAGCAATAACAATTCAAATCCAAACTCAATAATAAGTCTTCACTGCGAGACGTCACATTTATCTGAAAATAAGGTTTAGCCAGCTAATTTTTATTTCTCTTTTCGTACCTTTTTTAGTGAAGTAAATTTAAAAAAACCTCAATTTTGACTAAAATAATTAAGATCGTAATAAGTGGCGGATGTTGTGTCTTTCCCGTATTTTCTGGAAAAATTTAAAGAATGGAAATCTTCAAGGCGGCTCTCGAATGAAAGTTTTTATTTTACTAACTTAACATAAAATGTTGAAAAATAATTTATGAATATCTGAAAGCCATATCAGACCTAATAGGCATGATCTCGGACAATGAAAGGTATTGCATACCACTAGGCGCTACGGAAAGTAACGGACATACCAGTAGGTATCCACCAGAAAAACGATCTTAATCTGCCCTCTAAGATAGCTTCGAAGTATTACACTTTTATTTTACTCGTAGAGTAATTTAAATCCAGAAAAGTTGTGCACTAACATAAGTTATTGGGCAAATCCTATCGCTGACGACGGAGGTATTCAAGCCTAACACATTTTTATGTGAACCGGGTCAAATTCAACATCTGTAACACCCTGGATACGTCCATCGTTTGAGAGTCGGAGGAGGGGGCACCTTGCATTAATTTGAAGAACGAATATTCGGAAACCAAATATTTGAGAGCATTAAAAATAATACTGATAATATTAAAGCAATAAGTCACATCGACCCCAATATTGATACAATGCTGTGGGTAAACTCTCCTTGGGATTCCCACCGGGTTAATTTTTCCATAATGGCCAATTTTTTAAGCCCTGAGGATGAGTCTCGAGTCGGAGCTAGGAACGTTGGCAATTATGAAAAATTAACCCTGTGGAATCCCGAGAAGAGTTTACCCTCATCATTCGCCGGGAAAGCATCAAATCATATATTGATACAATGTTATTGTATAAAAAAATTGGAGTTCGAGGTTTTAATAGGCTTTTTTTAGTAGGTTTGAACAGCCTGAGATTATTCTTAAAATGTGTATGAAATACTAGCGTGATAGATAACATGTCGGGTACGTGTCAAGTACTATCCATTTTTTCCTTCCTTGGAGACAAAGTATTGGCAGGGTGTGGTAATGTTTCATGACGTGGGAGAAATTTGTAGACCACTGTTTCCATGGAACTAACTGGCTTCCTGGTTAAAAAGGATTTTTCTAAATTATCTATCGCACAAAGCTCTCAACTCAGAGTTTTATGTCGGGTTCATCAGCTCTCAGCCAATGAATAATTTGAAATTAACGCGTGCTCTAGGTTTGGATTCGCCAGAAGGTTCTGCGCAACCGCTGAAACTTCCCACTTTAGGCATGATCAGTACGAATGGACTTGAAAACGTCGAAATGCTGGAGATACAGCTATTATTCGACCATTCTCTCCACCGAACGATCTTTTCTTTGTATGGAGCTGCAATTCGCCCAAACGGTCATCCCGCGAATCGAGGCCAGTCTAGGCTTTAGATATTTTCTTTGCTGCAGAAGTTATCTTGGTTCATTTTGGAGAAATATGGCTGAACATTCAATTCTCCAGTTCTAATTCCATTGTAGATAATTATAATTTTGACAGTTCCAAATTCTACGGTAAGAATTCCCTTGCCGCGTGGGTAAAGTCTTCGCCTGCTGAGCAGAAGGTCACGGCTTCGAGCGCCACCTGGGTAAGTTAACCTTTACTTAGGGAATGGGTGTTCGTGTTTGTACAGTTGTTAATTGTTGGTTTCGTCGATGCGAAGACCATTGATAGCTGTTTTCGGGGTATGAGGAATTAAATGAAATACGAAAAGAGTGATTAAATGAATGAAGTAAGCTTTAATGGAAAGGCGTTAATGCAACCTCGGTTTGATCACTAATTTTGTTTATTTTTGCGTACCATGTTTGCTTGAGAAACGATCAACTAACTCTCTATGAAATATTTAGATTTTACTGATGTTAGAACTTGAATACTCATTTTTTTAAATTTATATTGCTTGGCCACCAATGAAATCAACTTACATGAATAACTATATTTTAAAGTTGATAAAATTCTTTATTGACTGAGAATATGAAACGCTAAGTTTGATTTATAGCGTAAATTCTCGCAATTGTTATTTTTCCCAATAAAACGTTCATATTCCACCGAAAAAATTATGAACTATGGCTCCAACATTAGACGCTTCACGCTGCAATTTTGGCTCTGCATCGTATCTCGCTCCGGTAGTTTCTTTTAAATTTCTCCTTAGCACGTTATTCTAGATCGGATAATGTTATGGACATGTAGATATTAATAAAAGAAAGGCATAGCCACTTTTCAGATCTAAAATCTCTGTGGATGATTATTTTGGAGGAGGTAACCTGTTTGGCATGATTTATTTCTAAAGATTTTTCTTGATTGATACTCCTCTTACACTTTAATTGATACATATATTGATTTTAGAGAAGTGAATAAGCGATTGAGAGAAACTCGACGATGGTGATAGCCATTTATTTTTGCGAATGGTACCAAGAAGTCCAAGGGCCAGCGTCCAAGTGGACGTGTTTGGGGAGGGCTGTACTGGAAGTGCTCTCCTCCTACCGCTCAGCCACTGCCTAAATTTGAACCCCGGCCTCGGCTCCATACGACTGGTTTATACTGTAATGCCCTACCCTGTAGTGTTAAAATTTTATTGAGAAAAATATGCAATAGTGGCACCCTAATTTAGGTTCGTTATCAGCTGAAATAAATTCTTTAGTAACTGAAGATTTGGCACAAGTCTGTCAGTCAGTACAAATGAGAATAATAATTTTAATTCAATGCAATCCGAGGAGTATCAATCAAAAATTCATGACAAAAATAATATATCAAATATATATAAACAACTATTTAGAATTAGACATCCTTAGATACTTTCGCCTCGCTTAAGGATTGCCGAAGCACTGAACTATATATTTAAAATATTGTTGGATGTTTTGTTTGTCTGTCCGCTATGCATATCAATACGGCAGCACGGATTGAAACCAAAGTTAATACATAGACGCATCACATACTCCGAAAGCCCGTAGTGCTACTTTTGGTTGTGTCTAATGCGTCCTTTGCGTCGTTTCCCATTACCGTATGTTACGACACGTCATAAAACTTCTGTGGATTGGCATCCTGCCGGTTAGGCATACCTCTTGACACGTTCGGAGGGAAAACATAAGTCAAAGGATTCTACATTTAACCATCATTCCTCGTGATGCAAACATTTTTGCTGGGGCACCAGACCTTCTTCGTCATACCTCAAAAAAGAAAACCACATTTTATATTTCACACTTTTATTCCAATTTCGACGGTTGCCATTTACTCAAAAAATAAAGCCTCAAATCTCAATACCAGGCATATCTCATTTTCCATCGCAAGAAGTTTTGGTATGAAACACTACAGCTTTTTGATGCAGCCTTTGCATACATATGAGGGAATGAGAAGCCAAGGGGTACAAGTGATTTTTTTCTCGACAGAGTAAGGTACAGAAATTACGTCCTGAAATCAAACGAGGTCAACAAGATATTTAGAAGTGCATTAAATTTTCCACACGATATCAACACAGAACAGAGACTAACTTGTACCTCTTGGCAACCAAGTTTTTGTGTATATGTTCTATCATATTCTGTACCCAACTATGTTTAGAAAAAAATCACATGTAACCTTTGACTTCTCTTTTGTTATATTGTCCTGTTGGTTTATCGTTCACAACAAGTAAGTGAGTTGATTTCATGGTTCTATGTTTAATTGATTCTATGGTTATATTTACTCAGTGATTTTGTATAAGTAATTGTTTTTGTTCTCGGAGAACATAAGTCTTAGAGCAATAAATATCTTTCTTTCTTCTCACTCCCTCATATATTATTTTCGACATTTCACTCGCATTTTTCAATTTATATTTTTAATGTATCATCTCCCAATACCTCCTATTTTTAAAGTCTTCATTTCCAGCCTGATCATTCGAAAAACAAATACAAGTTGTGTAACAAAATATTTAGCGTATTCGAGTCAATCATTGGGAACCAGACTTAATTTTCCTCACCTGTTCCCCGTGAACTCCGTTCCCCTCCTGATCACTCCCTCCATGTTCTCACGATTAGTCACTCCTATCCCTTCCATGGATCTCCAAAGAAAAAAAAAGAAAGCAGAACCAGCGAAATATTTTTTCATCCCGCCCAGCAACTGCACAGTGAGGACAGCCATATGGAGCTTCTCCGCTGGCTTTTCTTCTTTTTTTCCAATTCCGAGCGAAGGACGCTTCCTCTTGAGTCCCTCCGCGCGACTGTGCGATAAGGAGGAGACTTCATTTTTTTCGGCAGTTGGCCGTCGACTTGATGGCGATTGTCCGAGGCATGCTAAGTCTGGCAGTTGTCTGGTTGGTCATGAGAAATTTCCATTCCAAGCAAGTGCGCGTGGACGACCTTCCACAACAGATTCCGATAAAACTAGTACCCAATACAGAGATTCAACCAAGAGGTTGATTTGGATAGATGAGGGTAGAACTCACCGTATATTCTCACTCAAATTAAGGAACACCTCGCACTTTGAGGGTTTTTTAGTGGAGTGTCCCATGGCCCACCCGAGATTTAAGCCCGGATCCCTAAGGTTGCCATCTGAGCACGCTACCCACTAATTTACCACACTCCCCCAAAATTGTGACTATATAAGGCAAGATTTTTCTGGTGGAAACGAGGAATAACTTAGCGAAATTCCACACTACCTCTATTAACACTACCGATGCGGCTTTTAATGCGCCATTATCAAGGGTAACTCATTTCATTTGTTACTCATTGTTGTTGGAGTTACTCTTGATGTGCTGAGAGTGCCTGTAGTGTTATTAAAGTTGTGTGGAGTATTGCCGTGTCACTATTTACTTTTCCATCGCACCGAAATGCCATAAGTCAGGCAAGAATCCTAGAATCATTACTTTCTTTCTATCTAAAAGAAATCCTTCGTTCCGCCAAAAGTACTCTATAGTCCGCAAATTAAGTCAAATATTTGTATCATGCGTAGTAGGATTTTATTATTAGCGGCACTGATAGCAATGGAGAAGTATTATGTTGCTACTTTGATAGACCAGAAAATGAAGCACCGTATCTGGGTGGAAAGAAACCCTTGGAAAATACACTGTGTGATAATTACCTATTTGTGTAAAGTGGACAAAAATTAATTAATTCTATGGAATTTTTTTCTAGACCTCCTACCTCTGTCCTAGAGAGAACATATTTATTTAAATTAAGCAAAACTCTGAAAATATGAAATTGGAAGTAAGCTGCGGCAAGAGCACTGCGTGATACGAAGAGGAGGGCGGGGGTCGATCCAATTTTGGGGCGGATTAAGGGTGGCAAGCGAGAGGGGTGACCCCCAAAAATTCCCCCAAAGAAATTGGAGAATAGTGAAAACTGGTTTTTAAATACAATAGTGTACGGAAAAAGGTCATTTTTAAATTCTCATGCGTTTTTTTTTTCGGTGCATTTCATGCGTTTTCATTTTCCGATGACGACCCTAACGATTCAGGAATTCGTTGGACGTGTTGCATACTCTTCGAGCTCCCGAATGATAATGATACGCCCCCCGAAAGTGACGGCATTAACTTACCCTGAATTTCTCTCTCTCTCTCTCAGTATTTAACGAGCCCTACCTCCGGCTCGCATTGCTCGTGATCATCTTTATCTAATTAAGAATTCCATCATCATTGCCTGCAGTGGCCTGGCCAGGAATTTCATTCGGGAGTGCCTGGGTCCAAAACCAGAGGGGAAATTTTTGAAAAACAGGGTACTAATTAATGGCGAAGAAGTAGGAGCAATTTCCACAATTTTATATTTATTGTACGACCGGTTTCGCTTATAGCATCATCAGGTACATATAACAAGGTGTGCAAGGGCTTAAATATGCTTAAATAAGGCTTCAATGAATGTAAATATGCCTATTTTAGCCTTTGCAACGCTTGCTGTATGTACCTGATGATGCAGTAAGCGAAACCGGTCGTACAATAAATATAAAATTGTGGAAATTGCTCCTGCTTCTTTGTTATGTTCCGTTTCCACTTCATCTCGCCTGAAACCTTAAATAGGCTTACATAAGGCTTCAATAAATATAAATATGCCCATTTAAGCCTTTGCACACCTTGTTATATGTACCTGATGATGCTGTTAGCGAAACCGGCCCTACAATAAATATAAAATTGTGGAAATTGCTCCTGCTTCTTTGTTATGTTCCGTTTCCACTCCATCTCGCCTGAGAGATTATATTATTAAGTAATGGGCTGTAAACTAATCTTAACACTTTTCATAATCGAAAAAACTTTATTTGTTTTTTATCATTTGAAATATTTTGTAAATTCATGATTTTTTTAATATTTTGTTTTCTATAATGAAGGAAAATAATTGTGTTTTTATATTTCAGGGGGAGTCCGGCTCCCCTGGGCCTGGCTACGCCACTGATTGCCTGTATGAATGATCAAAAAATCGAAATGGGAGTACTGTAAAATATTGAGGATTTATGTACAGTATCCGTAAAAATTGGAAGAGTCACGGAGCAAGTACTGAGGATTGAAAGCTTATACTATTTTCAATTTTCAAGCACATTGAACTTTTTCATAGTTTTCGTAAAAAAAACTTGTGCCGATGTTACATACATGTTGCGTGGAATTGCTCAATGGCGCGGCATCGGGGCGGAGATAGGAAGCGATAGAAATAACTGGCAATTCTACTTTGAGAGAAGAAATTCGCACGCCCAGGGGGTTGGAATGGTGAGATGGGTGAGATCTACCCTCATATTTGAAGGAATGGCTACTCATTTTAAGTGAATGAGTGGAAGGTGGATGAAAACTCAGTGCTAGTGATATTTCTAATAATAAAATACTAGGACATGATACGGGAAAATGTTGAATAAAGGGTTCGTAAATCGAAAGAGGTGTATTGTTGGTATTCCTAAAGGTAGCGGAGAATAGTATTATAAATGATGTAGCAAATTACATTCTAGATTCATTCACCTTATTTGAATTTAGTACTGTTTCAGCATATGAAAAGAGTACATTATTTGATTAGTCGGGTAGACAAATGTACGTAAGATTTTTCGTGAACGAAAGTTGTACGAGGCTCAAATTATTGTTATTGATGAGGAAACTTCAACAGGAAAAAGCCGTGTCATTTGGCTGTGTCTACCTTGATTTCCAGGAATGTCCTTGGAAATGTTATCTATGTAGACACAAAAGGTTTCCTGGGGCGATGAACTTAAGAAAGCCACAAAGCGCTTTACGCTGGATAATACAAAGTGGTCACTCAAAACATTTACGCAAATATTATTATCGAGTTGGTGTACGTTAATTATTATTATAACATTAAATTCGTGAAGAACGGAATTATATTTCGCTCGATCATCTGTTAATATCGATATGAATTAACTTGATTACGAGGAGAAACGTCGCCATCATCAAGAGAACGCCGAAGAAAACCAGAAAGCCATTTCAGCGGTTCAGATAATTGAAATATAAATTTTTAATTTTACCTTAATCTTAGAGGCATTGGAGAAAAATATATAAAAATTGAGGTAAAAATTTATATTCAAGATCTATTAATGTCATTTGAATTGAGGTCAATTCCGGCATACGAGAAGAGTGCGTTGGATATTGAGGCTACTATACTTACGCTCCTTGCACCAGTGGCGTAACTAGTAATATGGCTTTGGGAGGGGGGGGGGGGGAAGAGATGGCGACTCCTCCCTCCCAGGCAAAATCTGGTAAAATGTTTTAATAATGGCATGCCTGGAAATACATTTTACATCATTTTGGGACTAAAAATTTAACTTTAAGCAGATGTAGTTATTATATGTCAAAACTAGACGATAGTTTTAAATTATTTTTTTATTTTTTCTGAGGCTTTGGGGGGATCTATCCCATCATCCCCCCCATATTTACGCTAATGCCTTGCACATTACACGTTTTCGCCCGAGCGCGCGGGGAAAAACCGCGTGGGTTTAAATCGTGGCCAGTTGCTTTTCATACTGTACGATTTCAACCGTACAAAAAGAATATGGAGACAGCACTGGAGAAAGCTCCCGCATGACTGAAACAGTCTGGTGTGAAATTGCGCTTTTGTTTACGCTGATCACTAAGCAGAAAGACGATACGGTAGCCGTGTGGACCCAGTGGCACTGGACGGCTACAATGGGGCTAAACACCGTGCCCGTTTTTCAACCGTAATATGGTATGGTATGGTATTTGGAGGCGACCGACAGCTTAGGTCATTTGCGCCATGAGGGAAGGGTAGGTAAGGAAGGGTGGAGAGGAACCCGGCGTCGGCATTAGCCTGCTCTTAACGAAAGGCGCCAAGGGGACCACGGCTTTACGTCCCATCCGACGGACGGAGTGCTCCACTTGAACTGTTCTCCACACAACATTCAAGCAGTGATCGGGCAGTCTCTGAAAATTCTCTACCTTTGCCGAGATTTGATCCCGAGCCCACCGGGTGGGAAGCCAACACTCTAGCCACCATACCATCCCGATCCCCCCGTAATATGCGAAAGGTCCCGTAAACTTCTTCAGTGGACTGTTAGAAAAAGGCCCATGCGGTTTTTTCCCGCACGGACGAAAACGTGTAATGTGCGAGGAGCGTTAGAGGCGTGAAGCATCGAGAGTAAATGGTATTCATGCGACATTTTCGCTCCGGCTTGATGTGAGCGAGGCCTTCGCAGCATGAGGCAACAGTGGTGACCCCATTTTCACTCGCGACCTATATTTTGATGAACGTTAAGTCATCGGGGTGGATGAGTCGGTCATCATAGTGTATCTTCGGCTGCACCATTTTAGAAATTCAATGTACAGCGTTAACTACATTCATTAGTGAACTGAAGGACGAGAAAAGCATGATATAGCTTGCTAATTGAATAAATAAATGTAGCTTTTATAGAGATAACGATTCTCTACCTCTATCTATACGAAGGATCCTTGGTGAGTTGGTTAGACAAATGTATATAACCTTTTATGTGGTTGAAAGTCATTGGAGGACTACATGGGCTCTTTTATGGGAAGCCCTGGTTAATATAATATGTCCCACTAGTGTGTGGATAAGGAGTGGAATGAACTCTGTCATTGAAGTGGTACTCCTAGAGTGAATGCGGAAATATTTCATTTGAAACCATACTGCATTCTATTCCATCGCTTTGATGAATTATTGAGGTGTACGCTGATTGACCAGTTGAATGCAAGTTAATAGGTCCCGAGATTTTCCTGTTTCTGCCAGTACGCAATAATTTTTTCCTGTTTTGTACGTAAATCGATAAAGCGGCGATAATTTGTCATAGCGACCGTGATAAAGTCGATGTCCATTAGGCTAGCAGATAACCGACTATGAATTTTTAACGCAAAATTAATTATTTTTTTTAAATTCACTTGAAGATAATTTAATTTCGATTACTCTTCAATCATTGGCGAAATATCAACTGTGAGTTCTTGTAATGGAAATGCCATTGGAGTTTCACCCATAAAATTTCTCAAAAATAGCTCTAAATATGATGTAATATAAAAACTTTATTTATTTCTTAATGTCGAACCAAGGACGCCGAAACATGTTTGTCTAAATATATGCCTGTTCGTCTAAATTCATTTAGAAAATACCGCGTCGTGTTTCTTTTTTTAGATGTGGTAGTGGCGGTTTTTTTAAATGCCGCGCCTGTGGCAACCTGATTATTATTTTAAGTTTTTAAAGGAAAAAGAGCTTAAAATTCTATTTATTAAGCCTTAACGTTCAGTTTTTCTTGGGCTTAGTTCTACCGCATATCCCGTCTCCTCCCGCCCGAGGAGTTTTTCTGAAGGGGGGCGCTGAAAGTGTATCTCGCTTGCACTTGAAAAATGTCATGTCCAGCCCTGACTTTTTTCCCGTTCTATTTCTAGCTTCAAAGTGGCTAAATTTGGTAAGTAAACAAATCAAACATATCTTCAAAGATTACAGTCGTATTTCACCATGTGGGACAAACTATAAATATCAAGTATGTTTTTGATATTATTGTCATTAGGAAAATTTTGTCGTTTATATTGGTTGAATTGATATGGCCCTAAACTACTAACCGTACCAAAAGTACAGTGACTCGAGTTTGCACGCTTATAAAAACAATACCCTTTAAGCTATTTTCATGATATTGGTATTATTAATTTTATTGTTATATAATGTTTAATATAAGGAAGCTAAATCTATTTCTAACTGTTTGCAGAAAGAAATTGTTTAAACCACAAAAATTGAAGAAGTTGTTGTAAACAATACAAATCTCTGCTAACTATGAAACTAATGGCACAATTGAGCTGTGGTGTCCTAAAGAATTTAAGCAACGCAGCTACTCAAGAAACTTCATTAAATATTTATAGTAGGGTCAATGTCTATTGGTTTTTTTTATTTTTAAGCCATTTATATTTTGCCAAGAATATTACAATTGTGTGGTTTCCTATTCTTTTTTACTGCCAAAATCGAAAGATTATTACTCCTGGAGTACATATTTCAAGCTTGTAGATTTTTAAATGACAATATCTATTTTTCGTGATTAAATGAAAAGTGAAAATTTCCAAGCATGTGAAAAATGGGACGGCTAAGTATGAATGCTGGGAAAAGCCCACGTGACGTCATTCTGGTTCCGACTGCTGCCGTGTGAGGCCACCTTGATGCGAGGCTATGAGCTATGCTACAAAGCATGCTGCTAGCAGGAAGCAGAGTACCCTACTAGCAGGTAGCGCTTGGCTTAAAAAAGTATTATTAATACCCTATCAAATGAAGGAAACTTTCTGACTATAGGCAATTTTAATAGGTGATCATTAAAAAATATTTCCCTAAGCTCTGTGCCTCATGCACTCATTGGTAATCTTAGACGATGTAAAACTCCTAACTTCATATAGTATCTACATCCCAGTGATGTCACGTGGAGTGGCATTGCATACAGGCCAATCTGGCCTTTTTCATATGAGGTTAAAAATGGCATTCGTCTAAACTGAGATATCTAAAACCAAATAATTTTTATATTATAAATACACTAATGGCAGGTACCTAACGAATTGCAATCAATGCATTTCGTTTTTTAATTAAGGAAACTACCCTATTGTTAGGCGAGTTATAACGGGTATCTTTATGTGAGCATTCATCATAGATGATGTGAAACATATCCTTCTTTACCGTAGCACTACGTTGTAACCATGAGAAGAAAATAAAGGAAATAGACTGTAAAACAGTGAGATTTAAAATACCATTCTTTCCTCATACTATGAGTTCCTGCATCAAGACCAATTCAGATTAAGGAAAAACAAGAGCACAATGGAAGCCATATTGCCCCTTTGGCTGCTAGTAGAGAAGAGAAAAGAGAAGGACAAGCATACGTTTATTGCATTTATAGATTTAGTAAAGGCTTTTGAAAACATAGACTGGAACTCAATGCTTGTAATCCTGAGTTTTTTTCATGATGACCGGAGAATTATCTACGATTTATATAAAAATAAGTAACTGTGATTAAATCTAGATCCAGCCACGTGAAGAAGCAAGAATAAGGAAAGGATTGAGACAAGGGTGTTCTCTGTCTCGAATAATTTTAAATGCGTTCAATTTTTAGAAAGCTATCGATGAGATAAATGAGAAAATGAAAGGAGAGAAACCCACAGAGAAAAAATGGGCATGCTGCGTTTTGCCAATATCGTAGCAGAGACAGAGAGTGACCTGAAGAAAAATCTATTAACTATGGAAAACATAATGACCAGATATAAGTTGAAAATAAATTCCTAGAAAACTAAGGAATTGGTCTGAAGTAGAAGAATAATGGTGAAGACCAACCTGGAACTAAGAAAACCATGAACATGATGAGGTGAAGGAGTTCTGCTAATTTGCTAGCCGAGGGGCCAATGTTGAATGAAGCATGAAGGAAATAGTAGTCTGTAGAACAGCCTAATTGAAGAGGGCATTCCTCTAAAAGAGGAGATTTTTTGCAAGTGAAAATTTAAGCGTTGAAGTCAGGAAGCAGTTTATTAGGACTCACAATTGGAGAATAGATAGTTACCTTTATGGTAGTGAGGCATGGATGTCAAGTTTGTAAGCTATTGAAATGAGGTGTTTTAAAAGAATGATGAAGATCAAATAGATAGATCAAGTAAATAATGCAGAAGTTCTAGGAAAAGTAGGAGAGAAGTCTTTTGAAAACCTTGAATAGAAGACAGAACAATTTCATTAGCCATATCATACAATGTGAAGGTAAAATGAAAATTATCGTTGAAGGAGAGGTGGAAGGGAAGAACAGCAGAGGTACACCTCCAATGAGATTAAAGAGCAGGTGATGATGGATATAAGGGAGAAGAATTTTGAAAGTGTTAAAAGATTGGCCAATAGAACTGAGTGGTGAGCTGCATCAAGCCAATCTTGGAATTGATGACAGTTGATGATGAGTACTTACATACAGATATACTGTGAGGCCTCTGTTAACAGACACCTCTGACTTATGCTCCTTGCACATTACACGTTTTCGCCTGTGCGGAAAAAACCGCATGGTTTTCAAGGCCGTATCCAGGGGGGATGAAGGGGGATTGATTCCCCCCCCCCCCCCCCCGATATGAAAAAAATTAAATAGACTTTATGCTCGCTTGTTGCTCACCCGACAATATTATATAGCGGCGCAGGGACATCTAGTAGTCCAATGCGACTCAAGTCAATAATTATCTAAGCGAATTTGTAGGTGCAGTGTGTGTAGTTGTAGCGCAATGAGTGAAATAATAGTGCTATGAATTAGTAGAGAGGTGAGTGACTTATGAGCATTCATTTGTTCGCTGCAAAGAAAGCTAGAAGGCTAAATTCAATTTTATAATAATATTTTTATATTTTCCTTTAAGGGTTTATAATAAATATGTATGTTTAACCATATACGCTATTTTATTTATCTTATAAAAATAATTTTGTTTGTCTACTATTCCATAAACCCCCCCCCGAAAATATTTTCTGGCTACGGCCTTGATGGTTTTAAATCGTGCACTTCCTGTCCGAATCCAAAACTGGCCTTAGTTTTTTTGTATCACCCATAGTTTCCAAGCAATATGTATTTTAATATTTAGTCTAATACCCCTATACGGTATGTAGGGAAATCAATGAAACACTGTGTTACATCATAAAATTGTTTGCGTTTACTGCGAAATTACTTGCAATAGTAATCTAGCATGATAATACAGGGTTCACTTGTCAACTGGAATTGGTCTACATTTTCTTTCCCTTTTTTCTTTGAAGCTTCTTGAGTAGCTTTTTGTGCGATGAATCGCTTGCTGAACTTCTCGGTGAAGTACCAACAGTATCAGTAACAGTACCCCCATTATCTTTGTTCATTAGACCTACTATTTCAATTTTATTTTAACCATAAAAAAGCTGTTAAATTCTAAAAATATAGCTTGATTTCATAAATTTAACTATAAAATGTGAATAAATGGTGGGCGATACAACTTTTTAAGCATCACATTTGGATTCAGCAACTTAAAAAACAAGAATAAGGTATTTTCAGTCAAAAAGTTTTTTCATTGTTGGCCTGAGTAATTTACCACTATAAGTATGAACATCATCAAAATTCTATATTCGTTTTCCAGTTATATAAAAGGACTCTTGTATGAATAAAATAATTTTTATTCAACTTCATAAAATGTAACAAATAAAAATTATACAAAATATGTCTACATAACAGCAATTACAACTTCACTATATTCTTCTATAACCTTATAAGCCTCCTCCTCCTTTCAGCAGTTCTTGAATTGTAAGAACAGTAGATGCTATAAATATGAAACTCAAATCATTTCCATTCACACAACTTCAAATAGAACCAGCTTTCACCATCTGGAAATAGATAATGAGAGGAAAATTTATTTTCAAAATATCATAAATTAAATATAGCTTATTTTTCCAAAGTTCAGATTATAAGCATATATATTACTCTAGTTATTGTAATGAAGAGATGCAAATGTTGTTCAAGTTGTAAAAATTTAACATGGATAAGATGAACGAAACAAACATTTTAAGAAAATCATAACAGCGCTTTATTAGTTTTTCAAATCATTTTTATTTTAGTTGCATGCCCAACACTAATATAATTTGTCATAGGTATAAAGAAAATTTGTCCAAAACTTTAGTTTCAATCCAGTCCTGTTTTTCGTTAAAGAATTTTATGATTTTTGCTTCTAAGGGGGGTGCAGCTGCCACTTCCTGCCCCCCCCGCTAGGTACGCCCATGCTCATATCCACTTGTAGTTTCATTCAAAATTACATTTAGCTCCATATTACACTATGGATGATCATTTTACAATAATTTGGTCCTAATTCAAACATTTTTAAATGTATTTATCATCTAAAAACTACAGTAAAATCCGTTTTTTTTATGGTTACTCCCCATGACATTAATCAATTAGTACACATGGCACTAAGTCAAGTCGGTAGATTTTTTTAAGCAATGCTAAAATTACAAAATCAACACATACAGACCAATAAGAATTTAACAATGGAAAGTTAGTAGGAGTTTAAGGAAGACTACAGAGCTGGGGAAAATCCAGGAATATTTATACACAGAAGAAGAACTGGAAATTACAATATAAGAGAAAAATGGGAACAATGAAGTTTAAGATATAAGAGGAGATGAATAACATTCAAAAAAGGTAGAAAGACAATGGGAATTGAATTTTTTTATTTGCATCGAAAGCACTTGCTGCAATTAAAATTTTTTTAAGTGCTTAAAAGAGGAGGTATACAAGGGCGTACCCAGGATCATAACTAGGGGGGGCAAGCCATGGTCTAAGGGGGGAAGGGCAAGCTATGGGATTTATGAGTTTATTTCCCTGAAAAAATAGTTTTATTTTAGTTACATATCTTATACTAATATAAATACATATAATTTTTTGTGGGTTTAAAGAAAATTTGTTGAATACTTTCGGTCCAATTCAGTGCTGATTTTGCTTAAAGACTTGCGATTTTTGCTTGTAGGGGAGGACAGCTGCCCCCCCTAACCCTTGATGGGTACGCCCATCGAGGTACATTCAAAGAAATAGCAGATATTCATTTAAAAATGTATTTGAATAAGTTCTCACTATTGCTCATGAATATGCCACAGTGTCACGAAATGTGATGTGTGACTTTTAAATAAAATTTCAATGGAAATTACAAAGTTAAATTCTTCCATCATGAACATTCAACAATGCCACCAACTTATATCTAGAGCAATCAATTTTAAACACAGATATCTTGAATAGATTAAAATAATTTTTTGATGGTATCAGTAAGGATGAGAAGTTCGATAATCTTAAAAATACAAATTGTTTGTATCTATAAGAATATAAACATGAGAAGTACTACATGTATAGTAATAATTAACTGTAAAGAATATAATTTTGAGAATTGTGATTAAAACCTGCCCTTACAAACCATTTCCATTGACGTTAATGGAAGCTTACACATAAGTACGGACTGTCCGCATGCGGAGAAGTCATCCACGTGGCCCCTCTGCCCCACGGATCATCTGCACACATACGCATGATACTCCTTTGCCTTGACCCTTCCCAATAGGGTGGTTTCCTATTATTTTTTACTGCATAATCGAAAGACTATTACTCCTAGAGTACGTATTTCACGCTTTTAGATTTTTAAATGACGATACATATCAGTTTTTCACGGTTAAATGAAAAGTGAAAAATTTCAAGCGCACGAAAACGCGACGGCTAAGTATGAATGCCGGGAAAACTCCCGTGTGACGTCATTATGGTTCCCGCTGCCGCAAGTGAGGTGACCTTGGGGCGAGGCTCTGAGCGCCGCTACGATGCAGGCTGCTAGCAGGTAGCAGAGTACCCTGCTAGCAGGTAGCGCTTGGCTTAAATAAGGATTATTAATGCCTTATCAAACGAGGAAAACTTTCCGACCTTAGCCAGTTTTAATAGGTGACTATTAAGACATGCTTCCCTGAGCTCTGTGCCTCATGCATGCATTGATTAGGTACCTCAGAAGATGTAAAACTCCTATCTACTCGTATAGAAACTAGGTCCCTGTGACGTCACGTGGAGTGGAATCGCATGGGCGCCAATCTGGCCTTTTTAAAATGGGGATAAAAATTGACCCTTGCCATTCCTCTATACCGGTATTTCTAAAACCAAATAATTTGTGTATTATGAATACACTAATGGTGGGTAACGAATCGCAATCAATGCCTTTCGTTTTTTTTTATGAAGGAAACTACCCCATTCCTTACAAAAATCAATCCCTGGCTCACTAAATATAAGTGAGTAATTCAATTTATTCAATTCCATTTCTTTTTAAGCCCTGGTTGTCAGCCTATATTATAAATATTATGGGCCAGGTAAATGTATGAATTTACCGCCTGAATATTTAATAAATAGACTTCAAATCAAGTGAAAGCAGGTAGTCAAAATGAAGTAAAATGAGGTGTGTAATTAATTATCAGAGGCAAATAATTTCTGTATGAATGAGGCAAATCACAGTATTGCTGATGGCACTGTGCTTGAAGCACTTTATTTCCATGATTCCATTTGCCCAATGAATAGGGTTAATTTGGATAATAATATATGAAGTCATCTGGTTACAATCATTCAGAACGATGATTTAAAGTTAAGGAGGGGATACATTTGGACAAATAGAGTGTAAAAGCTTTGAGTAAAGGATTCTCAAGAATTTTATAGGCACACCTGCAGGAGGGGGTTAGCATGTTTGCTTATTTCTGCTTTCATGGTCAAATAACGGAGTCTAATAATGTGCTACAGTAATACTTGAATGCTCCCATCCTGAAAAAAATAGTTCAAGTGATATCCATAACTTTTTGACCAGAAAGGAAAGTTGGAATACCTTTAATCTGGCAGCACTGTTGAAGGCAATAAAAATGACTTAGTTCTCTCGTTTACTCCAAAAAAGATGGCACCTCCAATTGAAATCCAGAGCACTCTTGGGAGGACACCAGCAAACAATCTAAAGAAGAAAGAGATTGAGGAACTTACAGGATGAAGAAGGCTGATTTTTTCTGCCATAAACATCATCTGTAGGAGGTACAGTCCACATAAATTTTTTACAATAAAAATAAGTTTTAAAAGGTTTAGTTCCACATGTTTTCAAATGCAAAGATCCCTTTATAAAAGAATATTCGTTTATCAAAGAACATGTAAATAATCAAAAGAGACAATTGTAGGGGATAACAAATATTAAAATCTAATTAACAACTACAACAGTAAGTTTTTCTTAGCTTCATAATTTCTTACATGAATTAACCATGCTAGATTCTAAGTAGGTATGTATTGCAACATTTTTTTCTAATGAGCAAAAACTTGTCAAAAGGTGTATAAGTATTCATATTCATAATACCCTCTTATTCCTTGATTGATGTAAACTTCTTTCAAAACTAATGAAACCTTGTTGGTGCCATTTTTATTGGTATTGAGCATAATCCGTGTCTTCGCCACATCCATTGGAGTGGTGAGAGCGGCAGATACTCCTCCTAAAATATGAAATTCTCATTAAACATGTTCTATGAAATATACACTAGAGATGCAATCATTTATGAATTACAATCAATTATAAAATAATTTCCATCATGCTTGAAGTTACAACTAACCAGCAATAGCTCCACACACAGCCACCTGACTTGCACTCAAACTGTCATGAAATCCACGAGATTTTCGATGAGAAATCCAGAAGGATTTGAGAGCTTCCCATAATGGGAACTGAATCAGAGAGAATGGTATTTCACGAAGTAGGGTGGAGAAGTATCCTTGGTAAAATCCTCGAATACCACCATTTTCTGCTATTCCCCTGATGACTTGGATGACAGATGTCGATGCAGCCACTTGGCAGCGCTGTTTGACTATCTCCACAGGAACTCGTACCACGCATGCACTCTGAAATTCAACAAACCATTATCATCCTTATGTGCATGTTAACTCATTATGGCATTTATTCTTTAGTTTTATTAGGACAGAAATTATTGCTATTTCATCTTAAGGATAATATTATTTGTCGCTCTGCAAGAAAGACATGACGACGACGCTTCAGTCAATACAATGGTGGAATACAATCTGATTTCTAAAATGGAGAGTTGGAATTCCAACGTACTTCATTCATTTCCAATTGAAGCACAGAATTACATGGAACTTTATCTATATTACGCATAAAATGAAGGTTGCTAAAATAAAATGGCATTGGTAAATTTGGTGGAAAAGCACCAACACATTGGGTGGAGCATAATGGCATACATTAAGTGGGTTAACAATGAGATATGAAATCGCACAAAATAATACTTACAACTTCACCACATGATGCAGCAAACATATGCACAACAGGTTTCCATCTCTCATCGACGTAGGGGCAAGCAATCCTCTTTATTAAATCGTAAGTACAGAAGAAAACAGCAGCTAGTAATAAAGCAACCACATACAATTCATTATCAACTAAGAGATAACAAAATTTGACTAATTCTGACTTAGCCATTAAGTAACTGAAGTGCCATTAAGTAATTTGTATAAAAGAAGCAATTTAGGCGTACCATTCGGTGCTGACCCGACAGCAGCGGGTCCTAGACCTGCATATATGCCACGAAATCCTCCCGATCTCCAAAATCCCTGTCTGGACTGAAGGCGAGTTTTCAGTGTATCCAGCGGAAATAAGGAAATATCAACAGCTATTCCAGCTGCACCACCTGCCTTAGGAAAAGAAGATATACAAACTTTAACATTCCACGCATTGTAGCGAGCAACGTTGTAATCCTTCCCAGAAAGTTACTCACGATGAAGGATACTAAATTTTCTGAACTTAAATTAAACATGACAAGAGTATATCCTCAACTGCTGGGTGCGCCCATTCATTGGGCAAATTTTACAATCAATGACATCTAGCTACATCCATCTCGTTCCATTAACTTGGATGAATTCATATTCTGATAAGGACATAATCAGCTTTTGAAATATATTTTTCAGAAGTTCGTTCGTCAATTTTTTCGAAGTCGAATATAGTCGTTCATCTTTTAGGAATGGCTCTAATTTTGATCGTGGACATCGTTCTTGTGTGGTTCTTGTTCCGACTGTTCGCACGGTTTTACTGGTTGCAATTCTAATACATTTCCCAGGATATTTCATTTAAAATTTCAGTGAGTGAATGAATTCAACTAATTATGTCGAAGTTTCACAGCTCCCTGCGTGCGCTGAATAATGTAACTTATGCTTATCACAAAAGGTGAAAACATGAATGTTCGAATTGTAAAATCCGTGGGTTATCACCCACCCTGTGACAAAGTTGAACTTTTCCTATTGAGAAGTTACTAGTATTATTTTATAATTGCTAAAGTGGTCTTTGCGAGATTACTTTTTCTCGTGCGAATTTCAAGTAAATAAGTTTTGCATCTCCTTTGATGAAGTCTGAGAGCCATTATGCATTTGGAAGGCGTATAGGAGGAGAAATAACAGCTAAGACGTAAGTTACATGTTGGATAGAGTCTTTATTAGAGTGTGTAGTTGAAAAATTCTTCCAAGTAATGAAATTGACTATGCACAAGAATTGTGTCTATTGAGTAATGAAAATAAAACTGCAGCAAAATTGATGTAACAAGTAAATAACCTATGGAAAATCTCATGCTGTATGTCACGAACAATAATTTGAAAGTCGACCATTCGTTAGGTTGAACATCTCTAGAGAATCTCATCTCATCAGCTGTACCCACACAGCACATCGTTGCCAGAGGACGTCCGCTGCGCGTCCGTCGCGTCCTCTCAGTGTCCGCGGATTATCAGGACAGCCAGAGGACATCCGCCGGCTGTCCTGGCCATCCGTCCGCACACTGTCCTATCTTGGATGTCCAGCGGACGTCCAGCTAGTGTCCCATTATGCAGGGTTTCGGAGTTTTGGTTTCCTCTTAAAACACTCACCTCCTCAAGGAGGAACTCCGAGAGAAAGTCTCGAGATCCTCCTCCGAGTAGGGAGTATAGGAGAAGGGAGAAAGAAAAAAAACTCTCTCTCGTTTCTGAAGCCAGAATACTTCCTCCCGATCGAGGAAGAGGAAATTTTTCGTGGAGGAAGAGTTATTTTGAGGATTATTTTAGGTAACCAAGTGTAATCCTCTTGTTGGAGTGTGGACTCTGGGAGGAAATTATAAACTATTTAACGAAAAAAAAATTTGACATTTTTACCGCTTCTATAGTTTAAGAACAACAAATGTACGCTATTTTTAAGTTTTACATTGTTTATAACAATTAATTAAGTTTAAACAAAGTTAGCAACAATTTAAGTAACATTTACGAGCGTTAAAAATTTCTACATGCCTTACGGGTTAAACAACAACAATTGAACGAACTTATGACTCTCTACATTATTTATAACAATTTTTAAAGTTTTAACAAATTTAGCAACAATTTTAGCAATTTTCAAAAAATTAAAAATTTCCGCATGTTGTACGGTTGAGAAGCGTTGGATGAACAATAAACCCGTACTCTTTCATGATTATAAAAATTACTTAAATTTAGCAACTTTTACAAAAATTAACAACAGGAATAATGGAATTTATCGATTTTTACTGAAATTTTATATTATGTACCAATGTCCTGCCGACGTCGCGTAGCCGTCTCGGGGACATTCCATTCCTGCAGGTTAAATGAACTCTTTCAACTTATTGATTAATTAATATTTACTCTCTAGGGATTAAAAAATCTCAGAGGCGATTGATTGGAAAGTATTTTAATGAAACATAACGCTTTAAATTCATTTTAATTTTTAATGGTAAGAATTCTCCTAAAATTATCACGGCATCGATGGCCTCATTCCCAGATTAGACATTGTAATTGTCCAATTTAAGGATAGGCAATAGAAGGTAAGTACTGCCGTACCTTTACTTTATATTGAAATTCTAGATTTTTTGGTGGCGAACGAATTTTGAATCTACCGCTACTCCGCGATACAGATTTTCCCATGGTTCTCCACATTCCTCCGTTCCTCCTTTCCAACAGAGGAACCGGAATGGAACACCGGAGACAGCATGGTGGTTTGGCGGTTACAAAGATGCAGCTACATGTATTCCAAGTAAGTTTGATGTGACATCCAAATAATTTTTTCTTGGCGTTCACTGTCGGCAGTATAGTGTTTCCGCATGCTCCTTATATTTCTTATAACTCAGCCTGTAACATCTCGAGGAAAAATATGGCTCTGCTTGGAACAACATGACCGTCTCGGTAAAACCGTTACTTGGCAACTAAAGGTAGCGTCTTTTTCCGTTGTTCATAGTGAAATTTTCGCTTTTGTTCCTTGTTTACATGATATAATTTAATGTGGAAGTTCTTGTACTATAGTCTCTGTACGCGAGAACGTATAGGAAATAATGTAAGTGCTAGCGTATAAAATAGAACCTGTTGTTTTGATAACGTAGGCTACGGCTGAATTTGTTGTCCGAACGGTCCGTTTGGTTCCGTTCCTAAATCAAATCAAGTAGGGTTCTTGGCAATAAATATAACTAGGAATTGACCCACATCTCGTGATATTAAAATATATATATAACTAGGAATTGTACTTACGTGTAACCGGGGGATTTTGCAACACGCATATATGATTAATAGGTTTCACGTAAATTATTAATTCTTTGAAATCGGAGTACACCGTGTGATTTCTTTTGATATGTATATTCACGCACGCATCGAAAAAGAACATTAATGTTATGATAGGATGTTAGAGCGTAGGTTTCCGCGGCGATGGTTTGATCTCTGCATTTCTCCAGGGTTTTCTTCCGCGTCAGATTGTTGGTTGACAACAGTTTCGCTGGCTATCCTGCCAGCGTCTTCAGGTCGAAGGGTTATGATAGGATATGGCGATTAAGGTTATGATAGGATAACCACCAATGTTTAGCCTTTTTACAAAAAGTTTTTATACTCTTTATCTGTTTGATGGAACTAGGTTAATAATTAAAGATTTTAGGTCCTAAATAAATAAATGATCTATTATGTCAGTAAAGATAAGGCTTAGGGATTAAAAAATTACAATGCCGACGTAACTTTTATAGCGTTTAATATATTTTTTCTGCCCAACTTTGCTAACCTACTAAATTATAAACTAATTTAACTACAAACTAAGTAACTGTGCTATTAGTCATCCATGCATTTAATTTAGTGGAAACTATAGGACGACTGTAAGAAACTTGGGATGAATCTAAACAAGGTCTAATTATAAGTGATATATTGTGTAAACAAACCTTACGGCTATGTTACATGGTTCATTTATTTGCTCAAACTGCTGCATGAAATCTTATACCCAGAAAATAGAACTTGTGCATCTTTTCGTACAGCCATCGGTACACATTTTGGTGTAGAGTATCGTGAACCTGATATATTTACCTGGAGGCATTTACTGACTATAGCTTTCATGTAGTGGAGTTGAATAAAAATACCTTATCTGTATTTTATTTAGTTCCTATTTCTATTTATAAGTTTGTTTGTCTCTCTTCTTATAATTGTCTGTATACTTATTTGTCTTCATTCTTTACAGATGTTGCTCTGAACCAGGACGATACAGCCACCAATTCTAGTGTGGAAGTTACAGTGAAGAGTTGGCTGGAACATGCTAAAGCAAGGCATGAGAGAGAGGTGTAAGTATTCGTTTGATTATTATATAGGTTTGGGCAAGGAGGAATAATTTTGGTCTGGATACTTTTTTCGCAAGTTGCTCCTGTTAAGGGAGCTCATATAAAGTAAATTTAAATAATTATTGAACATCTTGTAATACAAGGTTCACCCTTCCATGCTAAAGGTAGAGAAAATAGTATTGTTATGTATTATTTTCAGATGCAGATTCCACTACCAAGTAATTCAAACATTTGAAAACAATTTTTGTTCTGCATATGGGAGGTATAATTACCAAAAACATGGTTGAAAAGGATCTCATGCTCTATAAAAGTTCGATGTATAACACCTGTTGAACTTAAGAATGGGATAACTTATTCAACAGGGATGGTAGTTGCACAGTACTACAGAAGCTACTATTTTCTAGTAGCTCTAGCTAACTAAGATGTTTTGAAGTAGGTGTTGTTGTAGGAGCTATAGAAATTTCAGTAGCTCACAGCAGGCTTTAGCTGCTATTCACCTGTTATGTCTCTGTCGAAATGTGAATATTGCCAGTGAGCTAGGTTTTCACTTTTGCCTCGATACCAGACTACATTAGAAGATCTATTTTAATTATTAAGATTGGAAGAATTCGGAGATCTAAATCATGGAATGGCCTTAACTACAGCAAGTTTTTCAAAGTTTCTATTTTTTTAAGTTGCATCTCGGCCAATGCAGCTAAGTGGTTTGTGTGCCAAATCAGTGTGGCTGTTTTCACACTAATCCCAAGAGATCTAGTCCACTTAAACTTCCTCCTTTAAATTTTCTAGTTTCCTTTACTCCTATATCATATTCAGCTCCTCTGCATTAGTCTTCCTTAGCTCCAGCTTATGTAACACAATTCACTCTAGTGTAGTCATAATCTTCAAGCAGAGACCAATTGTTCAGAAATATTATCCTCCATTCGAATGCTTTTTCCAATATCTTTTTGGAGACCTCTACTTAGCTGTCTGGCAAGGATGGATCAAAGAATTTTTTTCTAGATGGTGCACCAGGGTCTAACAGGCAAACAGTCTTCTCATATTTGGGATTAAAATCTAGTTCAACAATTGTTCTATGAAAAATGTTCTTAATCATAATGTATACATTACTAACATATTAATATTTTTACTCAAAATCTTTTCTTATTTAAGAACAAGAAAAAGTTAAAGAAAAGTTTGTAAAATGTATTCAGCCTGTAATGGACAGGTTTCCTAATTTTGAAACCTTAAGAATGTTAAACACGTGACTAATAAGACTGTAGCGTCCTGTCTTATGTAATCTGCTTGTTACGTACAAGATACAATTTCTTGCTACAATGAAATGTTTATATACTTCATTATTACAGGAGCAGTGCAGGAGAGCATGACCGCTGAAAAAGATGTGGAGGTTGCCATCTAAAACTGGCTAAGGCACGCCAAGGAGCGGTTGCAGGGGAAGAAGAAAATTTAATAATATGTATGTAGTTTCTTGCATTGTATTATTTTAAGAAGCCAAATAAATATTGTGCATGGAATTGATGCCTTATTTATTTAAATTCTTGTCTGGACCTATTATTTATTTGTATCGAACAAAATGAAATCCTAACCTAAACGTGTCCTCAAGGTGTCCAGAGCGGACAATTTCAGGTCGTCCATAGGCCACCTTTTTTACTGACATGCGGACTTGCAGCGGACATCATTTTGTATGAATTCGGCTGTCCGTAGGATGTCCATAGGCCACTTGGCGGACAATCACCGGATGTCCGAAAGGTGTCCGTGTGCTGTGTGGGTAATTAATAAGCTTATGCTTTTACATTATTTTCCCCACAGTTCTGTATGTATTTATGATTAGAATAGAATATATAAATAAGCACAGTGACACCTCTCTTGATGGACACCCCTGACTGACCTGTGACTTATGGACAGTGTTCGATTCCCCGGCGTAAGAGTAGAATTTATAGTACATACCTGTATGTACTCTCGCACTTCTGGACATGGACACATTTTAGGCACAATTTTACTCCCTTGTTGACACCATTGCTGTGGGTTTTCTGAGCAATCACAAAAAATTTGAACTTTTTTTTTAATAAAACGATTTCATTTGGCTAGTTACATTATACTTGATGGGTAATGGGTATATACTAATGTTAAGCATAAAAATGAGTTTTTATTTATATCACCTACCAATTACACACACATTTTTTAGGTCTGTTAGTATCCATAAATGAGAGATTTCACTGTTAATAGTATACTATTCTATGGCTAGAAGCCAGTAGGAATAATGAGGGTCCCGATTGATGATATTTATGATTTCTTTGCAGAATATGAAAAAGCATTTGATGAAGTTAATACAATGACAATAATGGGAGTTAATTTGAAAATGGGTGTGAATTGGTGGGGCATGTGACATTTGTAATCTTTATTTGGTGCAGGCTTTCCTCTTGTTTTTCATTATATTCAACATTTTCAAATTTGGAAGAGAAGGGAGGTGCAGGAGTACCTAGTTACACATATTGAATAAGTGGAACAGTTCAACTATTTGGGCATCACATTAGATGGAAACAGGCCCAGCAGGAAGAATACCAGGAGGCATTCTTGAACACAGAAGAGTTGATGAGTGTGTTAAGAGTGTGAAGATAAGAATAGGAAAAAGTTTGAAATTGAGCAGAGTGCTCAGCAGAAATACGGAAATATGTTGAGGAAGTGGTATATGAATAAGCTGAAGGCATTAAAGATTTGGGTTTAGAGGAGAATGGAAAAGGTGCAATGGACAAAGAAAGAGGAAGTGCTTGGACATGTTGGGTGAGTAAAAGATAAAGATCGTAGTCCAAGTGTAAAGTTTACCATCATGAAGCTCTGCACAATCTTGTCAATGTGGAGAGGTTTGTGCATTCCGATGATCCCTAGACCTGCACTGGTGGGAATGATTCTCAATTACTTCTGGTAGAGACATCCATGCCCGATAGCTGGAAGGCTAGGAGCCAAACTAAAGGTGGTAGATGTGATGGTGTCACATAAAAAATCACTGTAGGAATGGACATAGGAAACCCTACCAACTATCTCTTCCCTGGAAACATAGAGCTTAATCGAATGAGCCTCAGATGGTATTGAGGGAGCCAGTATGATGGAGAGGAAGGAGGCAGAAATTAAATTTTGTGACATGGAATGTTAGGAAATGAAGCGGTGGTTAAGCTACAGAATATGAAAAAGGAAAGGGAGAATAGATATTTTGGGATTGTGTGAGGTGAAATACAGAGTTAGTTGTGGGGCCCACTGGAGTCATGAGTACAGGGTTATATATATGTTACAGGATCAGGAAGGCGTAGATTTAGTATTAAAAGGTAAACTAGGCCAGAGAGTGGAAAGTATAGAGCAATCAAGCAAGCAAGAAGATTCTGGTGGTTGAAATTGAGGTGGGACCCACCAACTTTGTGGTAGTTAAAGTGTACACATCAACTAGCAATCTTAGGGAGGAAGAAGTGGATGGGTTGTATGAACAGATGGAGGAAATAATTAGGGAAAGAAAAGTGCAATAGTGATGGGGAACTGGAACGCTTCAGTTGGAGAAGCGAAGGATGGATATGAAATGATAGAATTCGGATTTGGAATGAGAAACAGCTCTCCGTTTCTCGACCTCTTATGTTATAAGTTAACTCCTGGCAAATGCTTTTAAGTTATTCAAAAACATTAAAAATGTGATATTTTGCTTTCCCTGAGCATTTGGCAAATGAGCCTCAATGAGCATAACAAGGCTTACAGAGCATATATTATACATAGTAGATGTCGCTCCTTCTGTTAAATTTTCTCTCATAAGGAAGCCAGTGCTCTGAGATGGGAATACTTGAAACATTCATCTTATTTACTTCTCACATTCTTATTTTTCTTATGGTAGAACCTCCTTATGATTGGATGTAGACATCGGTAATTTTGTTGTAAAGAGGATCATTGCAGAGATGTGTTATTTGGGTTGCATTACCACAGGACTCACAAATGACTCGCTAGTGTATCAAACACGGCAGACTCTTGTTGGGATATCCTCACCACAATGATTGAAAATGATAAGTATCACTCCATCTTTTATCAAGCTTATTATTCATGCGGGAGTTAAATGAAATAAATGCAAGCTATTTTTTATGAGTATATTTGCTGTCACAAAATACTATTTGTTGTACACAAAACTATATAATATTATTTAAATATTCCACATAACAATATCATCTAAAGGGGAATGAGTTCTATTTACACAAGTGTTTTAGTTGAAAACATCAACTTTCTATTATGAAAAGCTGACCAAATAATTAACGATAATATAAAAGGATAATGTGTGAAACATTTAATTATATGTCATAGATCGGCTGCATAGTAGCCTAGCACTGTATGTATATCAAGAAAAGATATGACCTCAATTAAGTAGAGCTTTCTACCAGGAAATGTAAAAAGCAGTATAAAATTTTAACTTAAAATTATAACTAACCTAAAAACCTATAAGATTGTCTTTATAAAATTAAAAGTAATAATACATGGAGCTACCAGTGAAGAACGTTTGATTTACCAATGTGGTATTGAATTGGTTGGCAAAACAATTCCAATTTACAAAGAATCATTTACTGCAATGTAAAATCTTGTAGCTATTTAAAATACTGATAAATACATGCACATACATATCACATGAAATATCAGAATGCTTAAAAAAAATATATAGGCACAATTATAATGCAATATTTATATCTCTTCACAATCTTGCCTAGCTTGAGCATCTATTGATGTAACATATCACAAAGTTTTGTCTTACACTTCCACTAGCACCACTCATCTTTCATTGTTACAATTTTCATCCAAAAAATGTATTTTTCAAAATATTTATTTTGGCTCTGGACGGCTGATAAAAATTTAATCAGTGAATTTGTATCCACCACAGCAAAATATAGGTATTTCATTTGCTAAAATGCCATGAAAGTGTCACATTGCAAGGTTCTAAACTAATGGAAACTAGAGAACAAACATTTTCAGGGTTCTATTTCTTTTGGATGAACCACACCAACAGTCATTATTCATTTTAAAAAATTTGGTGGAGTTTGTGAGAGTGAAAAAATTCAAAAAATCAGTCATGTGTATAAATATAATCCTGAATCCAATTCTTTATCTCCTGTTTAAAAATATGGTGTATATGTGTAAGAATGCATGTTTTAATGAAGAAATAACAATTTTGTGGAGTACATTAACAAGATAGTACAACAATAACAACACAATAGGCTGCCCAGCAGTCTTGATTCCAAAATAAAATTTAAATATCCGTAATATATAATTATAAATTACCAGATGAATTCTATAGGAATCACAAACCAAATCACTTCCCTCGCTGGCAAAGGTTTGCACTCAGTGAACTGAATGCATCTAAGTGGAACCAACATTGGTACATTTTAAAAGATATTTCAACTGCAACCTTTGAAAAATCTTTGTGAACTCTCCACTGAAGCGTAGCCTGTAATTTAATAAGTGGTCACAACATATTTAGATCTCAGTATTTAATGTTTTAAATTTTTCGTAATGCAAACATTGGAATGGCTGAAATTTCACCAATTTTGTAAATGATAATTAATCATTTTGACATTACTTGCAGTATCAGTAATTATTGGGAAAAAATCTGGTAGGTTAAAGGAAATATCATGGAAGAGCTGTTAATTGTAAAATTTTAATATTGTGCCACTTCATGAAAATCATTTTAAAAATCTTAATGCACCTGGAAGTCATATCAAATGGTTTCCCAAAACCTCAAAAACCTATTAATTGAGGAAATGACTACAACGGTGACTGATATCAGGTGTGAATGTTGCCTTCTTCTGATTACTGAAGTCCAGAGAATATGTATCCTCCCTCAGTATTGTTACTATACAAAGAAACAATACAGCACACAAGGAATAGAACAGCAACCACAGAAAGCTGCATACAATATAAATTGCACAAGGATCTTCCCTAATGCCCCAAGACAATACATACACATTTGCTATGTGTAAGAACTGATCTTGACACTTAGAGATGTTTGATCCTTAGCCTTTCCACATAGAGCCATCGTGATTCTCCTTATTTGTGCCAAAGCACAAGTGCCATCTCCTAACATTCCACCTTGATCCACCTGCTGCTTTCTACATCACTATTTTCCAAATGCTTGTACAATTTCTTCTATGCTGACGATGGTTCCAGTCACGAAGCCAAGGATACCGAAAAGTACAATAAGGGTATTCTTCACCAGTCGGCACGCTCTCAATGAGAACACTCTGCAACTGGGCGTGACCGGAATCTCCGTCTTCACATCCTTGGTCTTGGGAATGACTGTACCATTCCCCATTCCTTCACCGTCACCTGAACAGCAGGAAATGCTCTTATCCCTATCTTCCTCCCAGAAAGTAACAACTTCTATTATGGCTGGGAACATGAGACCTAAGGTTGACAGGCATACTGCTCCTACAAGGGAGATGAAGGGCCCTAGGTTTGGCAACGCTGCTGCAAGTCCAACTGTAAAAGATTAATGCAATTAGTGTGGATATTGAAAAAAAAATTCAAAACATATTCGTTCAAAGGGGAGTTGGTGGCTTTGTGGATAATGTTTGGCTGTGCACCAAGGCATCCACAGTTCCAATTCTAGGTAATGCATTTGGGTAAACCGAATAAAATTATTGTGCCCTGGGGATGCACTCGGTGCTGATCGGAATTAATCCAATTAGTTTTAATTCCAAATGGTTGATTCTAATTAAATGCGATGTGATCAGAATTAGTTCTGATTGAATTTTTTCACTCTGATTACATTAGATTAGATTGGAAAAGCAGTGGGGGAGCTAGGATTCCAGGGCACTTAGGTCTATTGTGCCAACCACCGATGACGGCGATGACTGATCACCCATAGAGACCTATGTCCTTAGTAAAGGCCAAGAGGTCCCCAATGGGAAGATCTCATACCTCCCTGGGCTCTACAAAAGGTGAGCCCAAAGTGTCTATAATGAATCCTCATGATTGAGGGCATTGCATATTAGATGGGTTGTCGTTTCTGCTCCAATTGCACACCATCTGCACTTATTCGAGTCTGTCACTCCCAGTGGGTGCAGATGCCTCATTACGTGATAGTGGCCTGTAAGCAGGGCTACTGCCATTCAAAGTTGAATTCTGTTCATGAGGAGAAGTCTTCTCCAGAGTCAAGGACAAGGTCCTCTAATAAGGAGTTTAGCCTGGCATAGCCCCGGCATTTCTTGCCAGGTCTCTAATTGTTCTGATTACACTAAGAGGGCTCATGATGTTGTTGTTGGTGTTGTAAGAGGCGGCTGTCATGTTCCTTTCCCTCACACAGTGGCGCTGACTCCATGAGGCTTGATGGGGCCCAAGCCCCCTCGAAAATTTGTTATGGATGCGAGGAATAAATGTGTCAGGCTTGTCGCTTTTCCCCGGAGTGTACAGATATCAAGATTCTAGCTATCATGGTTCTAATGTTGATCATATGACTTCTGAAATGCTTAAAAAAACTTAAAACTCACTACTTATAAATTCCCGGGGCAAGATCCACGGTTTAGGCCCCACCAATATTTTTTGTAAGTCGGCATCGGTGCCCTCACACCCTTACTCATTATCCTACGCACTTAGCAAATCTAAACCTCCCCACCCACACAGCACTTCCTGCCTGCTACCTTAAGCGCTTACCTGCCCATGTAAGGGAATGTGCACTTTAAACACAAACATGCAAGGTCAAGGAAGCCATTGGGGAGAGAAATCTCTCCCGGACTACGAGTGAGAGAAGGGGAACGATGCCACTAAAGGCATCAGTGCATACCTAACTGAGTGAGGGATAACTAGTATATATTGCATTGTGTTGGAGAAATATGTATGTATAGTGCCTGATATGAAGTACATACAGTAAAACCTCTTCACATGGTAATGGAGGGGACCAAAATTTGGGCAATATGATGTACGGAGGTTCACTATGTAGAGGTTGTAGTGATATGCAGCATTTTTTCATATCCTTAGGAAATGAAAAGCACTACTGTCTTTTAAACCATTATATTTATGCGTTTAAATAAACATGCATGCATTAGTGAACATATATTTACATATTATTTAATGATAACAGAAAGCAAGAGCTATCCCGTGATTTTTACCATGATTCAAGAGAAAACGATGTGATCTCTCTTAATTCAACGGTCAATTATGATTACGATAGTTGGACATCTTTTTTCTTATTTACTATTAGGTATGCTCTCATATGGAACAAAATGGCCATAACTAATGGTTAACGTGAAAATTACAGCATATTAAAGATGTAAAAGAAAAAAAAATAAGCGTGAAACATTTATTGCTGAAAATGTCATTCCATGAACATAATCGCGGCTGCATTTATGGTCTCTAGTTGTCTCGGTACAATTTGCGGAGGTAGTTTGGCCATCTCAGGGGTCTCTCCTTGGTATGATAAGTGGAGGTTTTACGAGATAAAGAGGTTCACTACATAGAGGTTTGCCCATAAATTTACATGTAAATGTGATGGGACCGTGGGGGTGGTATGAAGTATAGAGGTTTATGATGTAAAGAGGTTCACTTCATAGAGGTTTTATTGTATTTGGTTTGTGTGTTAAGGTTCCCTTCGTTTCTTCGAGGAGCCCACCGTCTACTAAGAGGCTTTACAGTATGCAAATTTTCAAGCACAACAAATTTTAGCCTATCAGAAACCAATCTTGCCAACCAATCAGAATCGACCATTCAGAATAAAAACCAATTAGATTAGGTAATTCCCATCAGTTTTAAGCACACCCTGTGGAGTTGGAACTCACCCTCCTGAACTATCCTGAAAATATGGAATTCTCATGTCTGTGACATGGTTAGGGAGGAGTTCTACCCTTAGCAATCCAGTCTAATATTCAAGTTGAACCACTGAGTGAGTTTGATGTACCCAGCATATCAATTCTATTGATGCATGCCGTTATAAAATTTCCTGTTATTTTTTTTATCTACTGATGAAATCCGTTTTACTTTTTGTCTCTTTTTGGTTTGACTGTTTCCTTTATTAATACACTAAGTTTGAAATACTCCAGTAAAGTACCACCTTGCCTTTCTGATTAACATTAAAATACCCAAATCATTACCAGTGCTAGGAAGCCAACACTGAAAAATTCCAAAGTGAATGAGTTGAATGGGGAACTTGCATGAATTTTTTTTATTTCATAGGCGGACAGAAAATTATTTTCTGAATACAACAAAGAAGACCGCATGTAAATCTGAGTTTTCCTTCGCGAGATATTTAATGATAAATATAACGAATTTTAAAGCGCGGGAAAAACTCCCTCACCCCCCAAGCCACTGCCGACGAAGCCTCGATGACGTCAAAGGTGCCTAAACATCACGCGAAGCTATTGTTGTGATTGTTTGTAATAGTTGCCAGCAGTTGTGAGAGCTTCGTTTGTTAGACGTGTTGATTATTTTATATTTAAAGATAAATATCCGACGATAGAGGCTTGGAAGCCCTCGTATTATGCATTATTTATAATATTAATATCTGAGTAAGGGCATAAAATATAAAACTGGAGCAGTTAAACCAAAAATTTGATAATACCTAAATAACATCGTTGTAGGAGTCTGAGCCACGGCCATTGGAAGGGGGATACGTTAATTGTAAGTTGATGTTATCGACGGCATATCATTCATTTAAGTACCTATGTAATTAGAACGATTTTGATGTTTACTAGCTTGATGATGTCCGCTTAGCTTTTATATACAATAACTTCATCAGTTTATTCGTAGGTACCGGAGAATTCGTCGTTTAGGACTGTCTGTGCTTGTATTATGGGGTGAATTCCAGTCAATGCAACTTTTGCTCGCTGATTGGAGACATCTAGGAACATTTTTGTGCCAAAATAGTGTTATTTTCAACGTGACATCTCCCGTTAAGCTACTGCTAATAATCACAGTGCCAGTGGTTGTAATGCACAAAGTTTGACAAGGTTGAAAAATATCGGCCAAGAGTTCTCAGTGTTCCATCGTGATTGAATTGTAAAAAGTGCTATTACGCTATCGATAAATGTCTAACAGTAGTGTAAAAATTGTCAGTGCCGTACTAATCTCCGTTGTTCACCGTAGATATGACATTTCACGATCACGCTATTGAAATAAAAACTGTGTGTGAAGTTTGTTATTCCATTATTTCAACGAATAGTAGTGAGAAATGTCACCTGTGTCACTTGTGTGGGCTAATTTAAGGGTTTAAATCAGTGAATAAATAGTTGTATTCATCATAACGAGTTCTGTTATTGTAAGTTGTACGTGATGAATATAAGAATGTGATAGTGACATCCAGTTTTTGATAAGAGTATTTGCCTATTTCCCACTATATTTTTATGGTATATGCTAGTATATTGTTTATGGATTTACCTTTAATATTGAAATAGGTTGTAGCTTGCGTGTGTGTTGGCAGCGGAACCGATTCGCGATCTCACATGTGGATTGTGTGCAGACTGTTTTGCAGTGAATTCGTACGGTAGGACGGATAGGACTACCTTCTCCGTTAATCCGGCGTTGCCAAATTCAACAGCACAGCTTACTCTAATGTCAACAGCACAGCTTACGATCGTTATCCTCCAGTATTCATGGTTAAATAAAAACACAGTACTATTCCGGAATAGTACTGTGTTTTTATTTAACCATGAATATCTCATCGTTCCACCAAGTAACGCCTAAATCTGTTGATTTTATCCTCCAGTATTACAAGTTTCTTTTACAACTCGATTTGCCGCCGACGTATAGCAATAATTTGTCTTAACAAATTTCATGAGGGTCGTGGCATCAATTTTTGGTGTCCTAAAAAAAGGCTGGTGTCGTAACACCCCATGCCACACGCCTTTTAGGCGGCTTGCGGGGTATTATGTAGACGTAGATGAATTTCAGGTGTACTAATTGAACGAGTGGCAACGTTATCATCCATTTTTCTGATAACCAAAACACACGAAGTGAAACGCTTGTACTTCATCATCCCGATGCCGCATTATTAATATCCCAAGTAATAATCTAGGCACAATAGCAATAGGAAAACTTGCCCAAGAATAACAGAACAAAATAAAGTGACGATGAGCGGCTAAATACTCCCTCAAAACAAATTTTACACCATCCGCTCAGCGTATTTCCCTACTCCCTACGGTTGTTTAGGCACCTATGACGTCACGCCTGGCCTCGGCAACGCTCGGGTGTCTTCGCGCAGTGGTCGGCTCAGAGAAATTTTTCTCGATTTTAAATGCAATTTTTTTATTTCTTTTGATGTTGAATGGAGAAACTGAAGGTATTTTTGCGAGCTAATGTATCCATTTGACTTATTCAAAATAGTTTTTAGAGCAATCTACGACCCATGCAAGTTCCTCATTGAACTTTCGTACATCCGAGCTGGAAACGGATAAAAATATGTGCATAGGCCAGTTCGGTTGAACTTATATTTTCAGCTTATTATAAATTAAATTTGAATTTCCATGTTATAGTGTTTTTTATTCTGTCAGCTTATTTGAATCATTTTTTTTTGGACAACATGCTTTACCATGGTTAAAAATTCATGCAGTAGGGCCAGACATGTTGTCAAACCCAAATATTTCAAAATGCCGTAAAGCCATGAATTGTATGAAATCATGTGCCAATAACTGGAAAACAGGCTTGGCATCACAATTAAGAGAGAGGAGATCTCGGCACAATTGAAACCAGAGATTCTAGGAATATAAATTTCACCACCCACTCTCTAGTGGTTTACCTCAAGGCCATATGGCCACGCTCATGCTTGACTTCCCTTATGCCTCCAAGTTCCTCGTGGCAAACCATAGTTATAATTTCAATAATTTAAAAACATCTATTGTTGCATGCATAAAAATGATGGAATGCCTTACCAGTTAGCACAACCAAAGCAGTGCGTATGATGTATTCAGATGTCAGGGGGTGATTTTCAAAGCGAGGTGCAAGACTCTTCCAAATGATCTCCATTGGTACATAGAACTGAAGTCCATAGGTCAAGAATATGGCTATGGCAATCATCACTTTCACAGACTGTGCCAACCTTTGGAAGAAAACATTAAATCACTGAAATTGATTGCCTTTTTCACTGTCTTACCATTCTGAAATGTGTCAAACTGTATTGAATGATCTTTTGGTGTATACGAAATGGTCTAAAATTTCTGTGTTTTCAATCTTATTTGCCGACTATTATTATAATTATGTATTACTTATTTTAGGAACATGATGCAATGAATTTGTCCTTTCTGTATCAATAGGCTCTCAGACATCTCTCTTGAAGATATGTGTGAGAAATAATAGAGAGAAGAAATGTGTGAGAAGAAATATGTGGTTTCTTGTGGATTAGAAAAATTTGAGGCCATGGAGAATGGAGTAAAGAATAAATAAATCCAAAATCATTGTGAATGATTAAAAAATTTTCATTCTGAAGAATTGCATGTTTCAATACAAAACTTGACAATTTCTAGATTATCTGAGAATATTTATGCATGTACAAATATCAATTTTAACCAACTTTTTTATGAATCTCTTTTACCTCTAAACTTTTTACACTTTATTTAAATGAACAAAAAATCACTTGAATTTTACTGTCAATGTTACGAATTTTGAAAGTTTATAGCTTAAGGAAAAGCCTCATTGTTCAAGTGTTATAGTTATTGAACCTTAATACCTAATTAATATCTTACTAACTCTAGTCATGAAAGTTTAAGATCCTGAGGGCATGTATAGTATTGCTTTATGATGTGGATGAGTCATATTTATGGACTTAGGGTGATATCTGCTTAATGATTAACATTTTGAAATTATTCGCGTATACCTTTTAAATACATAAATATTAATACACATGAGTGAATGTACTTACATATGTTCTGTTGGCAAGTTAAGTGTAATTGAGCCCAGAGTCTCCTCTCCATATTTCAGATATCCGAAGAACCCAAAGCCGGAGTATAGAGTGACAACAATGAACATTCCAATGTTCAGCACACCTGGGCAACCAACAAAATGGGTGGGTGTCTTCATGTTGTTTTCAAGAGGCATCACCTAAGAAATATGGAGAAAATTTAGTCATTAAAAGACTGTGAAACCAAAATTATTATAAACAGGAATACAGATGGTATGCATTAAATTCTCTTCTACCTTATTTTATGAAGTGGCTGATATTGTATGTTGCATTGTACTTCTTTGAAGTATACATAAGTAGTAGGGTTACCACTCAGTTGTAAGCATTAAATTTTTTTTTTGGTGTGGCAATGCAAATCAGTCAGTGAATGAAAACATTTTTGCTGCTATATAGCACTGAATTTCATGTTTTGTGATCATTGCATAAAAAACTACTTGGTGGGCGGATGTAGTTCAGTTTTACAATTGGTTCATAGAAATGGATACATTGATTAAGTCATATTCACCACTTTAAGTTGCGAAGATTGTGTACTCAGTGCTAGTGATCAATCGGCATTATAATAGCAGTTTGAATAGTGAGTTTTTATTTTGAGAAATTTAAGTAAGGAATGATAGGATCATGGATAAAATATTGTGAAAACAATGATTATTTGAATGGAATAGGAATAGTATAAATGAATCAATCCTCCAAAAAGTCAAAATATTTAGGAAGATCACTATGAATGGATAATTCATCTTTCTTGATAATCCAATTATTCAGCTTTCCTTGCCAGCAATACGTAGTTATTCATTACTGCACTTTGTACCGCTATTGATACATCCTTGAGACCATATACATATATTTTGCCAATGCTTCAATTGGGGAAGATCATGGTCAGGATTGACGATTAAAATTAATTTAAAAAAATGTAGTTAACCATTTAATTCAGTTGTTAACTTATAGTAAGGGTAGCTTTTAGCTGTTACTTTTTTTAAATTTTGCACTGACTGAATTAAAAATATCTTTAGTTAACTTTATTTGTGAAATTTTGATGAATGTTGATGTATTTGAATTTGGACTCAAAGCTTGTCTAATGGACATAGGGCAATGGACATAAAACAGTATCTAAAAATGCAATACAACAGGGTAGTTATGCAATAATGCAATGAATAGGGCCAGACAAATACATCCAGGGTGGAGTGTAAATTTTGGAATGCACCTTAAGATGAGAATACACGAGGTCTATAAAAGATAATGTTCACGATGGCATGAATGCCTCCTTGGAGAGAATGTGTTATCCATATCAGAGTGTTGAACAAGAGAAAGGAAGTCACCAAAAACCTATCCCAAGCAGCAGACATTCAGTTGTTGACTTGTAGTAAAGGTAGCTTTCAGCTTTTATTTTTTTTTAATTTTGCATTGACTGGATTTAAAATATCTTTAGTTAATTATATTTGTGAAATAATGATAAATGCCGATGTATTTGAATTTGGATTCAAAGCTTTTCTAATGGACATATGGGATAATAAAACAGTATCTAAAAATGCAATTTAAAAAATCATAATTCCAAACAGGATCCATAGGTAAAATATCTTCTGTATAGAATTGAAGAGCACATATGTGTTGTTTCTATGTCTGAGGATTACCAAAAACCATAATAAGCTCACCCATTATCTACTCATTAGATGTTGTGAATATGAATATCATTTTATGGGGCAGTTCCTGCCACAGTGCAAAAATTTTTAAATTGCAAAAGCAGGCCATAAGGACTCTCTTCAACCTATCTTATAGAGAGTCCTGTAGACCTTATTTTAGTAAGGCCAGTATAATGCCCCTACCCTCCTTGTATATTTTTGAACTCATTCTGTTTGTTAAAAATAACATGAATTTATATGAGTTAAACTGCAACATTCACCAGCATCATACCAGGTCAAACCTAGATATCCACATCAAAACTAGATCTACCACACTAAATACTGAGGGTCCATACCACAAAGGAGCAAAACTCCACAATTCACTCCCACAAAATATTAAAAAAATCAACAATTTTTTAAAATTCAAAACTGAGCTAAAAAATTTTTTAATACAAAAACCTTTATATTCTACTGATGAATTTTATGCTGTATGTAAAGAAAAACTTAATGAGTTATGTTGTATGTAAGGAAAAACTTAAATGTAAATTAATGTATTAAATATTGTCCTGATGTATCTTTAATTGTCATTTGCATACACACTGTGTTCTATTGCCATTGTTTGTTTGTGTTTTATCCTTTATGTAATGTAACTTGACGAAGCTATGCAATTGTATTGCCTTCAGCGAATAAATTATTATTATTAATATTATTATTAATACATTGCTGCAACGTTTTTTGGTGGGTCTTTAGGATATTTGACAGATATATATACAACGTTAATTGGATTAACATGGACATTGCACATATGTCATATGTTAACGCCGACAATGCTGCTCGCATTTTGCTGGGATATTGATTGCTGCTTGGAATGGCTGTTAACAAGGGAAAGGAGGTCATTCTAACTGAAGTGGCCGCAGTAGGTGAACATTCTAAGTAGCACTTATGTAAAAAGTGTCAGTTTACACACTCGTCAACATTCCATAGCCAGTTTAAAGGTATCTTTTAACCTTTACTAGTTAATTTTTACTGATATTAACGTTAACATTGATATTAATTTCTTCTGGAAATTTCCCAACTCTAGTCAAGATAGATATAAAATAAAATAAGCACTTACCACACCAATGCCCTCCAATGCAAAAATAGCTGTCCCAAAGAACAAGGGCAGCTGGTGGATCGTTGAAAATTGTGGCCTTTCAGAGGGAGAGGGCAGGTCAGAGAAGATGTAGTAAAAAGTGATTGCCATTCCTGTTGCTATTAACAAATTTGCCAGCATTGAAAATGGAGCGAGATGTTTGAGATTGCGCACATAAGAAAGCATGATACAAGGCACCAATAGCATTGCCATGTAGAGTCTTACATCATAATCATGTGATGTGTTGAAATCCACTACCTGAAAAGGAAACAAAATTTGTGATTACTTATATTGATACCATTTTAAAAAAATATATCCCTCCTTTATCCTATCAGCCATTAAATGAAGAAATCACACCCCTGCAGACTTATTTTCTTTCAAAATTTAAATAATATCTGGAGCTTAAAGAGTCTTTCATGTCAGTGTGCTACCCAGCATAAAATTGATGGTAATCATCTGATTGGCTTATCATATTTCTTGGGAGTTGTCTACCCAGAAATACCATTTATTTTGATTTTTGCAGCAAATAACAGTGATTTGGCATCTTAATAAGAATGGTCAAATTTTTAGCAAATGGAAAATTGCCATCATTCTAAGCAATTGGGTTATGGGCGTAAGTCAAAATTTCAAAATTTAGAGGTGAAAAATCTCACAGAAGATTATAGTAGTGAAACAATGAAGTCCTATTGATATGAGTGGGTACATTTTTTCCCAATAACATATTTCAAGTTAATCTGAGAAGTGAAAGGATGGGATACCCTTGAAAACATATACATTCATACTCATTTATCCTGCGATTCCATCATTGGTGTACTGTAGTTATCCATTTCTCCTTATCCTACCCAATGATTTTACTTCTTTTTTCTTTTTGCCATGATAGCACATAGTTACACCACACTCCCGATTACCCGGGCTAATGATGAGGAGAGACGGCACAAATAATCGGAAAACACGGATAATCTAAACTTTCACTTTAATGTCTTGTAATGTTCATAGTTTACGTATAACAAAATATATATGTATTATTATTCAGTTATTATGTTATTTTAGAGTACTTCTCAGAGTCATTGGGAGCTTTCTTTGCCAGTTTGTGATCTTTTTAGTGGCGATAACATGGTTATACTCATATTATTAATGCTCCATGTAAGGTCTGGTTTCGAAAACCATACATCCGTGGCTTAGTGATCATGGATATGGAAAAGTGATAGCAAAAATGTTCAATACTGCTGCTTGACGTCAGAAACTACACTGTCAGGCACAACGCCACATAGTCGCCTCTCACACAAGTTGCCCAGGTTGAAACTGCTGCAGGATGGGTATCCATGATCACAAGGCGTGGTCATGTGCTGCAAGGCTTGGAAAACAGGAACACGTCGCTCCCATGAATGCAGCTAGCGTGCAATCACTTCTGTTTTACGAAGGGGATCATAACGGAAACACTAAGCCCGGTGTATCCTAGCATTAATGCAGTAATTCTGGTGATTTTACCTCTGATTTTATTTTTTTTATAAAGATCGCGGAAAATATTGAGCGAGAATGAAAATCATGCCCGGATAATCCGCAACACGGATATAACGCATCACGGATATACCGCAGCTGGATAATCAGGAGTCTGCTGTATTTAGATAGGCAGTTGAGGGTTTTATATAGAATTTATGGAGTTTTTGGGCTAATTAATGGAAACTTTAAATGGTGACTCCTTTGGAGATGGTATTTGCTAGGTAATGGTAGTTATTTTAAACTCATAATCTACATTATTATGGCACTGAGGTTGGAGGACCATGGAAGATCTTTGATTGTCAACTACTGTAAAAGAGCAAATGCACTCATTTATTGTTTTTTTCAATCCATTCTATATGTTTTCACATCTACTGTCTCTATGACTGGGTGGATGCCAACTGCAATATTTCACCGAACACCGACTTAAAGTAAAATACTAATTATATACACCAAAGGATGAAGTTCGCCATGAAAAAATATTTGACTTAGCCGGGATTCGAACCCAGATCTCCCGATTGCCGGTCAGGCGTGCTAACGAGTTACACCACCAAGCCATTTTCTCAGAGCGAACTGCGGGATGGGTTTTACCGAACAAGATGTTGACGTCAAAAGTCACACTGTGGCATATGTGGCGAAGGTCGTGCTTAGTAAGCCACTGTTGGGGTGAAAAAACCTTATTTTGCCGCTGGTCTGCGAATTTATTTAATTGTTAGGGCAGCTCTGAGGGTATCTATTGCATACAGGGTAAATCATATTTTGGACTGCTGTTGGTTCATAAACATGATATGCTGTCCATTAGCCAGCTTCCAATTTCTAGCTGCTATTCTAATTTGAAAAGTCTACTTTGTTATACTCACTTGCTTGATATTTTCTGCGACAAAAACAACGTACACACAGCAACAACCTAGCAGGTCAACCACTAGAAACAAGTTTATTGTTCCCCTAGAAATAAAAGAGAAGTTGTCAATATAATTTCAACCGACTGGTATAAAGAGCTACACTTTTCTAATTTCAGAACTAAGTATGCCTTGTTTGGAGGTATTTTTTTGAATCCTCTATAGAATTGAAATTTTTTTCATAGCTCAACCAAGATTTCCAAGTTATACTTCTACAATAAAAAAATGACTAAGCTCTGTTGTATGGAGGTTGAATTGTAATGCATAGGTGAAAAGTGAAATTTTTGCATGACGTAAGGTTCTACCCCAAAATACTACCACTTACTTTGCAATCCCAGAAAATTTCTGCATCTTCTTTGGTCCATTGAGGAAAGCTTGCTCTGCAACCTCGGCATACCCAAGAGCAGGCGTTCTTGTTCGGTGACAAAGATTGTGTGCACATTTCACCTGTAATTTCAAAAAGTAATTTTCAACGGATGCTTGTACTATATGTACTCTCTGTATCTTTATTTCTACAACAGACAAAATTTTTTCTCCTGGCTACTTCTTAATTATATTCAAATTACATGCATAGTATTTATTTTTATATATGTATTAGGATTGGATTCCTAGTTATAATATATGTGTTGGATTAATATGGATAAAACTCCCTGGGGTTGAACTATGCCTTACTACATATTCAGTTAAGTTTTGTTATTTCATCTCTTTGATTTTTTTACTTACGCAGTTGTGTACATTATATTTATTGTCTTATCAAGAATTGGCTTAACACTGAATGGAGGCAAGCCACATAATGCTAGCTGTAGTACTAGAATAAAATAAATTGGCACTTTTCCACAATTACTGTATATCTCCAAATATAGTCCCCCTCGGAATATAATCCCCCCCCCTAATTTTGAGGCTTCGGTTTCGGGAAAAATAAAAAAAAAAGTATTTGAATATAGTCCACCCCTTTACTTTTACCATGCTCATTTTTGAAAAAGACGGGGATTACATCCAGGTAAATACGGTATTTAAAGAGTATGACGCATTTCGGCTCACAGAACCATCCTCTGGCACAAGAGGGCTTCTTGTTCCAGAGGATGGCTGAGTAGGCCGAAACGTGTCTTATACATTAAATACTGGTGGTAAAGTGCAAATTCATTTTATTCCAATATGTTGCACTTCCACTGTATAATGCCTCAATCAGTTGAAATTAGCTAGCTGCTATAAAAATTTCATTTATAAAGCATGAGGAAGTTGATAATTGAGTAAGGGAAGATTTTATGCAGTCAGTGGCAGATGTGGGCATAAATTTTGAATTGGGGGAAAGGGTGAACTTCTGGTATACTTTTGCTATGCATACCTAGATGCTACATGAAGATTTTTAGATGATATGGGGGACAAATTTGATATTTTGAATTTAATTTTGCCTTCTTACTGGGGGCCTCTACATGTAAGTAAATTTTTTCTCTTGTATTTGGAGGGAGAGAAAATTCCACTATTCCCCCCCCCCCTCCCGGATCTGCTAATGTGTTGATATTATTCCAATTGATCCAAAGAATTTTGTCATGATGATTAGACTGAATATATGAGGTAGGTTCGGAAAGTAAGTTCCATTTTGAAATTAAAAAAGAATAAGGGGAGATGCTTCAAAGAAATTTATGGCACAAAACTCTACCACTCTTACTCTATTTTTTGACATAGATCCCATGACTTTTCAGGCATTTGTCATAGCATGTCAGAAGGTTTTTGTATACCCTCTTCGTAGAATCTTGCCGCCATTGTAGTCATCCGTGAGGTAACATGTTCTTTCAGCTCTTCGTTGCTGTTGCACTGCTGACCTCCCAAGAAGACTTAACATACAGAAACAAGTGGAAGTTGCTTAGAGCAAGATCAGGGATGTACAGAGGATGGTCAAAAACATTCCCACCAAAAGCCGTGTAGCAGTGGCGCTGACTCCATGGGGCCAGAGGGGGCCCAAGCCCCCTCAAAAAATTTGTTATGGTATGAGGAAAAAATGCATCAGGCTTGTCGATTTTTCTCAGAATGTCCAGATATCAAGATTCAAGTTATCAGGGTGCTAATGTTGATCACATGACTCTTCTAAAATGCTTAAAAAACTTAAAACTCGATACCTATAAAATTTCCCGGGGCAAGATCCCCGATTTGGGCCCCCCCAATATTTTTTGTAAGCCGGCATCCCTGCCGTGTAGGAGTCTTTTTGACGCATTCGCATTGTGTGGTTGGGCATTGTCATGAATGAAATCCACACTTTTTAAGAGCATTCCTCGTTGCTTGTTTTGTATTGTGCAGTGCAGTTTCTTAAACATCTCCCAATAAACATCTTTATTGATTGTTTCTCATCAGGGTGAAAAATTAATCAGTAAAAGTCAGCGGTACAGCAGCAATGAAGAGCTGAAAGAACATATTACCTCATGGATGACTACGCAGGCGGCAACAATCTAAGAAGAAGGCATGCAAAAACTTGTGCCGCACTGTGACAAATGCCTGGAAAATCACGAGATCTAAGTCGAAATATAGACTAAGAGTGGTGAGTTTTGTGAAATAAATTTCTTTGAATTATCTGAACGTGCTCTTTTTGTATTTCAAAATGGGAAATTAATTTCAGAATAGGTATATCTTGTAGAAGGGAAAACCCCGTAAAAAGACATTAAGGAATTGATTGGGAAATTTAAGGGTGTGCAGGAGATAATATTGCCTGCCAAAGTGAAGGGGAATTTTATAGAGGGAAGGGCAGAATTGAAGACTTAGGTAAATTACTCCCAGAAAAAAAATGTCAATTAAATGAATGAATAAACCATTTTACATATTTTGTTCTCCCCTAAATTACAATTTCTGTTAAGTTGTTTTGTGGTTTGGGCATTGATTTTCATAGGTTTTTACACATTTACCGCCGCGATGTTTCTGTACATATTTCCTGTGAAGCGATTAGTATTTTTTTATCAGTTTATCTATTTTCATACCACGAAAAAAAAAGAAACTACATATTAGCATTTTATGTCAAGGTTTCTGTAACAAGTTAACAATAAGCATTCCTGAACACCCATAGCTCTACATAGGGACAACTTATCCAGGTGGGACTCGAATCTGGGACCTTCAGTTTGGCAAACAAGTCATTACCCTGTCATCACAAAGGCTGAGTTGCATAATTTTCATACATAACACATACCCTATGGCCAATCACTTTGAGTGCTATTACATGTCAGGAACTTTCTTTGGTGGTCCCTATGACGGGCATGGCTGTCAATGCTTTAAATCTAGTCATGAAAAATACCATTTTTTCACACTGTCTCTTTTTATCCTTACCAGAATATGAACACAGTAAGTGCATATGAAGCCGATGAGGAAAGTGGCCACCATTCCAAAAGCAAGACCTGCATTCTTGAAGGCAAGGGGCATGGCAAGTATTCCAGTGCCAAGGCTTCCCTTGAGCAAATGGATGAGTGTGTCCACATCACTGGAAGAACAAAGTTGAGATAAATTGAGATATGAGATAAATTTCTGCTGGTACACATTAGGGAACTATGCTGTTATTGTATACCATATTTATATTAATTATTATATATTAACTCTATGATATTATATTATTATAAATGCCATATTATTATTAATTATTATACAGGTAATTATTATGTACCATAGCATATGTCTTTTAATATAATTGACATTCTTGTGATTCAGAGAACTTGTTTGTCAAAAACCCTAGTTCTGTCCAAGGTGTGAAAACATGATTTTTCAAATTTTCTGGGAAAAATTGTTTTACTTGAGCGGGATTCGAATTCAGGTATCCTGATTTCTGACCATGCTTGCTACCAGTTTCAATCAGCTAGCTATCAGGGTGCAAATCCCTATTGAATGAAATGATTTTTTTGTTGCAAATGTCTTTCCTTGGACTTTTATACCTTTGCTTTAACATGCTTCACTGTGTACATAGCTAATTTACCGAGTAGTGCTTTCTCTTTCTTTATTATGCAAATTGGTTTCCCCATCGTTAACAAAGGACATTAGCAAAATTAGCTGGTGCTGTAATATGCATTACATTTGTTTTGGAAAAGGAGTTTATTCAAAATAATCATCCTCACAATTTATGAAGACTCAATGACTTAAGTTTCAGCACTTTTATTCCAGTTTCATGATTGCTGGTTGACAGCATTGAGATACAAAAACTATGGACATTTGTTGTTCAAAATGACGTGAATTACAACGATAACTCCTTATTCTAAAGGTACATGTACTGTAGGTTACATGTAGTGTACACTGCAAAGTCTCAAGCTAGATTGGCTCTAGTGAGGGCAGTCAATCAGAAAAGTCTACAATGTAAACGTCTGTGAGAGAACTCTAGCTAGAGTGATTCTCCACTCTTATCATGAAGCTGCCCTCATGCTACAGCAGCAGTATGAACAGCAGGGCAGAGAGTCTTGCTAGTCTGCTCTCACTCTACTTGGGTGTTCAGATGGAGTATATTTTCTCAATTGAGCAAATCAAATTTTTCTGTGCAAAATGTATAAGAAACTAGCTGGCCATCCAGCACTGCTAAATGGAAAAAACAATTTCTCTATTCCGTGCACAAGATTAGCTTATACTCAACTCCTCAACATTCATCGTTATGTGTGTCTGCATGTGTGTAGGCCAAAAACGCAGCGTGAACGCATACCCCAGCAAAAAGGTTTGCACAGAGAGGAGTAATACTTAAGTGTAGAATCCTTTTGGTTGTTTTTTCCCCATTGGCGGGTCAAGAGGTGTGCCTACCCGACAGGATATCCAACCACAGAAGTTGTATTATGAGACGTAACAAATGGTAATGAGAAAGCAATGCAAAAGATGCCTCGGACTCAACCAAAAGTAGCACTAATGGACTTGGGAGCATGAGATGCACCTAGGTACTAACTTTGGCAACAATCCGTTCCGCCACATGGAAATGCTTAGCAGACAGACAAACAGACATTCCATTCCACACATCCTCATTTATAAATACAACATAGATATGGGATAACTGACCTCTAATTAAATTAAGCAGTTAGAATTTTTTCCAGAACTTAGGAATATTATGAGTAAGGATCATTGGGATAAGCGCCTAAAAGCAAAAACATTGAAGGACGTGGTAGAAAATTCAAAAATTTAAAGCTGGTAGCTAAAATCATACTCCTGCAACCAAAGGGTTAAACATTGTATGTTAAGCTGGTTAAATAAAATTGAAATATGTGAATGCAAAAAAAGTCAATTTGCATTGAAGAGCCATCTTATCGATTACCATCTTTATTGTTTTTTTTAAGGAATTATGGGGGGAGGGTCACCCTCGGTTCTTTGCAAATACAATTGAATCTTACTTGGTGGGGTGATCCAATTTCCGGTGTTTGAAAGGGTTGAAAGGCTCTCCTGGAGCACCTGCCTCCATCGATCCCATCTCAGGATCAACAAGGGGCTTCACAACTCCATTGTCATATTCAGGAATACCGCCTGGGTTTCTGCCACCTTGAAATCTGAAATAAAAGATTTTGTCATTCGTTACTCTTTTGAGAGTCTCTGAGATAGTCAATATTTTTCCCTGGTTCTTGGTATAAAGGGTGTCGATTTTAACTGTTTTGACGTAGACTGGAAAATTTATTTGCCTAGTTAATAACAATTTTATACCTTTCATGGTATAATGCCTTGTGCCATCTGACCCTTAACACGTTGCGTACGGATGGTGAGAATTCTCGTCATTTTTTCCCGAACGTTCCGGACGGATGACGAAGATTCTCGTCATTTAGGCGCCTCAACCTAAACAATTTTAAAGCGTACAATACGTATTCATTAGTACCTACGTTTCCAGTTGTTGTTTGTTATTCATAATGAATTGATGCATCATAACGTTTGATTGGGTAAATTTATACTCTAAACATTAGCTTTTTAACCATGTTTAAACCAAAGGCATTACACCCTAATAGGCACATATTTCCAATCTCGGTGTTCCTAGGAATTTAAATACCCTGGTACGCAACGTGTTAACTGTTTTGATGTAGACTGGAAAATTTATTTGCCCAGTTAATAAAAATTTTATACTTTTCATGGTATGATGCCTTGTGCCATCTGACCCTTAAGAAAATAATTTTACCTCAACACTTTGAAGCCCAAGCCTGAGTATACCTTTGGATGTATATTTCCTGCCAGGGACCCAAGCCTGAGTAGAGCTTGAACAGTCATATTTGATTCTATGGAAAAGTATTCTGTGCACTTTTCTCAGGCCCCAACTATGTTGCCTGTTTCTGTAGCTCTTTAGTCTATTTGTATGGATAGTGCTGTCATTTAGCAGCTTCAAAATATTCATAGTTCTAAATGTACTGGATTTTATAATAAAACATCAAAAACCCAGGGTTTCACACAACTACACATGAAAATACCACGGGCTTCAAAGTGTTAAGTAGGAAATTTTGTTAGTGGCTTATTCACATTTTTTAGACTGTGGTGGAAGACTGCCACCTTATGTGGTGCAGGGTGGTTTATTATTCCCTGTAGTTCCAGTCCAGGAAGCCTTGGAGTGTAATTGAAAGAGGACTTGACATTTCCTGTCAGCCTCTATTTGATGATAGTTACTGCTATGGTTAATTTTAATCATATTGCCATTTCCTGATCATTGCTTTTAATTGATTAGCAAGCTTACTTTAAGTATGACAGAATTAGAGTGAGTTCATCTTACAAAGCACCCTCATACGGTTAAAGATAATAATTCATCTTTTTAGTGGTTTTAGGACCCACTTTTTTCTCCAAAAAAAACATTCATTCCGTTACAGTAGTTTAAAAAAAAGCAGAAAGAATATTATAAGTGAAGTAATTTACTTACTTGACTAGCACAACATCTGCTAATTCTGTTTTCACACCTCGCCTTGGGTCGTATTCAGCGATAATTGGCCTTAACACTGGTTCCTGCAAATACAGAAAGGAAATAACTTTATTAGTGTCAATAAATACGGAAACGCGACTTTTTTTGTTCTCGTGCACGAAAGTTTTGCAAGGGTGTTTACTCCCTCTTTTTTTCGTCGTTAAGGGTTTGCTACAGCCATGAGAAGGAATTACAGAAATGGTAGCGAAAATCGCAAATTTCTACGTTGTCTTGAGTAATCGAATACCGACTTACGCTTCCATTGTTGTATTATCTTCTTATAGCCAGCTAATTTCAGCTGGAGGAAACACCCGCGTAAGAACAGAAATAACGCCCGGCACACTGAGAGGGTAAATCCCTAGGGCCACTGACTGCCGGGGTCACAGGACAGCAATAAGAAGTGGGTACCCTCGTCCTTTCCCCGAGGGTTTGGGTGGACTCACTGCAGGCTAATGCCACGGTTTTTGTGTTCTAAATAGGCCGTAGAAAGAATGGCTCGAAATATTTTAAATGAGGACGAAAATAATTCGCAGGATTTGGATTACAACGTAACATCTACTACATCCCGAGATACAACCTCATATTTAGCGTAAACGAAGTTGACTCTAAGAAAAATGTTTTGCAATATGCCATTTATTTTTTGATTGACTTTTGGCCTTTCATAGAAAGCTACGTAAATTTCTCGTTGTGACTTCAAGAGAAACTGGTGAGTGCTGTCCGCCAGAGCGCTGACTCCTACCCCGGCATAATGCGTAAATAAAGCTAATTACTTACATAGGGTTCAAACTGCATTATACACGGCTCGCGTGCTCATAAGACAGCATAAACAAAACGGAAATCGTTGTTGATATGTTTTTTTGTAATGGATTCGGTTACGACCTTACCTGGTAGTTAACAATAACTCAACAATGACATTAACCTAGTAAACCTAGTAAAGTAGCGTAGAGATAATTTGCCACTTGCTTTTGTTGTAAATTTTTGGCTGTTTTGTTGAGTATTCCATTTTTGAAATGCAAACACATAACTTTATTCAATTCGTATAAGTAAAATTCTTATTAATAAAAGATAGGTAATTCATGAATTAAGTGGTTTTCCTCTGGTTTTGATAAATTCATTAAAAGACCATAATCGCAACTTTTTCTGCGTTATATCTAACGGAAATTATTCTCTTTGGATAAAGCTGTGATTGGATCACAGGTTGTTGATATTACCTCTGTTTCGCAAAATATGATGCGAATTATTTCGGGGCATCCCCTGTAGTAACGTGTGAAATAACACTTTTATAAAGCTAAATGTGCCGTTTTTACCGATCAGAAATTTGAATGAAATGTATATGAATGCTTTATATTTTCACTTGCGAGGTTAAAGCTAAAATGACATAGCTTTAGTTACCCCATTTTATCTCAGAAACTTTTCAATCGCTAGAAATATCCGTGGTCTTTCGTGAACTACTCATCTCCGACTTGTGAATTATTAGCAAAAAAATATTTGTTTTTATTAAACCAATGTTTTCTTCAGTCACTCGTATATTTCCTATATTCACTTTTCATAAATATCGATCCTGGTTTGATTTACTGTATCGGAGAAAATTTTGCGAAGATACTGGACGAAGGCGTATAAAGCGAAATTGCGCGTCAGAGAAGTATTCAATAGACGGAGTCGTGATGTATATCCGGGGCGAAAATTTTGTCGTCGACGGACGTGCTTGCCCATTGTCGTGCCGCGAGCCCACAGCTGGGCACTTTCACATGCGCGTTGTCAGCTCAAGGTTAGTCTCGCATAGCTATTGAGTGGTCAATCTAGAGAGATCACATTAATTTAAGACGTGTCGTTCATAACGAAGATATAGGGTCACTGGGGGTCACAATGCAAACGTTAAATCCCCGTTTCCATCCCCACAGGACCCCATGGCCCATGTGCGATTTCTAATAAATTTTGAACATCTATTCTACTACCAGGATAATCAACTGTATACCTAAGGGATACCTATATTCTACTTTACTGATTTATTTATTGTATATGTATTTTGCAATTCATGAATAAGTAGAATAAATGTTACTATATTTCCATGGTCGGCTGAAAGAATTATAATTCTGCGTTCAACCAATTGTAAGTCAACATGACTTTTTGATGGTAACATTTTTTGTATGAAAGGGACTGTTCGATCGCTACTGGAGACATGACACTCATAAACCTTATAAACCTAAAAGGAACTTTTAAACCTTTGATGACATAGTATTTATTCACTGTCCCTGTATGAGAGAGGCGACTCAATTCCGCAACCAGAGCGTTGCGCTCTTGAGCTTTCACAAGGCAATCATCGCATCCCTCCTCTCTATCCTCCGTTTCACCGCCCACCAATTCGTCACGGCTCTCGTTAACTTAACGATTTGCTAATCAATTTCACTTTCTCCGCCGATCCTTGCAGATGTTTTGTTCCTCGCTCATCCTCCTCCCACTTTTCTCTCTCCTTCCCCTCCCCCCCACTCCCCCCCTCTCTTTTTCGTTCCCGCGACCATCCCAATGCATCCCTGTTAACTCCCTCGATTGGCTCGGCCTTCGAGGTCAATTGAAAGGGACGTGCTCTCCACAGAGGGTCCATTCTATCTCCTCTCATTCCTCCTCTCTCGTTGGCTTTGCTAATTCAATCCGTTCGACAATAGATGCTTTGACTTTTCCGTGGTTTCCTCTGGACACTCAAGCCCGGGAATCAGAGAACTTGTTAGATAACCATCTTCTCCAAGATTTATCTATTTAAATGGCGCATGAGTTAAGGAAGTTGAAATCTGACAATGGTTGCGCGGTTAACTCTATGATACATAACTCTTATGTAATAGGATGCTCCTTTCACTCTAATTAATTCATTTCTTCGGCTCGATTTTACCAGTTAGAATTAAGTAGATGTACACATCCCTTATTTTAATTATTTTTTTATTCATTCCATTTTTTATTGTATCTAAATTCTCTGTCATGAATATTTTAAGTGAATAACATGGGATAAAGACTGGCGCGGGCATTGTTTGGCAAATGGCATTGTTTGGCATGGGATAAAGAAATTCATATTGTAATTATTAGCTGAGGAAGCCACTTTATTCCTTCTTTGTACGTGAAAGTAAAGTATAAGGAAGTAATACCGCCAGCAATGTGGATTATTTTAGCAACATGTTCCTAGTTTTCGTACCATTCGTGAAATTAAAATGATACACTTCGTAATCCACCATACAGTTACATGGCTGATTGAATGGATAAGAGAAAAAATATCTTTTGGCCATTTCTGGACTTAATTTTTCTACTTATTTTGTAATTACTTTTGAATTCCAGAATATTTGTCAATGCGATTGGTAGTATGCGTGACTTATTATGGCTGTCTGCGTGTCAGATTTAAATCTAAAAGTGTATGGATCAAGTTGATTGGTATCCTTTAAATGCATCGAAAAGTGCTAAATATCAAAATTTTCACATTAAACGCAATTTTAATTTTGGGACTATCCATCAAATGACTTTAAGCAATCTTTCTACAATAGAATCTACACTAGACGATCCGAATTTCTACGGCTCTTATTATGATTTTCCTAGGCAATTTTTAATCCAGGGATTTTGTTCTGAAAGTCATTAGAGGCTCGAAAATGAAAATATTTGAATTCCAGGCCATTTTACACAACTTTTTTTATTGTTGGCTCTTTGTAGCTAGTAAATCCCAAGTAAGTTTTTGCTTGAACCTCTATATCAATGCGAAGTATTCTTGAATCCCTCAGGTAGGTACTCAATTTATGATACATATCTCGGTATCAATTCTAGGGTGAAAATACCTTTATTTTTTCACTCCACTATAAGGGGATAGTACATTAATGAATTCGCGTGTTTTATATCCTGACATGTCTTGCGGAATGTAATGCCTTCCAATGAGAAAGTAAATACGACCACGTCGCAGTACCGCAGTACTTGCTACATAGTGAGCGGTACGACTTTGTCACTGGATCGAAAGGGTTAAAAAAACATTAGCCGCCTATCTTTGAAGTATATAGTGTTGTGAGGAGGGATGGTTGTCAGGTTTGCTCAGCGTTCCCGAATGGATCAACGCGAGAGGAAAGGTTAGAGGGAGCAATCTAAGGTCGAGTGCGGAGGGCTTGATTTGGTCCTTCGTTGGAGAAGTGCACATTGTATCCGTTTATCATCCTTCTAAACCTCCGTTTCTTTTTTTAATATCTTTTGTTCTATGGATCATTTGGACATGGTGCCGTCGTCAGCTCTTAAATTTAGATTTTTTTACAGGAAAATGGCTATAATCATAATAGCTAACTTTTATGGACGCAAATAAAAAAAGCAGAAAGTATAGTAACAAGCAGTGGCGTAACTACGGGGGGGACGACTCAAAGCCTCGGGAAATTAAAAAAAGATATTTAAAACTATTGTCTAGTATTGTCATATAATAACTACATCTGCTTAATGTTAAATTTTTAGTGCCAAAATGATGCAAAATGTCATTTTTCAAAAATTTCCCGGATTCTCCGTTGCCTAGGGTGGGGTCTTACCCCCAAGTCCCTCATCTGGCATCTATTTTATTCATTCATAGCTAACCTATTTCCATAATCGTGTAATTTCATGGATTTCGTGCGGGTCTTTATTTTTTTGTAATACTCCGTGCTTCTAGGAAGAAGATCATGTTAGCTAAATCAAGGGCGAAATGAATTTTTGAATTTCTTTAGGAAATCAAAATATTTTACCGAGAACAATCAGTAACTTTTCGTAAGAAAATTGAGGTGTTTTACCTGTCAATCTGTTTTTTAACTAATGTTTTAGTGAGTTCCGTTTTTCTTTACGATGAAAGAAATTTTATTCATTACGAGCTAGCCTATTTACATATTCGTGTAATTTCATGGCTTTCGTATGGTCGTATATTTTTTTATAATGCTCCGTGCTTCTAGGAAGAAGAGCCTACGTGGATGCAAATTCGAAAGAATCAGCATGCAAGAGCCTTCGTGCCCCATCTCAGCAGTTCATCCCACTATATTATTCTCCGACGCTTGCATTGGCAATTGAGTGGACGACGTGGGGCCGTACCAGCAGCAAAAGGGCCATTGTGCGGTCGAATGGGGCTGGTGGCGGCGGAGGGAATCGCGTGTTATATACTGGCGAAGGCGCATTTGACAGAAACCTTTCTTCTCCGTTAATACCTCGGGAGTTCATTCCTCCTTTCTCTACTACCTTTTAAGGGCTTCGAGGTGAAGATAAAGGAAGCTTCGCGTGATGGGGTGGAAGTAATGGGTGCATGCATTTCATTTTAGGGCAGTGTTTCCCAAGTCGTCTGGCGAGGATTAATTTTTTACGCCGTTTTCAAGAGACGGGTGCAATATGGGAAGCTTCCTTGAGTGCTGGTGACGGTATTTCCGTTCCAAATGAACAATTCTCTCGGATGAGTTCAATTTATATTGTAATGGGTCGAAGTATTATTTTTGTATCTGCGGCGCTTAATAACTTTGACGCCACTAGTGAACGCATTTATTCTATTTCCTGGACGCTAGATGTCGTGATTTAGTCTCGAGATAACTCCAACGTTTTCGATACGATAAAATATAATTATCTTTTTCTTTATCATCATTTTCATATCGTTTGTGCAGTATCTATAATTATTTTCAACTTTATAGAATGATTAATATTGGCAATATGTTTATTGGCAGATTACCGTCTTTAAGAAGTTATGTATATTTCATAGCGGTTATGTTTTTGACCTCAGGGTTAAGTAAGAGAAATAAATTACTGCGCCCAGTCAGTGGTGTGTGTCAAATTTTCTCGTAAATTCACTTCAGCCCATTTGGTTGAGTATATGCTGTAATGGTTATGAGTTCAGAATTGGAACATAACGCGAGTTTTAGAAATTTTTAAAGGGATCGTTATTGAGAAGCACCCAGACGGGGAGATATCGCTTTTTTATTTAATATCAGGGACGAGAGCCTGTATATATTCACCGGCACTTTTGATCAGTCTGCTTTTTTCGCTCCACCTGACAAAACTGTCATGCTGTTACGGTATGGAGAATTTGATGAAATCTAATCATAGGCATAGGAGACAGTAGCAAAAATAAACGTAAATATTTTATGTCTATGTGTTAAAATTTTGCTTGCAGCAGCAAATTGTCAACAGGTCCTAAATACATATTTTATTTTTAAGTGTTTAATTTTATTATTCACAGAAACGATGGTAAAGTCTTGAAGACGTCTTGTTCGATAGATAATGTAGCTAGATAGCCAAAATGTCTTTAATAACTTTGAATCCACTTGCTCCTAATATTTTACCTTTAATTGATAAATCTCTGCAAAAAATTCAATGCATAGTATTATAAAACGGGTGCACCCACGGGTTTACCAATTTATGATTAATACATTTTTTACCGCAGATGATCGAAGTCTCCACTTATTGAAAAATATTACAAAATGTGTTACGAACAATGTGAATATTACTTCCAATCCTAGCCTACGTTAAGACTATGGAGCCATGAATGAATAATATGTGTATATCTGCGGATTTCACTCAAGTATGCATTAAAATTATGAGTCTATTGTAAAGTTTTTAAGTGGGCCCTAAGCCGGTTTTCTAGTTTTTACTTCTTAGAACGGTCTTTTTTGCTTTTTTAAGTCTCATTGTTCACCCTAATTAAAAAGAGGAAATTCCACGGATGAATTTCCCTTTTCTTGATCGCATGTATTTACTTGCCTGTCATTTATATCTTGCATTACTGTTCTGAAGTCATGAGGAATTTTATGCCCAGCAAGGGAAAAGTTTTGAAGTGCAAAGTGCGTGAAGTTTTCTTTGTCGCTACGATCCGAATGTAAACTATCGGAAGTATTTATATTAATACGGCATTTTTATTAAACAAAGAAAAATTGACGGAAATAAATTATTACCGTACTTGGGAGATTTGACCCATGCCGCGTTTTGTTTAAATGAGACAATGGTTTGCATACTAATTTCTATAGCTCTCTTTACGTCGGTAGCTTCTTCTCAGTTTGCTGAAAGGTACATTGATTTATCGCATCTACTGACTTGAGATCGCTTTTATCAATTCACGTCGCAATAAATTCACAAAGCCCTTACTCTCATGCCATGCGAAATTGAATTTAAAAAATTAAAATACACGAAAAAGGCGAAGGAGCTTTATCGACGTATTTAATTTTGAAAACTTGTGTGTCTTAAAATTCTCCATTTCTAATTGCTGCATAAGAAATCAAAATTAATTTTAATGAGGTTCTTCGGAGTACTTAAATAAAGAGTTTTCCAATATAAGATTTTGCATACGTAGCTTACCTGTTGCGAAAGCAATATTACCTAATTTGCTACCGTGATGAAAAACTTCCGAAGGAAATGAAGCGACTTCCCTGGTTGGTATGCAACAGATACGGCAACAGTGCCACAATGGTCGCTCAGCTCAAGGAGATTCATTGCGGAATTAAGCGTATACACAACAAGATAAACACTACTTACTTAATTAATACGTCCATTTCACTCAGAGCCCTTAATGGTTTTCATTATTGCTTTACCTGTGGTGCGCAATCGCTCTGTTAAATCTATATTAGAGAATATATCAGGTAAGTAATAAGCAGCAAAAACGAAACAGTGAAAGTGATTTTAGTAGCAAACCTTTACTGCCCAGCGGTGACCTTTGAAGTTACCCGCAATGTTACTCGAATTTTCCAGCGTAGTAATCAATCTCCTCAAGCATTTCCAACCGGTAGTTTATTCTTTTATAACTTTTGGTGCTATAAGTACTTCCTGATGTAATGTTTCCGTTACAGACATTTTTGTGACAGACAGGGTTATGTTTGCTTCGAAGAACAATTTTTATAGAGTCATTCCGATAGATACAATCAAATGTTTCTTCATTATTAATGTAATAACTATTGTATCACGTCGGATTAGTGTTATGGGGGAAGAAGTTTCTTAAGTGTTCAGTGAAAGTAGGGAAGTGGAACGAAACCATTCAACATGGTCTCCCGAGTCGTAAGAAGAAAGGTTTTCTTTTGTACAATTTAATGCATATTTGTGTCGCAGACTAGTTTATCCCTATTGCCTGTTCCCTATACGCTTTCCCAATTCGCAGCAGTAATAGAACGTTAATAATAAACAAATACAAGCGAGTTCAATCCTCATAAAATTCTATGGGAAGTTGAAAATTAGTTTAGTGTCCTTCGCTCGCAACCGCAATCAGTGCCTTGTCCACTTGATCGGACCCGGCACGTTTTTTAAGGAGCCTTTGATCTCCATTTTGAAATATCCCATCGTCGCTTTGATTCACTTCTTCCGCGCCCAATCACGCGGAATGGGGGTCATCAGTTCGTCTTCCTTTATATTTACGATACTCTTTTCTTTTTGCCCTCCTGAGGTGTCAAACGAGGAAGCGGTTGAATTGAAGGGTTGAGGTAGCGGCGTTTAGATCGCTCTCGCGAACCGAAGGGGGGCAGTGCGTTCAAGTTGAGCAATCCGCTCGCTGCTCCTCGCCGTTGACACATAAGGGTCAAGCAGTCCGACCATGCACTCACCGAAGCCCCACGGAGTGAATGGGACTGACTGTCAGAGCTCTCGTGGGACCCCTGCTATCACTCGCATGCATATCCAGATGGAGGCGGTTCATTGGGGAGTTCATGCCAGTGTGGGGGGGTCAAGTCAATCTATCCGTGGTTCTGGGACGGAGAGAGGGCGGGGAAAAAGGTCGCGGATAGGTTACAAAAGAGGTCGCCTTCGGGTCACGTTGCGAAATGTCTTCACTTGTGGATTTCTTGTTGAACCTTTTCCCTACCGTCGTGTCCAGAGTTAGTGTGCTCTTTTGTGTCAACGTGGTCATTAGCGTCAGTAGTCAGAATACATTTTCTGGGAGGGGGGCAGTATCAATGCAAGTACAGGTGAAGTAATTTTAAATGAATACACGTCATGAAATTGTATATTTAAAATTAAACTTGAAATTAATACGTGTACTATTTGATGGGTAGGAACAGTGACGGATCTATGGGGGGGGGGGGGGGGGGAGAGGGGGCTACAGCCCCCATGAATATCCATTTTACACTAGATAGAATGGTAATTTTGTCCGGATCCGCAATACTGCTGGAAGGTTATCCCCCTACTTGCCCCCTCTTGTCCCTATCCTGGATCCGCCGCTGGGTAGGAAGTAGGTACTTCAATAGCGGTAAGCGGCGAGCGGTAGACAGATTAAATACCTACTAAAAATTTACTCATTGTAGGAGGGGTTTGTGTCCGTTGCCCCTATCTTATATACGCCCCTAGCTTTGGTCCCTTTTCTAGGCCCTTATTAGACGAGGTAGCCAGGCGACGTCGCCAGCGACGAACCTGGCTACCCAGCTTGTCGTGGGTCATTGATTCTTATGGGCCTTATTACACGAGGGTAGCCAGCGACGTAGCCACACTTTGGCGACTGACTGGCTACCGAGCCCCGTCGCCACTCCGGTCGCCACTGGCTACCCATACTGGCGACGCTGCGTTGTAGCATACGGAGCTTATTACACGAGGTCGCCAAGCTACTCGGTCAGTACACCTCGCTTGGTACTGCTCACTGTTGTGTTGTGTTCTGTTGTGAGTGGGTGAGTTGTTCAGTATGTCCACGCCAGTTGAGAAAATGCCTACATCTTCTGATTCAGTGGAAGGGATACGCGGAGAGAAGAAGAAAAAAGAAGAGCCGCAGAAAGACGACCAAAAGAAAAAGCATGAAGAGCTCGTGAAAAAGTGCCAGAAGTTGGCCGACACAAAATTAAGATAACGTTACCACTCACACAACGCAGTCCACTATAGTTCACAGCAAACTGAGAGAAAACGGAAAAATTCTGGCTACTGAACTGGCTACATAACTGGCTACTAGGTTTGGTAGCCAGCGACGTCGCCTGGCTACCTCGTCTAATAAGGGCCTAAGTGTACTTTTCGTACCTACCGAGGCGTCATTCCTCCCTGAGGATATTAGTGGAAACTGCCGGACAAGGTGGTATGGGTAGCTGAGCATATGCTGCCACAAGCAGCGGTCACCGTGAATGATTTTTTTCTCTGTGGATTTTTCGCACGTTCCGTGGAGGATTACTTTGAGTATTTTTTGGCCAGTAGAAATCATCTATTGTAAATATGCGGCGAAACTAAATGAGCTTTTTACTTTCCATATAATTAATTTTATTCCCTTATATAGCCAGTGGTCGTTTCGTAATTCACCTAGCCACCATCCTGCTTGTCCCTGATGTTGCGGTGTAAGTAATGTGCTATTTCGATAGTGTGTTCTGAGAAAGTGTTTCACTTGATGGCCCATTCGATATGCTTAATTTTTATTGCTTTAGTGAGAAAGTTTTGACTGTGGAGCAAGGGCGCCTAGCGATAAAACATTGGAAGCTGTGCGAGTAAAAACTACGTTTATAAAATCCATTGTGATGATCGCGATTCAAGAAGAGCTACAGGAATAAGACAGCGGAAAAAATTCTGAAAATAGGCAAAGTGCTAAAAATGCTTAAGTTTTAGTTAATGCTTTTACTTTAATGGAAATTGGTGATATGGGACAAAATACAGGGCATGGGCTGTTGTTTTTCCCTGAATGGGCTAATGAGCACGTTGGAAGAGCCCATCGCAGTAACTAGCTACGAGTTGAATACTTTCCTTGCATTAATCTTTCCTTCGTCTTACATCATCAACCCAAGGTTATCTTCCCCAAACCTCCACTCTTTAACTTATTATGCTATTCCAGCGTATTTGCCTCTTGTTATGATGAGAATAAATCCACAGTCTTTAAATCCATTATTTTTCCCCGCATGACCGATGGTTCCGCCTCGAGATCCGCAAATAATCGTCCTGAGGTAAATGGCAGGTAGCTTCCCTTTCGTCGTCCTTGGGTCCATCCTGATAAGGTATAATTGAGAAGACTACTCTGCCGGAGTTATCGCGTATCGGGAAGGAATGCGCGCAATAAAAAAACAAGACAAAAGAATTGCCGTCCCCGCTATTGGTCCCGGCCGACGTTTCGCCGTCTTCCCGTCCCATTCCACGTGGCGAAGCGTGGTCAAGGCCTCTCCTCCCCAAGGCCACGGCAAGGTCGCGAGGCGTGGGGATATATCGTAGTACACCGCACCCTTTCCTGCAATCTGGTCTGACCGCTGTACACAAAGGGCGTATCCGCCCTTCGCCGATCGAGGTAGAACTTGAAACTCGCGCCAAAAAAAAAGAGCGCGACATCAGAACTAGAAATAATTTCTAATAGATCTTAGATCTCCGTTATTTTACCTTCGTTATTCTTGCTGCGAGGAGCTATCTGAAGGAGAGCAATACTTGTAAATGGGTACTAGCAGTCAGGGGCGGATCCAGGATTTCTTTCTGGGAGGGGCACAAGCAAGGCCATATCCAAGATTTTGTTCAGGGGGGGGCACAAGGATATCTCGCAATACAAAACGAACGCAATAATAATGGGACCGAATTATAAACCTTGCATATTTTTGAGGGTCTGGGGGGGGGGCACGTGCCCCCGTGCCCCTCCCCTGGATCCGCCTATGCTAGCAGTGAAACCCAGGAAGACGGAGGGGTGGAATCGGAAAAATGTCAGCATTTATACCTCTAGAAATCAAATTTTATGCTATTTTGGCGCATAATGTTACTCAATCGATGGTTTATTGGGAAGCTATTTTGCTAAAAACATATTGTTGGATTGTTTTGAAGTATACCGGGACTAGCCACGGTGATAACTTATACAGGAGTCACCCGCAATTCACAATCGTGCGAAAGATCCGCAGAGAAAAAAATCATCCGCCTTGGAAAAAATATCCATAGGGAAGAATGTCGCCTCGGTAGCTTAACTGGCTAAAGCACTCGACCGGAAATCGGGGGATCCGGGTTCGAATCCCGGTCAAGGCGGATGATTTTTTCCCTGTGGATCTTTTGCATATTGTTGGAGCTGAATAAATTTGTTTTATTGGTTAACTAGCAGATCACCCGGCGTTGCTCGGGAAGGATAGTACCTAGAGAAGTGGGGAACTTATAAGTTGGAATTCATGGTCACATAGCAGGATTTTTAGGTAAAAGGAACAAAGGGGGTACGGTGGCGGTATATATGTTAACCATGAGCCCCCCAAATTTATTCCACGGTTGGCTCAAACACGAATTTTACAATAGAGGATCCTCAAATCAGCCTCATAACGTGTTGTCGCCCACCGCGCAATGGAATGGGTTTACAAAAGTCGCCACTCGCGTCGCTGACGGAGGAAGTGATCCGAGTTTCACGGGGAAATAAGGTAAAATTAGGGCTGTCAGCAGAAATTTACATTCATGAAGATATTAATTATCAAATTCATAACTATTTAATGCTATTCCTCGAAATTACAAATGTTAAAGCAAAATGTTGGAAAAAAGTGGATCGAAATGCACTCATTACCGCACTGCGGATATTTTCGAAAACCGATTAAAATGCGACCGAAGTGGCAACAGAAATTAACCCTCTGCGTGATGGAATTGGGCCTCCTCTGTGAAGTCCCCTCGGACCCAAAATTGAAGTAAGACGGTGAGCGCAAGACATTGAACAGCAAACAATGGAAGAAAGAACTATTTACGCAGGTATACCGCGCACGGGATCAGTTTTTACCCATCTCCGTTATGTGTTTCCGTACGTGCGTAGAACATAAACGTCGTGCGAACGCATACCCAAGCACAGTTGCGTAACTAGGAATATGTTTTGGGGGGGGGGGGAGAGGGTTGTGGGGGGATAGAGGGGCTTGGGGGGCGACCCCTCTCCCCTGAGGTAACGTGAGGTCCGGAGAAATATTTGAAAGAAATGACATCTCAAAATGTCCCAAATGGCTCACTGCTATGATATTAATAAATTATCTTGAACTTGAAGCAGATATTGTGATTACATCTCAAAACTAGACAATAGTTTTACATAATTTTTTTATTTCTCTGAGGCATTGGGGTAATATATCCCTCAACCCCTCCCCCCTCATAGTTACGCCACTGCCCCAGCAAAAAGGTTTGCACCGAATTGATTAATGCATATTTAAATGTGGAATCCTTAGAGTTACAGCTTTTCCATGGAACGTGTCCAATGGTGTGCCTATCCGGCAGTATGAAACAACGCAGAAGTTGTGTGACATCACATTACAAACGATAATGAGAAAACGACGTAAAGAACATATTGGACGCTACCGAAAGAAGCACTACGGAGTTTGATAGCATAAGATGCACCAATGTACTAACATTGGTCGTAATCCGTGCAGCCGTACGGAAACGCATAGCGGACAGGCAAACAGATATCCTCTTTTATATTTACAGATATTTTTCTGTTAATTGGTTTGGGGGGCACGTGCCCCTTGTGCACCACGTAAACGCAGATGGTGGTGTGAGAATCACTTATCTTCTCGACGTATCAAATGTTGCACACAAAATCCGTATCCCATCAAAAAGGTACACGATGGCCGTTTTCGAATAACACACACGAGAAAAGAATTTGTTTTGAATCGACGCGGCCCTGCCTCCTTAAACGGGCCGCTCGAGAGAGAGGCTCGCGGGCCGCCCTCGGGCCTCGCCGATCTCTTCTCACCCTCACGTCCCTCGAGGGATAACGAGGCGGATTTATTGAGGAGCATCAAGAGCGACGGGAAGTGGAGAATTCGCGGCCGAGCAATTTGCAAATGATTGGGAGGGATTCCCCCGGTGACTGCGATGCCTCTCGCCCGGTGGTCTCACCACGAACCGCCGGCAAGCGCGGTCCTAGCCATCGTGTACCTCTTTGATACGATGCGGATGAGATGTTCAACATTGCATACGTCGAGTAGGATAATAAGCGGTTCTTAAACGGCCATCTGCATTCACGTGGTGTCCTACCAGTCAACTCATACAGTCCGGCGATATCTGGTGGAAATTTTTTTATATCCATGAGAATAAACTAAAATGGTAACCTTCCACACGATTTTATTTACTTTTATTTTAAGTACCAACCTTGACACTACTTGTCGAAACTGGGTCGGTACTTTAGTAAATAAAATTGTGTGGAAGGTACCATTTTAGTTTATTCTCAACTCATAGTTTTCTCTATCAAATTTTTTCATGCTTTTGTTGTCATTACATATGTCGAAATCGAAGGTGGTTATCATCATATACATACGCCGAGATGGTTGGATCATGACATATGCCGAGTAAGATAATAAGTGACCTATCAAATCAAAAGATCATATCAAGCCATGGTTATCAAACACTCAATTAACCTTTACCCTTCGAAACGTCTTTTTCGCGGCGATTTTTTTAACATACCTGTGCATTCCTTTGTGAGTGGGTCGAAATTAGGTTTTCTATTAGTCATTCAGGCGTTCACTGAAACTCCCCCACAATTGGGGATCTTACTAGGTTACAATTAACTCCATACAATCTTCCATTAAATGAGCAAACAAAGAAATCAGAATCGAGGCGTAGTGTAAGTAGAACTGTCATGTAATTCGACCAAAACTGAGTCAGAACATTTTGATTTCAATGAAATTTTCTGGCACGAGTAGAGTTTAGCCTGGAGATTCCCATGAGATATTGTAGATAAAAGGTAAAAGAATAAACTTTGGTCGAAGATTGGTTGCAAATGTTCAACTTATTTCCTCTTTCAAAATATCCGGCATCGCCGTTAAAATCATGTGCAAGTTGATAATTTAATGATATATTGTGCATTCTAGGTCAACAGGAGTCCAAGTGCGCTGGCTGAAGGAGCGGGATTGAAATACTCGGGGAGTGGCAGAAATGATGTTAAAAATAAAAGTTCGTACACCGTTACCTCGAGGACGAAGGAGTGATTCAGATCAGTCGATGAACGAGGAAGAAATGAAAGGGACTGAGCTTGGAAAAGGAAAAAAAAAAAGTGAGGTAATTGTCGCCTTGGCCGCGTGACTGCTTTCGCGTGCAGATTGAGTGGAAATGGTAGGCGGACGGAAGAACGACATTGAAAGCAAGCGAAAGTATATTGCTTTCGTAAAAGGAAATTGGAGGCAGGCAACCTGGTTTTGGTGCCTGGTTTGTCCTTAGTAAAGTTTGGATGAAAGGTTTAAGTAAGGATATTAAGCATATATCATGTGAGAAAAAACTCGAAGGTACCACTTAATTTATTTATTGTGCATTTAGGTGAAGGTTAAATGTTTTTATAGCAGTGATTATTATTGGCTGGTGTATATCCTGCGAAGTTATCACTGCCTGCATGGGCGTCGTCAAGATCTGTATCAGTATCTGTAAGATCATTTTAAGGCGGAGAGATGAGAGAGGGGCGAGGCTTCCTGTATCTTCTAAAATTAAGTAATTTTCATCACATTTTGATGTTTTTGTCAATCTTCATGGGAGAAAGCAACTGCCGATTTTATTAGTTCGCATTCGGTATCAAATATGCGGTTTCCTGAAAATACTTCATTGCTCGCTCAGGGCGTTTTTTTACGCTCAAGTCATGACTCATGTGAGGCATCCCAAGACGCCATTATTTGTACAATTCTTGCATTCTCGATTGGTTTAGCAGGTTGAACTAATTAACAATTAAAGATATAGAAATTTATTCCAGATTAAGCTGGCAAAATTTCTGTGTACCATCAGCATCGATGATGTTTATAAGTTGATACAATCTTCAGCAATCATATTCTACCAATTTTTACTTTATTTCCGCGTTTCATATTGGAAAAAATAAACTAAAATCGGAGCAGGCATTATTTGAAATTGAAGTAAAGTTATTGGATTGTTTGTTTATGGTAATCCATACATATTATTTTCTACTTCTCTTGTAGCCAAATCATTTTGGACATTGTTTCATTTACCATTGTCTCATTTACAGCAATGCAGAATTCATTTGTGTGAGAATAAGTTTTGAATGTCGTGAAGGATCGGAAAAGTATGAGATAATCTCCTTAATTTCATTGACTTTGTATGGCGTGGACGTTTAGGCGTGATGTATTACGTTTTTTTCATAATATATCCTGAGAATCGGCTGCACCTAGACACGCCTCGTCGTGCGTTGCTGACATATTTGTTTGCTGATTAAATGGGCAGGACATGGCACTTCCTGTTGTAGTTTGAAAGTCATTATTTTCCAATCTTCATGTCTCGTTTGGTAGGAATTATTTTCTGATCAATCGAGTGATTACAGGCAGATCTAGTGGTCTGTAATTGGATAACCATGGACGGGAACCGAACAAGTTAGTGATCGCCGTGGTCTATTATTTTGTCTTCAACCTCCAAATCAACAATCATGCCATTTAATTTTCTTTTATAGTGTTGAGGAGGGGAAGTCTTAATGCCGTTTTACACGGTACACGGAATTGCGCAGGTTAGAGCTGCATTAATTTCTAAAATGGCGTGGTATTGCGCGAATGCATGAACGAAATTAGAGCAGGGGCTATTTTGCCGTCTCGCATCCACGCATTCTCGCATGTGTTCTAGCAATTCACCGCTTTACCCGAAGACGCAATTTTGATTGCGCCTTCACACGTACGTCAGACTGCGCAATTCCGTGTACCGTGTAAAACGGCCTTTAGATACAGTTTGATGGATGTTACGCATTAAACTTGACTAATTCTTCCAACTTTTTAAATGATTACGCCATTTTGTGTATATATTTCTGTTAGGGAGTAGATTTTTTGGTGTTAAATATTTATAGCTCACATTACATCAATTGCTTATTCAAATCAAGCTTCATTTGACGCAATAAACTTTAATTAAATGGTAAACTGAAAGTATAATAAGAGCAGCGTTCACGGATTCATCGAAAAAATTAGGACACGTGGTAATAGGGTAGTTTCCTTCATCAAAGAAAACAAAAGGCATTGATGGCGATTCGTTACCCACCATTAGTGTATTCATAATACACAAATTATTTGGTTTTTGAAATACCGGTTTAGACGAATGGCAAGGGTCAAATTTTAACCTCATTTGAAAAAGGCCAGATTGGCGCCCATGCGATTCCACTCCACGTGACGCCACAGGGACCTAGTTTCTACACGAGAGGATAGGAGTTATGCATCGTCAGAGGCTACCAATGCATGCATGAGGCACAGAGCTCAGGGAAACATGTCTTAATAATCACCTATTAAAACTGGCTAAGGTCGGAAAGTTTTCTTCGCTTGATAAGGTATTAATAAACCTTTTTTAAGCCATGCGCTACCAGACAGGAAGGTACTCAGCTACCTGTTAGCATCCTGCGTCCTATCAGCGCTCAGAGCCTCGATCAAGGTCACCTACCAGGCGGGAGGGGGAACCAGAAATACGTCACACGGAGAGATTTCCTTACCCGTCGCGTTTTCGCGCGCTTGAAATTTTTCACTTTTCATTTGATCGCGAAAAATAGATATCGTCATTTAAAAATCTAAAAGCGTGAAATACGTACTCCAGGAGTAATAATCTTTCGATTTAGGCAATAAAAAAATAATAGGAAACCACCCTATTACAAAAGTTTCTCACTAATCCGATTATTAATTTTTATCAAGACTATTTTGAGGCTTTAACAGAATTATCATAATTGCGTCATTGTCCTAATTTCTATTTATGTATTAATGTATTTTCTATCTTTTTTTTAAGCATTTACCTTCGGAGGCGTGCATGTATCACACTTCCGTGCACATATGATAAAGACTATGGAATGAAGCGTTGTTAGTTTTCAGTAAACAGATTTTATCATGAAAGATGGATGGCATTAAATTTAGCGTGCAACATTTATGTATTTACTGTAGTGGGCGAAAAAAAGAGTTCTGATTTCGCGTTTTACAGTGGATCATACAAATTTAATAGTTTCTGTCTCAGCTAAAAGAATAGCGCGGTTTCAAATTATATATTTTCTGCGTCAAATTTAGAAATGGATTTATTGAAATAAAATTGGCACTCTGCAATAATTACTGTCGAACCGGATTACTGCGTATCAGCGTCATATGAAATTGAAATAAAGTCTTATTGGATATTGTGTTTCGTGAAATTTATCGCTATGAATGGATATAGGGTTCCTACATAATCTATAGGTGTGGATGTGTGACAGCTGTTACACTATTTCTATTATTTACTTATATCAGAATGGGTCGTACACAAATATCTAGGTTTCACTGCACCTCCTTAATTTATAATCACACATCACTCCGTTTTCCACCCCAGTTTATGAGTTAATTAAAAATAATTTCCACCAGTTGCGACATCGGAAATCCCTGCCCATTGGCGTGGGAGTGGCTGGGATGGTATATAAGAGGCGCGAAGCTCTAGTGAAGAATGGATAGACCAGTGTTTCCCAAACATTTCCAAGCCACCGCTCCCTTAGATCCATAAACCTATATTCAACGTCCCCTAATCGGTAACTTTAAATAATAATTAGAATCATAAACTAAATAACCAAATGAGTAACATCGTAATAATCAAATTAAAATCAAGTACTAATCGGGAATTTATTTACAATCCAATAGATGTGTAGTTATCGTGCTACATTTATGCAAAATATTTATTTATCTTCATCGCCCCGAAAACAGCTCATTGAAGGCCTTCTACATCAGGGGAAACGACGTTTAACAACAACTATCAGCCAAAACCATGCCATGGGTAGAGAAAAGACGGGACTCGAACCCGCGACCATCGGTTTGGCAGGCGAGGACTTTACCCCGCCGCCATCGAGGCCGGCTTAATACATAATAAAAAGAAAAATTAGGTGAGAATATACTTATAACATAAAAATAAATAGCCCCCCTGAAGCCCACTTGGCTCTTTTTGCCCCTAATCGACTAGAGCACTGATAGGGGGCGGTAGCGCCCACTTAGGGAACCACTGGGATAGACGAACCCAATTTGGTTTTGTCATCCACGCGGTGAGCAATGGCTGGATAGGAGCACACGGAAACGCGAGGGGTCGAGGGAGGGGTTGATAGGCGTGCCGGAGGGCACGGGGTGGGGTGGGGGAGAAAAGGGGAGTGGGCAGGTGCTTGAGGAGCCCTTAAAAAGAACTGGTTGTTTAGCTCTTGGCGTTTTTTTGTCTCTTTTGCTCACTCACTCACACTCCAAGTCTTTCCTTCTCCCCCCATCCCAATACCTCTCCTCATCCTCTTGTCTCTCTCCATCACCTCCACTCCTCTATCTCTCCCTTCTGCTGCCTCCTCATCCCGAAGGCAAGACTGCTATTTTTAGACCATTGGACGGAGAAAGGGAAGAGCGAGTGTGGCCCGAGGCTCATTTACGGTATTACTGGTGGCCAAGGGCGGCGCGCGGAAGATTGTTGAGAAGGAAGAGAAGGATGGATAAGAGGCACGGGTGGGAAGAAGGTTGTGAGGGTAGGGAGTGAGGCAATAAGCCCCGAGAGGGAAGGAGAAGACAATGCCAAACTGGGAACGGATGGCGGGAGTGTTTGAAATAGGGGCACAAATGATCCATTGTGTGGAAGTAGAAGTGTTACAGCCATTTAGAATTGTTGCATATTCAGCTCTCTACGCGGTATTTCCTTAGTTAGCTTGGGAATTTTAGCCGAGTGATCTTTACCCGCCAAAGTCTGCGTTTTATGTTTACATTTTGTGGATGCTACATCTACAGGGGGTTTGAAATAGAGGCATAAATGATCCATAGTGTGGAAGTAGAAGTGTTACAGCCATTTAGAATTGTTGTATCTGCATCTATCAAGGTAGTAACCTTGGGCATTTTAGCGGTCCGATCTTTTCCCACCAAAGTCTGCGCTACCAAAGATACATTTTGTTGATGCTACAATGCTACGTAGGGTAACTGTTTTACCGTTAAAATCAGAGGAATGATAGAGCAATAATTTTTCTCATTGAACTTTTCCTCTCACTTTCTCCGCGATCTTTGGTCGCATGAGTTCCTAAAAAATCTTGAAGAACAGCTTGAGGGGGAGAAAAAGGTCTTCGAACTGGAGATAATGAGGTTTCATTGGAATCTCGAGACTGGAACAAAGTTATAGATGAAATGTGCGCGCTAACTTGTGGCATGAAAGGGACAGTAGAGCGTGTTGTGAGCTTAAGGACAATAAATTAATTGCAACTTGAAGTATTTCAAAAAGTTTTTAACTTTAAAATCATTCGGGGTGATAGATGATACCTAAATAAGTATTTTACTTCAACGTCCAAACTATTAATTTTTCCAGCCTCCTTAATTCTGCATTTACGATACTTTAAATTAATGTTATTGGTGGGTGAACCTGAAAGTAAGCTGATGACCGAATATAAGTCTAAGGTTGGTCGTTGGAAAGAAATACCTCCTCAATTTTCCTCGGGTTAAGTTTGATATTAACCTCTCAAGTCAACATTTGGATTTCGGATTGAGCGATCCTCATTAAAATCTCAACCATTTTCAGGGTAGAACTTGGTTTTCATAAGATGAATTACCTCTGGTCACGTTTTGTGTTTATAAAACCGTACTTAAATAGTTATATTCAAAGTTTTCACATTAAAAATTGATTTTTAGTATACCAATCAAACCATAAGGTACAGTAGAATATGCACATATATACCATTTCCTGTTAAGTGGTTATCTTGCATTTTCACGGAGTTAACATACGTTTTCTATTGATGCTTACAAACTGTTTCCTTATTTTCGAATATTATCACATGGGGAAAAATGTGGCCATGTATGAAAACAAATTAACCTTGATCACTCGACCTCTATCCATTTACAATTTTTATCGATTTTCAATTCTTAAAACACGCAGATAATTTCTTTGATTTGAATCCTCGAAATTCCCCAAATGTATTTTAAGATATTAATGGTGTTATTTGGCCCTTTCACCGAGTCTACTACGGTGCAGCCATTAGCGGGGAAATATTTTTGTATTCTCGCATTTTCCTTTCCTCTGGTTCAATTTCATACAGCGCTATTGAATTCGATGAAAGGTACATATTTTTATGAGCTCTGTTATCGCATTAGGATTAAACCCTGAGGAGTGAAACGCAGATAAGGCTCCTATGTGCTGGGATAACTTTTTAAATGCCTTTTTCGTGTTGATTTTGGGTACCTGGCAAGATAGCGCTATGTGACTCACGAGGTGTCAGATAAGCAAGCGGCCCCTCCTGCATTCATCTCGTCCGAAACGTCGCGATTCGGATGAAAGCGCCATCGTATCGTTTTCTCTTCGCGGACAAACCGGTTTACCACGCTCCTGGGACTGGATCTCAAGGATAGAACCCAGGACCGGGTCCGAACCCGTGCAGACTTTTTTCGTGGTAAGCCCATGGAGGGACGGTTGTTGGTAAAAAGAAGGTAGGGAGGAACGCAAGTCCTATCCTAAATTTATTAATATTTGTAATTATAGTGGTAAAAATAATTAAGGCTTTTGTAATGGTGATATAAATAATTGAAATTTTACGTCAGATTATGTGAAAATACCCTACGCTTAAAGTAAAAATATGTTGGAATGAATCACGATAGACATGAAGGAAATAGACCGCAGAACGGATAGATATAAAATTTCATTCTCTCCTCATACTCTAAGGCAGTGGCGTAACTATGGGGGGATGAGGGGATATATCCCCCCCAAAGCCTCAGAGAAATAAAACACTATGTAAAACTATTGTCTAGTTTTGACATATACTAACTGCTTAAAGTTACATTTTAAGTGCCGAAACGATGTTAAATGTATTTCCAGGCATGTAAGTTTTGAAAAAAATTTCCCCCGTTGCCTGGGGGGGGGGGGGGTCATCCCCCACGAATCCCCATTCCCCCCAAAGCATATTCCTAATTACGTCTCTGCCCCCAGGGATCGTAAGAGTTACGCAATCCGTGAAATTAATTGCAGCACTGACTACGAATTTTTCTTTTTCAAATCTAAAATTTTTATAACATTCATTACTATGCTTTAGCCCATTAGTTAATTCCTAACCGTGCATAGATATGCTTAACCACGACGTGCATTTGTAGCGCATTGCATGAAACATGTTGGTACAAGGCCGTAGCGAGCTGGATGGGAAATAGAGTTAACCTTCCGAAATGTTTTGGAACGAAATGTTATTACTATTCGAATGGGACACCCCCTTTTTCGAAATTTTTCACACGTTGCGTACGGATGGAGAAAATTATCGTCATTTTTTCCCGAACGTTCCGGACGGATGACGAAGATTCTCGTCATTTAGGCGCGTCAACCTAAACAATTTTAAAGCGTAAAATACGTATTCGTTAGTACGTTTTCAGTTGTTGTTCGTTATTCACAATGAATTGATGCATCATAACGTTTGATTGGGAAAAGTTATATTCTAAACATTAGCCTTTTAACCATGTTTAAACCAAAGGCATTACGCCCTAATAGGCACAGATTTCCAATCTCAACACCTCCACCCAGAATTCCTAGGAATTTAAATACCCCGGTACGCAACGTGTTAATACGGCCTTACGATCGTGAAAAATCATCCCCTACCATCGGCGAAGTTCATGTTGGGGGTGGGGAGGCAGCAATCCTGCCGGGGGTTTAGCGTCTATGGAATATCCCCCAGTGGAAAGGGGGTATTCCATAGACCCTAAGTGTTTTTTAATTAGCCTCTGAAAACAACATTTCAATGAATATCCAAGTCTAAAATATATTCAAACTTATGACAATTTTTTCTTCATTGCACTTGAATGTACAGGTTTCATACTTTTTTCGGACAAACTACGATTTAAGTTGGGGATTGGGGGGGAGGGGGGGGGGCAAGGCTACCTCTGCTCCCCCTAAAACTCCGCCCATGCCTCCTTACAAACATCCTTGAGTTGTCTCGCGGGGTATGACGTCGACTTAATGTTTTCTTTACACCGATGCAAGCTTATTGTCGGAGGAGAGACTCTCAAGAGAAGTGGGTGGAGTGGGGCAATCTAGTGGTATGAGGGAATGGGGTCGCGAGTCCGGGGTGTGGGGTTGGTTAGGGAATGCACGGCCGAGCTCCTCCCTTGCGCGGATGCAGGGGGTATGAGAGGGAGCGAGAGATTTCGTTCGGGGGGGTGTGGGGTAAGGGTTTGGGGAGGGAGGGGGACTTAGACATGCGGACGGGAGAGGTGGGGGAGGTTAGGAAAGGGTGGAAGGGTTTTGGGGTGGGGTGGGGGGGTCAGACACTTACGTAGGAACTCGCGCTCCCCCTCCTCTCTCCTCGCTATTGGCGCCGGAACTGGTTGGTTGTTTGCGCTCTCCATTGGGTTGCTTTCTTGAAAGGGAGGGTTTTCGACTCATTTTGAGTCCAGCGAGAGAGATTAATCGTCATCTTCGATTGGCTTATTGGACTCAATGATGCTCTGCCATTGTAGGTGCGAATTTTGCATGGTCAATTCGAAAGCACCTGTGTTTTCCCCGTTTTATTTAAAATCATGATAGTAATGTTTTCCTTCGCGAGGTAAACGGCAACAGTATTTATCGCTATTTCTTTGCTATTAATTCGTATTTATCATTATTCCTTCCTTATTCCTACATATTTCAGCTTATTCCTAGTCCAGGACACAGCAGTTATTGGTATTTAACGGAATACAAGGAATACGAATAACACTGCTTATTGGGTTAAGTATCGCCGTCTTCATACTCCCGGAATATGCCACCCTATATCGCTCTTCCTATTCGTTCAAGCTCGACCCTATACTATAGGGGTAATAACATTGAATATCGTAGAAATACCAATTATTGTAATAGGAATACCGAGAAATACTCTCAGTGGAACGAATCAATATAGTATAAAAACCGATTAATACTATAGGGATAAGTACCGATAAATACTGGAGGACTACCAATGAATACGGAAGGAATACTTCAGGATAGTATTCCTGAGGTTTATGATGAATACTCTTGAGGAACAATCCATACGTAATGCTGATGAATTTCGTTGGAATTCTGTTGCCGTTTACCTCAGGCTTGCATAATATAGAGAAATATTACCGTATTTATTTTGTCGTCGAAAATTTCGGCCCCTTATTTTCGTGATAATTTCTGTGTTGATATTTTGTAGTCTGTTATAATAACTATATGTAATAAAGGATTTGCTTGTTTATTTTGATTACATTGGTTGCGTTGGCAGTGAACTTTATCGTGTTTCATAATGATTTAACTCGACGGTAACGGGATTAAAAAAGATTGTAATCATCGTATGTGCTTTATATCATATTGAGTCAGTAATCCCATTAATTATTCAGGATTGGTGAAACTGGAATGTTGGTATTTTAATTAAAAATTGTTTTAAATGGTATATTTTAAGGGATTTTCTTGATTACCTTGGATATTACCGTTACTTTTTTGGTTGCTCTGTTGGAGAAGTTTATTTTTTCTTGATTATCTTGCATATGATTGTTGCTTTGCTGGTTGTAGTGTTAGAGAAGTTTATTTTATCGCTTGTACTCCATTACGAAAGGGTTAATGAAAGGGTTACACGATAGCATCGAGGTGGAATCGAGGTGGCTACCGATGATAGGCAATCCGCACTTTTCACTATACTTGTGATTGTAGGCGAGCGGTCCCGGTCTCCTTCCTATCATTCTAACCCCATCCCCCGGAGCAAGAGCCGCAGAATGCGACGGAGATAGAGGCAAAGAAGCACGGCGGCGCGGCGGCCGCAGGGGGGAAAAGGCCTCACTCGCTCGTCGCGCCTCCATTCCTCTCACACCAAGAGTCGCTTACCCTCTGTTGCACATTTATTCCGGCAGATGTCGGTGTCGGGAGGAAAACTACCGGCCGAGTTCTCAAGTCTCCCTCCCCACCAATCGGAGACCGCGACCGCATCGCCCATCCTCCTATGCCGCGCGCGCGCCCATTCTCTGCGCGCTCCGACCTCTCTACTTCTTTATCTCCTCTCTCTCTCTCTCCGTCTGTCTGCTGCTCTTCTCTCCATCTCTCTCCTCGACGCGCAGACTTCCTAAAACCTCCGCCCACATCGCTAGTATCATGGGAACTGCATAGAGGAGGCCCAATTTCATCCCACAGAGGGCTGATTTCTGTCGCCACTTGGGTCGCATTTTAATCAGTTTTCAAAAATGTCCGCGGCGCGGTGATCGGTGCAATGCGATCCACTTTTTTCTAATATATTGCAGTATGGTCTTTGAAAATGCAAGGAATTGCATTGAAGAGTTATGAATTCCATTAATCACACCATGTACGATTGTAAACTTCGATTGGCATCACCAATTATACCTCATTTCCCCGCAAAACTCGGATCAATTTGTCCGTCAGCGACGCGAGTGGCGACTTCTGTAAACCCATTTAAATGCACTGTGGTTGACAAAACATTTTGAGGCCCACTTGAGGATCCTCTTTTGTAACACTCGTGGCTGGTATATGAAATAAAATAGGATTAGACGCGCACTTATCTAATTTCGCATCGCGTTATCAACAGACATTACGTCCTCAACTCTCAACGACCACGTGGGCGACTATAATGGGTCACACTCAAAAAGTCAGTCGCTCCATCGCCTTCCTGCCGTCTGAACCGCTCCACTTACACTCAAATGTAATAGTCCCCTTACATCGCAATGATCATTTTCATTCAAATGTTCTCCTACATATGCTTCAAAAGGGGTTTCACGCTTTTTAAAGCTCGCCTCAATTGCATATAAAAGGCGTGTTGGTCAAATGAGTCATCTACTCCCATAATACTATTCGCGCCATAGACAGATTTCTCTTTCGAGTTGGCGGCATTATTGTCTCATGGTGATAATCATAAATTCTAATAGAACTGAGCGCCTCTCTTCAATTTGTCACAAATCTTGGCGACCCGAAAAGTTCCCTCTTATTTCGACCAGATGGATACTAGATTCGTGAATCATTCATCAGCGCTCGGTTGTCTTTTTTTGCGCGCTTAATTTGGAGAAGAGGAAGCCGTTTATAACAAGCTAAGCGAATGTGAGATTTAGCTGTTGGTATTTTTCTCAGATTGGCCCAGAAAGGATGCTGTGATATTATACCGTCTCTCCTTAGGACATTATTAAAAATGCGTATTTAAATCACGGCGGAAGACCATGGTACCACGTTAACGTGAATATATGTCTGTTTTATCTTTATATATTGTCGATAAAATGGAGGTCTCTGACCAAGTATGTGTGTAGCCTTCTCTAATGTTGAGGCATTGTAGGCTAATGTGAACTCGTTAAATCATTACGCCAATGATGAGTGGACTCTGTACTATCCTACGACAATATTTTATTAATGAATCTCTAAGCTGATTGATTAAAGGAATATATTCAGAGAGAGAAAAATAATGATAGGAGACATCTAGGAAAGGCTAAATAAATTGATTCATCTACATCTACAAATTACCCTGCGAGCCACCTCTAGGGTGTTTGGCAGGGGGTGATCAATCACCAGCATGCAGCATGCATTTGGACTCCCACATGCACACCACACCGTCCAAGAAACGTCCCGTATAATAACAAACTATACTACTATATGCTGTTAGAAATAGAATATAGAATAGAAATTCAGAAACATGCAGTAAGTTTTACATAGGTTAGTAGGCTACACTACAAGTCATGCAATCTATTTACGCGCTCTATTGCTGCCGTTATAATCTCTTATTGATCGTGGAAAAAATGACATTCGGAATCTGTCTGTTCTGCAATCTATCTCTCTTATTTTATTTATATGATCTGATCTTCCGTAGTACGTTGGCGTCCGCAAGATATGGTTAACTTCGTCAGAAAAGACACTGCTCTTGAATTTATCTAAAAGGTTTAGTCTATTTTTCAATCTACGGTCCGACAGAGATTCCCATCCGAGTTTATGTAAGAGGTCAGTTACACTAACAAGACTATCGTAACGACCTTTCACATACCTGGCAGCTCTTCTTTGGACGCGTTCTAACTCTGTTATTAAGCCTTTTTCATGAGGGTCCCAAACACTGGCAGCGTATTCCAAATGTGGTCTAACGAGGGAAAAGTAGCTAATTTCTCTCACTTTGTCGTCGCACTTTCCTAATATTCTTTTAACAAAACCCATTTTACGATTAGCTTGACCGGTTATTTCTCGAATATGTTTATTCCACGATAGATGATTAGAGGGGTAGTATGCATACTGAAAGTGCTGTTATATAATAAGTATTTTATTTTACTATGTAGTTCCAGTTTAAATTTTTTTCATCTAATTCAGCAAATGTGTGCAGGTATGTCACAATTTGTCTCCCTCCTGGTGTATTGCTGGATTTTCGAACTTTTGAGCCTTAGCAAACCGAAACTACGGAGAAAATCGTCGTGTCGAGTTTGTGCGCGCCTGGGCTGTTTCTTTTCATCCGGCTTTCGAACATGTCTGGACCTGCCTGACTTGTACGTTCTTTAGCTTTCGGGTGGTGCAACCAAGATGAATGCGGGCTCTAAATTCTTAGAACACAAAGGCTAAAATGTCCGCCAATTAATCACTATTTACTTGGTCATTTTTTATGAACTTGAATGTATTTTATTGAAATACGTTTTTTACACCAATTTTCAGGGGTAATTACTTGAAAGAAATGATTTAACAGTTTTGAACTTGTCACAATCCCACGCTCTGCATTGAACTCTCACATAAGATATGTAAGTCTGGTATAAGTATCACATAGAGAAAAAATATTTGATCCGTTAAAATTTTTTATCATCTATTAATATTAAGCCATGACATATTATTTATATTACTGTAGAAATGAGTATAAATTTTAGTAAAATTAATTACATGGTTGTTCGTGTTAGCGAAGTCGGTGTGCAATTGCTTCCTAACCCTTTTATATTCCAATCCTTCCCGCTCGTTATATAATGGGCGCAAGAGGGGAATTATTGCTGTGGATTCGTTAATCATTTCTAAGGAAAAGAGCCCTCTTATATAAAACTTATGTAAAATTTATGTAAGTAGCATGTAAATCAATAATTGGAAGCGAGGAAAATGATCTTGGCCCTGGATCTTTTTTAAAAAATTTCTCTGGTGTGAAGCTTGTGAGACCTCTAAATGTGTGTAAAGATGGATTTAGAAATCTTTTTCTTCATAAAATTGAAGCGGTAGTGCACCATTAGCAGTTGTCAATGTGACACGTGAAACTCTGAAAGTTGAACTTAATACATGGTAGATTACTGGTATCAGCTATGGGAGCTGAAATAATATTTCTCTGTTACTTGGCCATTTTGAAATCCACCAACTCCTCCACCAACGCCACAAGACACTGTTCGTGACGCCACAGTAATTTTTTTATAATTGAATTGTCAAAATAGGGTAAATTAAATTCTATTTACTGAGAAAAATGCTAAACAAAGATTGCTTTTTTGAGGCATGGAGAAGTGTACAATTAGACATGGCAGTCCCCTTTAGGCAACAGATGAATTCCTAACCCAAACGGTGGGGTATTGCTCTCTAGATTGAGCTCACTTGGCACCAAAGAGGTTGGGAATTGTATTGTACTCTTGAAACACTTCAAAGCGGAAAACTGTACTTTATCCTCAACGTAAAAGTTATTATAATTTACACTTTCTACTTGATGTAATGGGAGTACTTAAAAATGGGCGTGGCAAGTTGATGGTGCTTCATTAGTTCTTTATACGCGCCTTCCTAGGTTGCAATACATATATTGCCAAGTAATAACAGCCTCTGAATTGGCCGGTGCATTTAGTGAAAGCTATTATTGAGATGCAATTTTTTTTTCCAAACACCCAAATCCCTCACCCATTCCTTAAATCAATTCGCCACTGCTGTCCCTGGGAGAAAATAACGCTCAAATCTCTTAAAGAGTTCAGAAATCTTGGGGCCCCACAAAAAAACCCTTCTTCAGCGTGGGGAGAGGGAAGATGTTGTGTGTTTTCTTACGGCTATATGTGGATGGATGACGGGGAAGTTACGCCCAATGGTGGGGGAGGAGAGGCCCTTTGACGGCCAAGGATACTCAAGGTCTGTGGCGGCGACGAAGGCTGAGATAGCGGTGGGAGTGGGAAGCGCGGAGTTTCCACGTAATCCGTCATGAAGGAGGAATCCGGGAGGGGATTGGAGTGCTCCTCCTCGGTGCAGGAGGCGGACTGGTCTCGAGGAATCTCGGGAATCTGCTTGACGGGAAAGAACCTAGCGCCCCCTTCCTCGTCTCGCGCGGTTACGTCTACACCTCCACGCCGAACCATTGAGCGGGTTGCAGCGGGTGGTTCGTTATGTAGGATGTCTTTTCTTCATGAATCGTGGAATTTCAGGCAAAATGAACTTTTCAAAATAGAAGCAGTGGCAAAAAAGAAGAATTCTAAACAAAATCTGAAGATTCGAGCGCGATAAGGTGGAATTGTTCCATTTTGAAATAGATACTTGGAATTTTCCACGATTATAAAATTTATTACGACCTAAGTATCAATGTTATTACATCATCTTCTTGCTGGTGTATAGATAACGGAATCGAATCCTTCTAGGGTTGCATATTTTACTTCGTGGGTCACAAGCATTTTAAAATGATTCTATGAGAAAATTTCCGCATCTGGCTCTTTTTGGCTCCTTATGTGATATCCTCTCTGGTTATAGACATCAGAATGCTCAGTATCGAATCCATACGGTTCAGCAGATGGCTCGCTAAGCGGGAGTCATGTACTACTGCCGCCCTTTCTCACCTTAGAACCCAATCCTAAAGTTTAACTTCACCGAAATCCTTAAGAGAGACGCAACTCCCTCAATGAAGGAATAATTAAAAGTAAAGCTATAATTAGGTAAAAAAGGAATGTCGGCATAAATAGCCATTGAATATTCAATCGAAGATATTTAAGTATTCATCATTGATATATTCCATGAGCGGCACTCCTTTGTTTGGAGTTCTCCCCTTCCCTCTTCTGAATCCAGTCCTACTCCTCAATGCTAATGATTTCCTTTTCACGTCACGCGCTCCGCCTTGCATAATGAGTTTCGCCTCGGATGAGTGGTGTCATCCAACCGATCAACGCCCTCCCCTCTCTCCACACCTTTCTCCTTATATCTCTATTCCTATCGGTGGAGCAAACACAGAAATAATCGACCTTGAGGCTTGGCCATGCGAGGAATCATTTTCTTTCGGGAACTCCTTTATTTTTTTGTTGTGCGATTCCACCGACCGCAAGTCATGTGTGGGGGTGGAGATGGAGATACGATACGAGTGAGAAAAAAAAGAAGAAGGCCCAAGGATTTCCTTCGCACGTCGTGAGTCCTGAAAGGGAAGGTGGATGCGTTGGAAGGGGTAGGGCAAAGTGGTGAGAGATTGAGAGAGAGAGATAAAAGGATGGGAGTTGATGGACCAAACAGCGGACCAATATGAGGAAGGACGAGAGAAAATGTGGAAATGTGGGCCATAATTAAGTGGGGTAGTAATCGACCGAATTAGAAATGAGGAAATCCTAAGAAGAGTGGGAGACAAGAGAAGCCTCATGAAAACCTTAATGATAACACGGAACAACCTTACATGCCACATCTTAAGACATGATGGCCTGATGAAGACAATCGTCGAGGGGCACGTGGATGGCAAGAACGGAAAAGGAAGTATTCAAACAAAATACAGGTAACAGCTAAATAAGGATTTCAGAGAGAAGAAATACGTAGGTGTGAAAAGGTTAGCTGATAGAAGAATTGAGTGGAGAGCAGCGGCATACCAATCCTAGGATTGCTGACCAGTGATGATGATGAATGAAGTAAGAAGGATTTGGGCCATAAAAAGAAAATGAGAAAATATATAAGGTTAATCAATTTCATCACGTTTCTCGAAACTACGTGCGATTAATGGACGGTTGGCTATTTATCCTTGACTAGTCAAATTTATTTTAAAACTAGCGGGCCACCCGGCGTATCTCGGGAAGGACTGTACCCATAGAAATGGGGAAACTTAGATTTTAAGATCATATAGGATTTTTTATGTTTTCTCTTTGAGCGTATCAAGAGGTGTACCTACCCGGCAGGGTGTCCAATCGCAGAAGTTTTATGACGTGACGTAACAAACATTAATGATAAAACGATGCAAAGGACGCGTCGGACGTAATCGAAATCAGCACTACGGGGTTCGTGATCATTAGATGCTTCTGTGTGCCTAGTTAGCTCGCAATCCGTGCAGCTGTTTGGAAACGCATAGCGGAGAGACATACAGACATCCTCTTTTATGTAAGTATAGATAAATCATCACCGATTAATTTTCATTAATTCGAAGTGGTGACAAAAGAAATCGATTTCTTGATTTAAGTTATTTTTTGTCACTTTCCTTCCTCCGAAAATGAGGAGAAAATAGAAGTGGTTAATCCTTTTTCAGCATGTCTCCCTTAATTATGTGCGATATATGAAGAATTTACTATTTATCTTCGACTGGTCAAATTTATTTTAAAATTACCACTTATTACGTGAAGTGTAAGCAAAAGATAAATAAGTCACTATTTAAAAAAATGGAATTGTTTCAGCTCAGATTTTATTCGGAAAAAATAATACGGAAGTGTACTGTATTGCTTTTACAACTGATATTTTTTTACAATTGAGTAATCAATCAAACAATTGTTTATATTGATAGCCGATGCATATGATGATGATATAATCTCCTCTTTATCCGAAGTACCTTCGAAGCTTTCCCGATTTCCTGAGAACTTAGTTTGAAACCCTAACTTCTCGAAAACTAATGGAATGTCATATAAAATTAAAATATCTATCTCTCTATGGAAAAAGAAGAAGAATGGTTAAGGTACTAGAGATATTAATCCAGGCAATGTCCTTACAGAGACTGCCATGGAGGGAGTAAAGTTGCATGATTTCGTAGATGTCTTGAGGCTTCCTGATGAAGATCATTCAATGAAGCAAGACTAGGTAGATTAAGACTAACATGTTCATTCATATGCTCAACTCTGATGATGTTATGGTATCTTTCTATGAAGGTTAAGAGGAGGTTAAAATAAACCTCCGGCGAAGGTTGACATAAAATCAACTGAGTTCGCTAAGGCAAAGGCCACAGAATTGCGCAGGTTAGAACTGCATTAATTTATAATATGGCGAGGAATTGCGCAAAAGCATGAACGAAATTAGAACAGGAGCTATTTTTCCATCTCACGTCCAAGCATTCTCGCATGAGTTCTAGCAATTCACCGCTTTACAAGACGCAGTTTTGACTGCGCCTTCGTTTACGGGTCAGATTGTACAATTACGTGCCTCGTGTATAACAGCCTTTATATGAACCTTTGATGTGGATATGGCTGACGTACTAGCATACAAAAAGGAACATCGCACAGGTGTCCTTAGAGATCTCGCAGCTTCGAGTAAGGATCGATGCCCATGTTGAGAGGAAATAGCGTGCGTCGTGGGTGTTGGGGATTATGGAAGGATAGATGGAACTCAGGGAGCACACAAGTCGCAATAGTCATCAAAGAAAACAAAAGGCATTGATTTCGATTCGTTACTTTATTACGATAACGTTATTTGGTTTTAGAAATTCCAGTTTAGACGAATGTTAATGGTCAATTTTAACCTCATTTGAAGGCCAGATTGGCGCCCATGCGATGCTACTCCACGTCACAGGGGTCTTGATGCTATACGAGTAGTTAGGAGTTTTAAATCGCCTGAGATTACCAACGCATGCATGAGGCACCGAGAAACATCTCTTAATAATCACGTATTAAAATGGCCTGTGATCAGAAAGTCTCCTTCGTTTGTTAGGGTATTAAAAATCGTTATTTATGCCAAGCGCTTCCTGCTTGCAGGGTAATCAGCTACCTGCTAGCAGCCTGCATCGTATCGGCGCTCATAGCCTCGCACCGAGGTGGCCTGATTCGGCGGCAGCCGGAACCAGAAAGACGTCAACCGGGCTTTTCCCAGCATTCATACCTAACCTTCGCGTTTTCGCGTACTTGAAAATTTTCACTTTTCATTTAATCGCGAAAAATAGATATCGTCTTTAAAAAATCTAAAAGCGTGAAATACGTACTACTGGAGTAATAATACTTCGATTTAGGCAATAAAAAAAATTGGAAACCCCCCTATTATCTTCCGATCGGGACGCGCTCTCTTTTCTCCTTCCTCCCACTTGCTCAGTGTGCTTACTCCTATCCTTCTTTTCACCATAGCACCACCCATCCCACGTAAAACATATCATTCCTTCCCACATAGAGCACCTGGCCCCCGGCCAGCGAATAATGGAATGGGATTCTCTCGTTTCCCCCCCCCCCTCTTTTTTTTATTAAATCGGCGTGTGGGTGGCATTGCCGAAAGGGGTGCGAAGTGGGTGGAGTTTTGCGTGGTGGATGGAGGTGGCCTTGAATCCGAAACACGCCTCGTTCCCTCAACTGACCACTGCCAAAAAGTTTCTTCGCCCCGTTCTCTCCCACACCCAGGGATGGCAACAGAAACTAAACGTAAGTCAAAAACAAGTAAAATTTTGATAGTTTCGTTCCCGGGAGCGAAACGTAGAAACGAAACGAAATGGATTTAAACCCGGGGAGCTAAACTCGGGGTCGAAACGAGATCGGAGTCAAAACTTCTTCGGGTCGGAACTTAAGTAAGACTCTCGGACGAAACGAAACGCAGATAATGTTTCGCACCGGAGGGACCACGTGCTTCGCCCTCGAACGGTTTAGTTTCGACCCACACACCGACTACGAAGTATGGCTGAATGAAATAGAGGTTCCGCCTTCCGGAATATGATGCATGGGGCAGTCATATCTTTACCGCTAACAGGAGAATGGTGAACGCAAACAGACAATTCGATTTTTAAGTTAAATGTTTCTACCTCTCTACACGTATGTCAAACGTAATGGGTCGAAACTATTCCTTCTCCTCCCCCTCCACTCGACTTCTGGGATCGAAACTTAACTATGAGCAGCGGAGTTTAGATTAATTTAGTTTCGTTCCCGGGAGTATAGGTTATAATAATAAATAGAGGTAAATAGTAAATAGAGGTTCCGCCTTCCGGAATATGATGCATGGGGCACTCATATCTTTACCGCTAACAGGAGAACGATGAACGCAAACAGGCAATTCGATTTTTAAGCTCAATGTTTCTACCTCTCCACTCGTATGTCAAACGTAACGGGTCGAAACTATTCCTTCTCCTCCCCCACCACTCGACTTCTGGGATCGAAACTTAACTATGAGCAGCGGAGTTTAGATTAATTTAGTTTCGTTCCCGGGAGTAAAGTTTCGTCCCGGGTCGAAACTAAACTCGTTGATGATTTTACTTTAGTGCGGGAACGAAACTAAACCCATGTCTCGTATTTTCGTTTCATTCCGAGTCGAGACGAAACATTTTCTTTTCGTTTCACTTACCACCCCTGCCCACACCACACCATCTTCTCGAACTCCTTCCCTTTTTTCCGCCTCTTCTCTCTACCTCCCACTCCTATATGTCATATCTTGCTGGATCATAAAAAATTGAAATGGCATCCATTGGTATGAATCCCATTTGGCGCTCTTTAACGACGCTGGTGATGCTACCCTATCTGGTCCTCCTCCTCCTTCACGGCCGCGTCCAATTGCCATTCTCCCTTTCCCTTCTATCTTTTCTCGTCAAATTATGGACCAGGTTTCGCCTCCAATCCTCGACATTAGAATGACGGAATGGGTCATTTTGACACTAGTGTCACATTTAAAAATCATATTTGAATATTTATTTTATATCCTATTGCTCAGAAATTCCGTGAATTAACGTACCCTACCACGCTATACTCTATGATATCTCATTTTACTAAAAATAGAAAAAAATTCGTGTTGCTTATAAGAAATCTTTAGATGTATCTTGTACCTCAAAGGAGGGCTGGAAGTCATTTTGACCATTAACTATTAATTCCTCTTCGGCCATGCTTTTTCTATGTCTATCACTCCCATAATCAGACTTCAGATAAATATTTAAAATGATGATAACGCATCAAAATACATATGAATCAATATTAAAAACCATTTTACCTTAGAAGGCTTTGTGGGTTGTCTAAATCACGGAAAATTTCACATTGCGATTACTTTATCCATTATAGAAAGTGAATTGAGAGTAAGTTGTTTTCCTTCTATTATGACAACATTAACTTAGCATTGCCAAAATATGCTTATGCATCTTGATAAGAGAATAGTGCATAAAGCAAAAGAAATATATGGGACTAAATGATATATGCCCGTCACTGTAAGTACTGTGACACTCCCGTCTTGCTAGTGTTAAGAAAAAAAATCCTAAAATAAATATAATTTAGTTTGCAGTCTATCGATTCGGTTTTCACTTGGTGAAAATTCAGGGTGAATTAAGATATAAAACCTTTCCAAATTTTCTTAGGTATTTCTATTTGCGAAGACCCGTTTCGAAGCTGAGGCGTTATTTTCAAGTACCTACTTCGCAATCGAAACTTCGAGCATTGTACTCGAAAATGACGCCTTAGCGTCGAAACACATACTATCGAATTAAAAAAAATCTGAAAATTTACAAAGGTTGTATGTCTTCTATCATGATTTTTATTTGGTCATCACCATGTTGAGCGTTCCACTAATGTAATCTCCTATCTCGTTAGTGATAAACTACGCAGGTGTGCAATGGAATTTTCGAAATCCAAGAGCTGAGCGATGATTTGAAATTCTAAACGGGCATGGAAAGTATTCGCGTTGAATGAGACAGCATATAAATGAATATGAATTTATTTCCGCGTATTTTACTCACAAGCCGTTATTCACATCGGCATTCTCCTTCCTCAGACTAAGTGATGGTCGAAAGATGGGGAGTGTAAGTCACGCGCAATTTTTGTCGGAAAAAATCTCAGAATCTTGAAAGTAATCCCCTTGGTTAAAAACTCATCGTTAATGGTTATTTATGAATCAGAACGGTCTGTGCTTGGCTAATGAATTAGCAATAATTCATTATAGTTAATTTGATCTAAGTACTCTTACTTCGGCGATGTTTAATTCTCTCAAGTTACGTGGGATAAGGAACATTTATGGCAAAGTTTTCAAATGTAGTTTTTTCCTTAATTATTAGCAGTGTATTGGTCATAGAATACTTTAAAGTTTTTTTTTAAGTTTATAAGCTATATTGTGTAGGCTATAAAATTATATTATTAAATTATAAAATTTTTCAGCTGTTCTTCGAAAGGTGGTCAGAGAGTAAGAGAGATATTACATCACATTTAAAGATTACAGGTCATTTAAGGCACAGTTTTTAGCCAATGGTTGTAGGAAGAATGTCACTGTATGTACTGTCATGGAGAAGGAGTTATGTAGAACATGTAGGATATTTCTTGCTTTTTTTGTTTTGGCGGCGCAAGAAATAAAGCGTTGATGAATTCTCTATGAATGCAGGTAATTATTGATTCAGTCTTAATGATTTATGTTTCAGGAGCGTAAGCTTGATGTATCATATCTCACTTTGCATTACGGCAGGATTAATTTGTCTTCCGTCGACATATTTACAGTTGTGTTATTTACTAATGAGCGCACTTGGAATGTCAATTTAATTATGTCGTAGGATTCCCAATTTTTACAATTTTGTTCATTGCAACCTTGAATGGAGCCTTTTTTAATTAGCAGGAGAATACACCCATACTAATTCATACTGTTATATAGTCAATTACGTTACAGTGAAAGAAATATCTCTGATACATTTGATACTTAAAATTGTACCTTTTAGTGAATCTAGCCGGCTACTAAAAATTTCTTAAAACTTAAGTAATATCGTTAACCACCCATAAATGCTAAGATTAAAAGAAGTCATCGTATCACCTCTTGATGAAACACTTTATTTTTCCTATCAAATCCTGTGGCAAATGTTTACGGGGTGAGAATTACAGACTATTGATTTCTACCTCATATATAAATGACCTCTATTTATATATTGTAATTATTATTGTCTTGGAGTATAGGTCAGGGAAATCATGTACAAAATGTTTGCCGACGTTTCGATATTTTCTCATATCTTCATCAGGGCGATGAGTAATGGTTACGATACTGTAATACATACATGATGGGAAAAACAATTTTTACAACGACATATTTAACAATAAAAAATAAAAAAAGAATGCTATTGTACATAAATCAAAAAGAAGAGACAACAATTTTGACATGGAGAAATGCCATTGTGATAACCAGGAAAAGAATTGCGTTGAAATAGGAGTGATACCGTAATATACTTGCTATCAGAATCATCCCTAATATCCCAACATATTTTCTCTCCCATCAATCAGCGCTAAAGCTCATTTCATCACTTTATTAACCCTGTGCTGCAATTACGCTGGCATTATCGCTTCATGGCATTGTCTCAAGTTTATTATGTGCGGAAATATTGTCCTTATCGTTGATTCTGTCTCTTACGGGCTCATCTTTTCTGCTTAATCCAAGCCCAAGAGCTCCCAGTAGTTTCCCTAGTATCGGAACCAAAACGTTATCCCGAGATATCAACTAACTTTCTAGAAGAAAAATTATATTTCCTTGCCTTTTCTCTTTCATCTATTCGATTATTTTAATTGCGCTATAATTTTTCGCCACCCACAGTGATTTTACAATATTAGTCGTTTACAATGCGGCTTATCAAACTGAATAAATGACCACTGAAGAGTGATATTTAGTTGAAGGTAGCCGTAATACACATGTGCTATCAGATTCGTAAATTAAGGATAATGAAGAACCGAAATATTCTGTGAAAGGTCCATACTTTTATTCTTAATGTGCCTGGGTGATTTCTACTTGCCTTCCTACTATAATACTCGTATACTTTACATTAAAAAATAATGTGAAATCGGTGCCATAAATCATCTCCTTTTCCTGAATCTGATGCTAATGCGCTGTTACCATGCCAAGAAACTGGTTTAGCGTGTTTTATCCTCAATATTTTATCCTTTCTCAAGTTCTCTTCCCGTACCTTGCCATGTTGAGAGTGAGCTTCATACATTCCGGCAGTGGAGAGTAGCTTGCCAGTATTGTGGTCTATCAGTATTAGTGGTTCATAAGTTTTCTTTTTACAATAAAAAATGTCGCGTGAAAAAATCTGGGTTGCAGCGGCGTAATGCGATAGTGACTTTTTTTATTCAGAGGATATTGATAAGCCTATGAATGTATTAGGAATGGATTCCAGATTTCTGAAAAATGGAATGAAATACCTTCATTGTTCGGAAATTCTGGAATGAAAAGTAAATGCATAAACGTTAATTTGCATATTTCTGGTAAATCCGCCTTGATTACTGCCTGTCACTATCTCTAGTGTACTTTTCAAGTGGGAAGACCTAGGTAAATAAAATGCCTGAGATATTCTTTGTGATAAACTTTCAATCACATACTTTACTCCAGTTATCGGGCTCATTTTCCCATGCAGCGAACGAAAACAGGATGCTCTCGACGGAAAACCAGCTAGATTAAAAAGTGTGGAAGTACCTTGTGGTTTTCTCTGCGGTTGAAAAGCTGGCACCATAAGAATTAGACGATGTCGTAAGCTAACCTTAACTTTGAATTCGGTCTAAAATGGCTTGAGGTGTTTTTATGGGATTGATTCATTTTCACGAGTTAAATCCAAGTGTTTCCTGTACAGTAATTATATGAAGTGGTAGAACAATATTAAATAAATCAAAGGAAGGATAACTTGCTGGGACATTTGATGAGAGGGAATGGAATTTTGAAAGTAGCTTTGGAGGGAACGGTGGAAGGGGTCAGAAGAAGGGGAAGGAGAAGGCTGAAGTTCATTGACAACATAAAAATTGGAAGATATGGAGACTTCAAGGAGAAGGCCGGAGACAGGAGTGAATGAAGACAGCATTGGCGCGGGGGACCTGCCGGCGGGCAGAACACCACGAGATGATGTGATGATGGTAGAACCATATAATTATTAATACACCTCTACACCTCTTGTATACTCTTTGGTAAATGTTTTTTTTTTAGGATTGAGTAGTTTTTTTAAATGGATTCACATAAATGGCGTCATTCAACTAGAATTTTTAATCGACTACATAGTATGAGCTAAAAATATGGCTCTTGAACGCTTTACTCCTTCTTTTGTTAAACGTTGTGATTTTGAGAAAGCTTAGAATATTTGGCTGCGATTAGAGCTCGCCATGCGAAGCCAGCTATGATGGAAGATGGACCATAAAGAAATAAAGCCACTGGCGTGAGATAGGAGGAAATGGAGGAATGCCATTAGTCAATCTTTGAAGTGTATCAGTATTTTTGTATGCTTATATGGAGCTAGTTCCATGTGCCACACCGTTCACTATTTGTGCAGCACTATTATATGCCCATCCGATTTGCGATTAAGACCTCATTAAGTTGCTCATCAAATAACAAATTGAAATGCTGCTTTGTGGCAATACCTACATACCAGTGGGTTACGGAATGAATTCTAATTTTCTGTACTATAGTGTACAGTAATTTGGTAAAGTAAAAGTAAAACTCATCCAAAATTAATAAATGTGCAGAAATTAAAGCCACGTGGAAAATAAAGTCGGTGGATGTACGCCCAATTTTAGTAACAACTACAGGAATCACACCATGTGAAGTGCTACATCAATTTAAAAAAACTAAATCTGGAAAATATTCTACCAAAAATACTCGTAATTTTTTTCTCTGCATTCAGGATTCTTTCTTTGCTTCTCCTGCTTCAATGGAATGGTTTTCATTACCTGCTGGGAGTATTAGCTTTATGAATGACAAATGATGACGCCTTGCGTTTCTACGACACAGGAAGATCTTACACCAGCGTATACCTAGATATTTCCGCGCAAATAAATGCCGCTATCTCACTTCATCTGTTTTCCCGCCACATTTCCGCCTCATTTAGGAAGAGGAAGGTCGCCATGTCCCTTACATCTCCCCTCGGTTCCGTGAGAGCAATTTTCGCGCGCCGACTTCTTATCTCTTCTCCTTCTCCCTCTGTTCCCATCTCTTCTTCTGGAATCCAATTTCCCCTTCCTCGTTCTGACTCGTCTTGACGAAACTATTCCACGCACTCTTGGGAAATGACTTCTGGGTATTATTTTGTCGCGCAAATTTCTGTTCGTTTCTCTGCTAACACTTCATAACCCTTTATAACAACGATGCTTCTAAGTAACAAAATATTTTCACAAAATTTCAGGTCTATTCAGGAAAGGTTTAAACTGCACGTTCTTTTGTGCTGTAAAGTTTAATAGCGAAATATGTAGCTGCCACAATAATTAAGATCGAACAGAAAATTTTCACCTTTATATAATGAGAAGTCTTAAAAATTAATTTCACCCAGAAGCAGGTCTGGGTTAGAAAAGTTGAATATCTTAGCCGTGCTTGGGCCCACATTGCGTTCTATTTATTTATTTTAAACCCTGGTTTCTACATTTAGTTTGTTATTAAAAAAAACTTTTCAAAAGTGATTAAACATTTTTTATTCCGTGCGAGCGAACTCAAGTATTACGTAGTGAATAGAGTAATCACGATGTGTGCGTATTTGTTCTGCCTTCAAGGGTAAATTTCCTTGTAAATCAGTGGGCAGAGTTTCAACTTCGCTGTCTCAATTTTTCTGATTTTTTTCTCTGTGATAATTTGTCATGTAATTGATGTTTCAATGGGAATAATGCCAGCGAAAATCACTTGCGTATAGAATGAAAGACCAATGAATGCCATGCTCTGACGCTCTTCCTTAAGCGATGCAAATGGGAACTACGTTAGTGCTGGAATTATTTTATTAGTATCGTCGCAACCATTCCTAGCAATTAGTGGGTTAAGGTTTACTCACGTTTTTTTTCTTATTTTACCTTCCTAAAACAAGGTCTTAAAGCCTCACTCCTTAAACACAATCTTTATCTGTAAACGAAGTGATATTAAATGTCGTTGTAGCTGTTTTTTTCGCTCCTGTTTAGGCGTCAAATCTCAAGTGAATTTGCAGAACTTAGGATGCTGCACTAAAAATGTTAGCACTTCAACGAATTCGACGCGGTATCTTTTGAGCCTTCGCATTTCTACTCGTGCAAACATGAGCTTAATATGTGCCGGCGTCACCATTCATGGTATCCCACCGTATCTACCTGAGGAACTATCTTATCTCCATATAAGGCGCCTGCTCTTAAATGTAGACGAGACGTCTATAATCGTCCTCTTTGTCTAATGCCGGTTTCATTCGGTGAGACGTGAGTGAGGAAAGCGACTAAAAAGAAACACTTAGAATTGCCGCTGTAACTTTTTGCCGTCCCAAGTTGTGGGAAATGATTTTTCCTAATTTCCAATTGATTTTTTTCTCGAGTCCATACTGGCGTAGGGGTAAATTTCTAGCCACCTGTTGCTTAGCTTTTAAACATAAGGAAAGAAAAGGTGATTTCTGGGCGCAATTAAAAATTGTGGAGTATATTTTGTCATGCTACGCGGAAAATTAGTTCATGGTAAAATTAGAACTTCACTTACTTAATATATCGTTTTCTTCCGTTGATATTCCTCAACTCTCGTATTGAATTGTGACTTGAAATTTCTATGACTTTTAAAAGTCTATCTTGGTGGACACTGAGTATAACCAGTTACATAGTCATCAGTACATTCGTACTATCGTTATCATTTTGTAAAATAAACTCTTGAATTAGCTTGGCTATGAAGGAGGAAAAGGTTGAAATTACTGAGCGCAATTAAAAATTCCTAATTTTATTTTGTCATGGTACCCGGCAACTAACTTAGTTCATGGAAAGTGGCACTTATCTTAATATTTCGTTTCCTTCCTCGAATACTACTCAGCTCCCTTATCGAATTTCAACAGGATGTAGTCTCGAGATAACATTGAACCTTCTGTTTTTTTTTCATTCTACTTGGCTGTTGAAATATTTATAGAGACATCACAAAGAAGTCAGTGATACAGGATTGATTTTTTTCTAGTGCCAGTGTTCTGAATGTCAGTAGATTCTGAATTTTATTTAGAGTCATGAAATATGCTGTATTTTTGGTCATAATGAAGGATTGAAAGCGATTTAAAATGAATATATTTTGCTGGATGTGATTTTATTATGTCCCCCTGAGAACTATATTTATTGATAGAATTTGTTTATTATTCATTTGGGCCTCTGAGAATTTAAATCCCGACAGTTTAAATTGAAAATATTGACCAATCGAAGTTTTGTTGTAATATGAGGTTTCTCTTCTGCAGTCGCAGCCGAAAGTTAGAGAATATTGCAGGGCCAGCTGAAGTCTTTATCAGAAGGGTTGTCATAACTATTTGTATTTTATGGGTGCTAAGACAACGAAACCGAATTTTATAATGTAAGACATTTGGATGGGACAGAGATATGTTTCCGTTCTTGAATTTTGTAAACGATAATATTGTACATTCATGAACAAAGAGTCTTAATGATAACCACATGAGATAGAAACGGGTCAGGTGATAGTTATTAAATTCTGAAAATGTTTTAATGTAGCCAACTTATTTCAAATTTCAAGTTCTGAGGAAATATCGTCGACATTTTGTTATTGAAATTGTTTATGGCCCTTTGTATTGCAACTGGGAGGAAGTGTGGCAATTATAAAAGATAAAAAAAATCTGGCACCCTATAGATGTCGTGTTGTTCTTTCATCACTTTTTTTGCAAATAATTTTTTAGTTTTTGGTATTTGATTTTTAGCAAGTTTTAAGTTGGAGTTCTTGAACAAATGTCAATTGATAAAAATTCATTTCATCTTCACACTTAGCAAGGCTGTTTCTTTAGCGTCCTTGACTAAAAAATCTTCAACGAGCGATCGCTAGCGACGTAGGTTATTGGTTCCGAGTGCATAAAACATTTTCGAGTTTTCTAAAAGTTAGATTAACATTGTGTTATTTAAAGACATAATTATTGGTGGTGAAAAAATTATGTTCAGCCCAATACGAAAAGGTATAGCTAAAGAAAGGATCCATTTAGGCATGCAGTTCGTCACTTATTTACATGCTATCGTCACCTGACACCGTGAATCTATTGGAAGTTGACTTCCACCGTTGGAAACTCAATCAAATATTACGCCGGACATTATCCATGCGACTCAGTTATTGTACTTCAGCCACAAAGTGTTAAAAATAGGAAGGAATAACTAATGAAAGGATGGGAAATGCAAACATCCTTCAGCAGACCTTTGGCGGCTAATTAACCTTAGAAAAATTCACTAGCCACGCATATTTATGGAATAAAAACTCATTTCAACTACGGAACGCGTTTAAATATCCTTGGCTTTAACCGTTAATCCGCCGTTTCGCGCCAAGGTTGGTCAAAGCAAGGACCGTAACATTTTTTTATCGCATATTCATTTCAGCACATTACTCCTCCGACCCCCTTTTCACTCCTCCGTCTCCCGGTCATTTTCATTCTCCGCATAATTTCGACTGAATCGCATTTAAGTTGCATTTATAAGGCACTTTATCTTCACTATGTTAGCTCTTATAGAGTTAATAATACTTCCTTGTTAATGCGATTCTTCTACGCACCAATCTGTTCCATAGTTTCCTGCTAAGCCGTTGATTTTGTGAAATGAAGCCGCGTGAGTAATTGATGCCGCGGCTTTACTGTGGAGCCTTTTGCTATGTCCGATTTTAAACAATCAAAAAATTAATGATAGTTTATGTATACGTTTATTTTTCACCTTTGTGTATATTTTTGAAATATTAATGAAAGAAAGGATGTTTTATTGTACAAAAAATAATTCCAAAGCATGTTAACTGGTCGTGAAATTAATGTACTTTAACTACCATTTGAAATGAGCATGTTTTTCTCTTACGACAGATTTCATTCTAAAGCTTCAAAGTTCACTAGGTACTTGTTCTATTGTTGAAAATATTTATTTTATCTTTTACGATCGTTTTAATATTAAAGCTGTGAAATTTAAGTAGCTATTGGAAATGCTCATGTTTTTCTTTCACGATTGCGTTCGTGCCAAAGCTTATAAATCTGCGGCGGGTGTTTCATACGAATCAAGGTTGTTGGAGGGTTTGTGGCGTATCGTTCCTAAAGCAGGTAGGTGGAAGGAATCGGGAAAAATCTGCTCAGAATGGCGAGTGTAACGACGCATTTTAATGGCTATGGAGATCCTTGAGCGACCTTGCGTCTCTCGTCAGCCTCTACCGCTCCAGTGCTCTTTTTTTTAATCTCTCCTCTCCTTTCGGCTGGAAAATTCATTGCAGCGATTGAGACGATGATGTCATCAAAGAAGACCTTCCCTCTTCCTCCTGCAACCATTTCCATCCTTTAATTCATTCCGGTCTGTGTTTGAGCCAGGTGAAGCCATCACTTGAGATTTGCGCCACACCCACTCTGCGTACGTTTTATAAATATGCGATTTACATAATGTTGTCCGCGTGATGTATCTCTTCTGCTAAATTAAGTGAAGAGAGTTTACCATTCATGACTGCCTGGTATTACGAACCTATCTAATTTTAAATCAGAGGCGATAATTTTAAATAAGTGTCATCAGTTTTAACGATCAACTGCTACTTTTTTTGAAATTTAAACTCCACAAGGTTAAGGGGGCATTTTTTCTCCATTCATAATATTGAATCGGAAACATTGCGAATCCGGTATATGGCAATGTTTCGGAATGCATCTTTTAGATACACTTACGCATGTATCTTTTATATATGTATCTTTTATCCACGGAATGTATCTTTTAGATACACATTAAGAGTAACATCAACGCAAAACGCATGAGTCATTAACAATTAGTTTTATTAATAATACTTTTAATGGCTCATGTGTTAATTATGTGTCATTAAAAAATAAGAATACGTACTCACATGTTATTTATTTTCTCAGTGGGACATGGCGTAGGAATTGTGCAAAAAATATCTGCGCTCTAATTTTATTTGTATTCGATAACTCTCTATTTTTTATTTATATGCAATGAGTGATTTCCTCCTCGGGATATGCAAGCGCTCGTGTCTTTTGTTTTGTCGGTTGCGTGACTTTCAGGATGGAAGTGGAAAGGAAGACCTAGAGCTCTAAGAATGAATGGAGTTCAAACCTCGGGAAAATCGTGTTCTTTGGGTTGCAAATTCTTGTTTGGTTTTCAGTGTCTTAAATGTCTCATAATACATCCGCTCCTTCTGTAAATCATCGGCGCTATATTATTTTTAAACGACTTAATAGTCGGTTGCGAAAATTATTTCAAGAGATTGATTCCTAAGTATTAAGCATTATTTTATACTATCCAAAGAAATTTATGATGGAGAACTTGTGAAGATATAGTTTATCATGCTGAAGTTAGTAATAAATTTAAACGCTGGTGGAGTAGCCGAGCTTGATTAGAATACCGTCGTCGTTGACTTAAAGAATCATAATATAACGTTTATTATATAACTTAAACGCTATAATTACTGTATAAAATTTATCTCTAACCCAGGTGGATATAGGGTTACCTGTCGGAATGATTTTAGATGATTATTATATACTGTTTCTGCTAGGTAAGTGAGTATTTAAGATTCATTAATATTCGCAGGCAGTGGTTACTTCTAAATTTGGTTAACTTCCAACTGAGATTGCACTTCCACAAACGACGCTTTACGCTGCCACGTGTCCCGCTAATGACATAGATTTACCAAGGGATGAAATTTGCTTCTACAAGATCTCTTGACCTTAGCGGGGATCGAAGCCCTGCCTCCCAAATGCCAGTCAGTTCTGTCACCAGTTACGCTGCAACATAAGAGTAAACGATAATCTGGAAAGTCAGAGAAATACAACATATTTCTTTCTAGTGAATGCTGAAAGATATCTGATGACTGATAATGCATTTAGCTGGCAAAGCATTGGTTCATACACTTGTCAGAAGCTTAATTGGGGAAGATTTACAAAAATTTTGCTATCAAATAATATCACCATCAAAACAAAATCCTAATTTAAAAAATTTCCTCGTTAAATAAAAAGAATAAAATAATGTTTCTCTGAGCCTGATAAGATCTCTGATGAAAAATTGCTTCATATTCCACGAAAAACGACGGGCGCATGCACCAACGTAGCACACAATTTATAAGCAAAACTACTTTCATACAACATTTAAATAAATATAGCCAAATAAAAATTAATTCATTTAAATTCCTATTATCATTGATGAAGTGATGAGTAGTAACGGAAATCATAATTATTTTGTAATTTGAAATTTTATTTTATGTATGAACTCATGACTTAGTCCGCATTGCATCATTAAGTTTAAGGATTGGGTGTTCATACACTACTTTTTCTTGAAGATTCGTGTACTGCATTATCATCTGTCTTTACAGTCTTCAGAAAATTCGTAATATTTTAACCTATATAAACTCCTGCCGTATGTGCATGCTCAAGTTCTTAGTGGCGGTATCTTTCGAATGAATTAAAGTCAATCGAAGATTAATCAATATTGCTTACAATGTTATGGCTTTTATATTATGAATGCGCTAATTTTAAGCCACGCGACATTTGGTACGTGATAGTAATACCTACTATTATTTGCATAGTTGCTTTCGATTATGCGCTCACTGAAGAAAATGGTCCCAAGTACTTACTTGCTTCCATCTTACTTTTCTTTGGGATTGTTTCAAATTCGGAGCAGTTCATCATGTTGTCACACATTTGGACGTTGAACCGCGGGGGATTTACCCATCGTAACAGTATTTCTTCTACTGTTATGTTGATTGAACCGTTTTCACTCACCTGGAAGAAAAGAGAGAAAAATCTATGTAGAGAACATTCCAAATTTCATAATTCTAGTCATGATATATTTCCTTACAAAATAGTTTATCAGTAGTTTTATGAAAAGATCAAGCGTCACCGGAATGATTGCTTTATTTTGAGTGGCTTTAGCCTTTATAAATATTAATGCGAGGTGACTTGAAACTAGTTTTCAATCAAGATCAACACACATATCTTCTCAGCCTGCGTGCGTGAACCTGAATCGGGATTGAATTTTCTCCCGGCCTCACTAGAGAACCTGGTTTCTCCGCAATGGAATTTTCCACTAAGTCAAAGCCGAATCAATCCGAGAGACCGCATATCTAAATTTTCATGCTTTGTTACCACACGTTTTAAACTTTGGTAAAACGTAATATTAAAAATAGGTATTGTTATTATTTCGATGATTAGGGGAACCTATTTCTCGCAAATACAATGAAATATAGGTTACCGCTGAAGAAGACACCAGAAACTACCTGAAGATCACGTTTGACGTACCTATCCGATCTTAAAGTTGTTCAGCCATGAGGCATACAATTATTGAGGAATGTTGTAAAAGGATTACGATGGAAATATCTTGTGCAGATATGAATTTTATTCGGGGATCTTTGCCAATGGCGCTACAGGCATCGTTAACTATGGTCAAACCAATGAAAATAAAATTGTTTTAGTCAGTTTCTTAAACTACGCACTTCCTGAGTACTTCATTCATATCTACATTTTTGTGGTAAATTATGTGTGTTGCCTCCAACCTCAATTGTATAGAAAGCGTCATAGGCCCATATTCCATGTAATTTTAGTGTTTGACCTTCGCTATTCGTGCGATTGATGTGATAATACCACGTTTTGCGTTCTATTATTTTGGTTGGCGACCCAAAAATTTCAATTTGGGACCTTTGTTGAGCGCTTTAATTAGTGCACGTATAGTTTTTACCTGAAAAATAAATCTTACAGCTGCAATTCATATATTATTAGGGGCATTTAATGATCCGAACGATTATTTAGATTTGATAAGGTATTTCAGCATATTTATCATATTTGGTGCGGGATGAATGCTATACGTGCCTTAGTTGTAGCAAGAATTAAAACCTATGGAAACCGATTTGTCGCATATTGATGACGACTGAGAAAAAATTGCAATCCAATTATTAATCCATGTTAATAGCAAACCCAGGCATTTAAGTAAAATATTCTCCTTATCAAAACTCACACCGAGTATCAATCAAGAAATCAATTTAAGAGAACTTTCGCTGTTTAATATGGCTATCAATAGAAATTGCTTACCTTCCTACCAACTGGCTACAAATGAGATACCTAAATGGTTTTGATTTCCTCATCTATGACCAGTTGTAGTCGATTTACCCCGGGCTAAATTGTTGAGAAACAGTAGACGCGCTTTTCAAGTTTTCGATTCCTTTTTTACTCCAAGTTTAGTTAGTTTATTTGTCAAAAATGCACTCTATTTGTGCATTGCATTAAAATTAGATCATTGGGGCCTGAAAATCGCGTTACCTCTTATTCTCTATTTTCCATCCATTTACAGAGATATTTTTTTTTGCATTCCGATTTCGTTTTGGATAAGTTTTTGTAAAAAAAGTAAAATCGTTCTGGAAATGGGAAATTTTATTCATACTATATTGAGAAGCCGCAAACACTCGTTAGGTTGCTAAGATATTCCCAGTGGTGATGTAGTTAAGAGAATGCATTGGATTCATTCTCAATTATCAAAAAGCTGTGAAAAAGGATGTGCCTAATTAACAGTTAGTGCCTTTTAAATTAAATGGAATAATTGAATGGCATCTAAATTATTGCACATTAAATCCTCATTGTAAACCGTCTAATTCTCAAATTTCAGTGGAACTGGTATCATTCGAAAAATTCGAAATAAATACTTTAAAACTGCCGACATCATTTATTTATTTTATCTGCTTTTGCAATTCATAATCAGCCCAAAAACCTGAATTAATAGACAGCAAAACCGATCTAAGGCATCTATAAGATATGTATTGAATGTTGATTTAGTGACACTAGATTTGCATGACGTTATTTCTAGTGGCATTGCGGCAGATCTTATATATATTTTACGTTCGTTAACTCTCATTATAAGACTATTTCGTAAACCGTATGAAAATATACTTCGATGGATCGGCCAATTTAGTAGAGAAAATAAATGGAAGTTCTGAAGGTTTATTTACTTTCTAGCATGAGCTGGACGATTCATATCTCGCATACATTCCCCTTTAAGGCCGTTTTACAAGTTACACGGAATTGCGCAGTCTGACGTACGTGTGAAGGCGCAATCAAAATTGCGTCGTGTAAAGCGGTGAATTGCTAGAACACATGCGAGAATGCGTGGATGCGAGACGGCAAAATAGCCCCTGTTCTAATTTCGTTCATGCTTTCGCGCAATTCCACACCGTTTTAGAAATTAATGCAGCTCTAACCTGCGCAATTCCGTGTACCGTGTAAAACGGCCTTTAAAGATGCAGTAATGAAAATATTGCGGGAGATGGGAATGTTGTTGAAATTTCCCTCCTGGTCTGCGATAATAGCAGTAAGTTAAGCTAAATTTGTGAAGTAAAGTTTGGAAACCACTGTACACGTAGGAGTAGATTTTCGCGGGCTTTGCATCTGCATTTCGTGGCCGTTGGGCAAGGGCTCCCTCCACCTGCTCTTCTGGCTAAAGGCTTCCTTCGCTGCACCAGCTGCCCTCAGCTACTCCCACTTATCCTCGCACTGTTCCCCCCGT